>NC_045768.1:8281149-8583441 GCF_008692025.1 Phocoena sinus | reverse complement strand
TGGGTGGCCTCCATCGGGCGCTATGAGAAGTGGGATGAATTGTCTTGGCTCTTTCTTGTGACACTCTGTTCTTGGACAACAAACCAGTGCTGTCTTGGGCTTCTGAGAGATTGGTTGGTGGGCCTCAGCCAAGGGCTGACTCAACGAATACCATCTCCCCTTGCTGACCTGTGTCCCTTCTCATCAGACTGAGTGTATGCTCCCAGACCCCTCCCCTTCGGATGAGTCCCCTATTCAAGCCTCTGGCCAGATGTCCCTCGTGTGTGACCATGATGGCTCTCATCAGGCCGCAGGATAGGTCCATACTTGCAGCGGACATGTAGTTCGTGCCAGGGCCCCTTGCTGCTGAGTTTTTGGACAGATGCCCCCTCCTTGTCCCTGATCACCTCATCTCAGCTGCCTCTTCCTGGCAGGTACTTCCCAAGAGACTCCGTGCGGGCCTCTGTTCTTCTGTAAGACCCTCCTTGTCCCTGAGTGAGCCTAGCTCCACCGCCTGCTCCTATTCCTTCCCCGCTACGAGGATCTCCCTGCCCCCTTGAGCCAATCAGACTGCATTTCTCATCCTTGCATCAGAATGACTCCTGCAGTGTACAAGTCAGACTGAAAGAACAGGAGGCAACTCCAGTGTGCTTTCTGTCCTCAGGACGGTGTGTGAGGGTTTACCATGGGGGCCGGGGGGCACGGTTTCATTAAAAAGAATGAAGAAAGATCCCATTCTGAGGCTCAGCGGGGCCATCCGTCCTGAGGGCAGCTAAGGCCTCCCTGCACCTCTGATTGCCATGGACAGACCCTGCCCAAATCCAGGTTGTGGTTTTAGTACTGGATTCCTCTTGAAAACCCAACTTGTCCTGGGGATGGATTTGTTTATCAAAAGAGGAAGAGTTACATAATTCCTGGAAGGTACAATATAGGAAAAAATGTCTGAAACCATTTCTTTTTCCCCTGGCAACGTCCTCACTGTAGGTGTTTTCCTTGGGGGAGAGGGAGTTATTCTCTGGGAGGGACTTGAGGTCAGTCCTCGATATTTCCAGCTGATTCGTTCGTTTAGTTCCTGCTTGAGACTTTGAACGCTGCTTCAGTGGTTATTTGCCTCTAATAGCAAGTATAGGTTTTACTTTTGTAACGATTCTTTTAAACCTCTGTGGAAGGTTCTACACTAACTGGTTTCCTGGGACTACTCACACATGTGTCTCTTACTCCATGTAAAGATACCCTCATGTAGTACTGGCACGTTATTAACCATGTGGGTGTGTATTCCAACTCCTTCCAATGCAAATTTTAGAGCCAGTTGGCTGCACTTTGGTGCACTGTTTCTTGTGAAGCATAATTTAAAAAACACCGAGGGAAAAACTTACTACATTTCAAAAATAAGACTCTCTTTGTCTCGAAAAGTTTATTCCCATTTACTTCAAAGTGCAAAAATAGTTCTGGGAAATAGGTCAGTTATTTGCAGCTTAATTTTATCTGATAGCTACTGCTTGTAAATATCCAGCTCAGGTCAAAGTGATAACAAAAGCAGGCAATGAGCTGTGAAGCGTGGCTACAGCATTTACTTCCAAGTAGCTTTATTGATTTAGAGGGTGTTTGGTTTTCAGAACCTATAGTTCCCTCCAGGAAATAGCTAAATAAAATTACAAATGTAATAGATTTTAAAAGGTTTAGAGCCTGATTCTAAAAGTAAATATAGGCAGTGTGGAAAATTGTGATCTCTCAAGGAACAAAAACTAGGCATTCTGACAGTTCTGAATAGTTAGAGAACATTTAGATTCCTGGTAAACTTACCCCGACTTCTAATATGTGAAGTAAATTTCTAGAAGCTAAGCTATTCCTTCAAACAGCCAAACCCTCCCATTTTTAAAAAGCAAGGTTTTATTTTCCAATATGGACTCTGAAGTTTAAAATAAAGGCAAGTTGTTTCCAAATTCTGAGTATAAAATTAACAGACTTAAACTGTGGGATATCTAAAAGGACTTTCAAAAAGAAGTGGTCATTGGTCAAAAAGAAGCATTTACGTTGATACCCCAAAGCCCCCAGAACAGCTGGGAGTGACGGGCTCACACTCTGAGCCTGAGGGCCTCACACGCCAGGCCCTCTGCAAGGTGGGTGTGTTCTCACCCGGGCATCAGACTTCAGTTCTGCTCTGGTGGCGCTCACGGCCCAGATCTGATCACTGACAGCGAACTAGAAACCAAAGTGAGCCGAGCACTGTGGAGGGAAAGGCAAAGGAGTGAATAAAGGGGGACCCATCCCAGGCTGGGGGACCAGCAAGGGTTTTCTGGAGGGAAGCCCTGAAAGATGAATAAGCTGGATGAAGAGGTGGCATGTGAGCATCCCAGACAAAGACGGCGGCTTGTGCAAGAGCCCTGAAGTGGGGAAAAACATGTTTGCTGGGAAAACTGCCTGGAGAGTAGAGAATCAGGAGGAGGGTGTCGTGAGAAGCAGCTGGAGTGGGAGAGAGGGGTGAGGTTGCTTAGGGCCTAGACACTGGGAGTGGGGGGCTCAGGCTCTGGCCTCCACGAGCAGTAGGGGACCAGGAGGGTTTTGAGCAAGGGCGTGGTTGGCTTGGGTTTGCCTTGAACACGGGTCTCCTGGCCGACAGCAGGTGCCCGGCTTGGGGGAGGTCAGGCTGGAGGAGGGAAAACCAGGCAGGGGACCATGCAGAAGCCTGTGGTGCATCACCGTATTTCAGAAACTGCTGGGGTGGGGGAGGGGGAGGGGAAGGCCTTTTGAAAACAGTTCATTTTAGAGCAAAGCCTTGGAGAGACCTAAAACAATTATCAGTGAGCATGTCCCTCATACCGGATTGGAGACGCATGCATCTCCCTGTGCCTGGGCTTTGAGAATGAAGGATGTGTGCATTTGAGCAGAGATGAAAGGGCACGGACACGTGCTCTCTTGATCTCCCTCCAGAAGGCAGGAGGGCTTGAACTGATGGATATCGGCAGATCTTCTGCTTCCCAGAACCGAATCAGAGGGGCTGTTGCCCCTTTGGTGGGGGCCTGTACCACCCCAGGACCAAAGTCCGATGGCTCCCAAGTTAGGGTTACCACAGTGTTATCCACCTGTCCCCAAGTTTGCCAGCATTAAGGCTAATTCTTTCCTTTAACTCCCAACTGAAAAAATTCCATTCCGCATGCAGGAAATTCAGCCTTTTTTCCCTTCAGTTCCCCACCCCACGTGTTCCCAAGAATCCCCAAGGAATACTCATTTGTTCCACAGATCCATCTTGGTTGTTTCTGGTGCCTCAGCCAGCTGCCTGGCCACAAACCCTGATCCCTCCCTCCAGTCATCTCCTGCTTTCCTACCCAGTCTCTCCAGATGGACCTGTGTGGAGCCAGGCTCCTCCTTTTTTTTCTAATAAATTTATTTATTTATGGCTGTGTTGGGTCTTCGTTGCTGCACACGGGCTTTCTCTAGTTGCAGCAAGCGGGGGCTACTCTTCGTTGCAGCGCGCGGGCTTCTTATTGCGGTCGGTGGCTTCTCTTGTTGTGGAGCATGGGCTCTAGGCGTGCGGGCTTCAGTAGTCATGGCACGCGGGCTCAGTAGTTGTGGCTCGCGGGCTCTAGAGCGCAGGCTCAGTAGCTGTGTCTCGTGGGCTCTAGAGCACAGGCTCAGGAGTTGTGGCGCATGGGCTTAGTTGCTCCGCGGCATGTGGGGTCTTCCCGGACCAGGGCTCAAACCCATGTCCCCTGCATCGGCAGGCGGATTCTTAACCACTGCGCCACCAGGGAAGTCCCCCCATTTTTTAAAAAATAAATTTATTTATTTTATTTTTGGCTGTGTTGGGTCTTCTTTGCTGCATGTGGGCTTTCTCTAATTGCGGCTAGCGGGGGCTAATCTTCGTTGCATTGCGCAGGCTTCTTGTTGTGGTGGCTTCTCTTGTTGCGGACCACAGGCTCTAGACGCGTGGGCTTCAGTAGTTGTGGCATGCTGGCTTCAGTAGTTGTGGCTCGCAGGCTCTAGAGTGCAGGCTCAGTAGTTGCGGTGCGTGGGCTTAATTGCTCTGCGGCATGTGGGGTCTTCCCGGACCAGGGCTCGAACCCGTGTGTCCTGCATTGGCAGGTGGATACTTAACCACTGCGCCACCAGGGAAGCCCCAGGCTCCTCCTTCCTTAGCCAGGAAGCACAGCTCGGGGATGGCTAAGGGGATGTCAGTGCCACAAAGAAAAGCTTAAGCCTGCGTTCTGGAATGCCTACTTCTGGAGCCCAGAGCCGTGCCTTTCTCCTCTTTGCCCGATGGCCACGTGCTACAGGGCGCAACAAGCCCAGGAGAGCCTTTGATCAAGTTTCTCCTTTTCCAGATAGAGGAAGGATCCAGCCCCCTCTGGGGCCCAGCAAGCAGGGAAAAGCTACCTTCTGATGCATCTCAAACATGCTTCTCGATCAACAGAATAATCACAAAGACACAACCCATCCCAAATGAAGGAAACCTTTTCCATTATTTTTTTGAGTCATCAGCTGCATATGGTTTTAAATCTCTCCCTTCCAGAGAGAATTTTGCCTTTACTTTTGCAGTCTCAGGATTTGTTACCTTAAAATCCACATTTCTCTGGGACTTCACAGTCTTGCTCAATTTTCACAAAAAGCCAGTGGATGTTATTAAAATCCCCATTTTGGGAATGAAAAAACCCTACTATTTCACTTATGACTTACCAACATTGTACGCCAGGCAGACACCAAGTTTAACTCAGGACCTCATGCTCATGGCTGGGGTTCCACCCTGCCTTAACTTATTCATCCTCCATTTAACATCTGTCTCCGTGGAGAGAAGCAGCATGGGAGGAAAACACGCTGGGGGAGAGGTTTCTTTCCTTCAGGCTTTGCTGCCCAGATCTGAGCAGCTGGTCACATTCGTCCCTTCTGGGGCACAGGGAGGACCTGCAGTCAGCCTTTCTCTGGGTCGAGCAGTTTTGTCTGAACCCCGGAAAGGAGATGAGAGCACGAGCCCATTTTGTGCAAGTGAAGGTGTGTTTCCATAGCAGGAATCTGTGGAGTCATCAGACAACTGCTCCTCTTTGACCTTTAGTCTTTGGACTTCTAATTAGAAGCTGACAATAATAAAAACGACCGGCACTCACATTTACTTCTTCCACCACACAACAGGCCCCACACCAAGCGCTTTACACTCATGATCTCATTTAATCCTCCCAACACTCCTTCCTCTGAGGAAGGCACTATTTTTAACTTATGTCACAGTTGCAGAGACTTAATAAGACTTGTTAAAAGTTTCACCACTTACTACTGCCACATTGTAGTGCTGCGACCCCAGAGCCCCACCACTAACCTCAGATCATGCCATATGTTCCTGCTAACAGACCTTTACCCTCTGGGGAAACCAGACAGTGGGCTGAAGAGAGGAATGTCTCCAGGGCCCTCCTGTGTGGTACAGGGGCTCAAGGTGGGAGAAGGAGGGCCTTCCCAGGGTCAGCCAGCCCTAAAGAAGAGAAGGATTAGGGATAGAGGAAAGGCTAGAGTTTCTCCAGCCGCAGGAATAACGCGGGGCCATTGGGACGTCTCTTTTGGAAAGAGTTAGGACGATGGCCCTGAGAATCTGGAAGATTTCATGTGGTAGATAGCTTCTAAGCTGGCCCCCGACGATCCCTTGTGTACTCCCTTCCCCTGGAACATGGGCAGAACATACTGACTTGCTTCTAACAAATCCTATATGACAGAAATAATGGGATGTCACTCCGGGATTCGGTTATAAAAAGACTGCTTCTCTGTTGGGTGTTGCTGTCGTCTCACTCTTTCTTGGCTCACGCATCCTGGGGGAACCCAGCAGCCGTGTGTTTGGCTGTCCTCTGGCGAGGCCTGTGTGGTGAGGGTGTGAGGCCTGCCGATAGCCACGCGAGTGAACTTGGAAGCAGATTGTGCCTGAGTGGAGCCTTCAAAGGAGGCCGCAGCCCCTCCATGACTGTCATTTCATGAGACACCTTAAGCCAGAGATGCCCAGCTAAAACGCACCCAAACTCCTGACCCACGGAGCTGCAAGACGGTAAGTGTTTATTGTGAGGTGCTAAATTTGGAGGTAGATTGTCACACAGCAATGGATAACTAGTGCATTGCACCAACTTTATCACTACCCCACATATGTTACTTTGTTGCCCCATCTGTATTGGAACAAAATCAGCTGTAAAACTCAACACACAAAAGACTGTCAGATTCTGGATGTTAAAAATAGTATTGAAATACATTAAGTTTACTCATTCACTCATTCATCCATTGCACACGTATTTTATATGAACCCACCATGGGAAAATGAGAGGTTCCAAAGAAGCAGAGGGCAAATCACTGTCCCCAAGGTGCCTACAGACTTGCTGCAGGAGACTACAGCGGGCACCATGATGGAATCAGGAGCAGGTTACAGTTGGGGCTAGAGAGAGACAGACAGACAGGCAGACAGAGGTGAGTTCTACCTAGACAAATCAGGAGATTCCCAACCGCCCCACATAGCAACCTACGCAATGGACAAGTGTCCAATTCCTGTATCTATTTTGGGTTTGCTTTATTGATGGAAATCCAGAGCTGTGACCTGCTCCCTTGTGGAGGTAGGGCCAACATGGAAAAAGGACATAAGTGCTGTTGACAATCTCCAGACAGAGCAGATGCCTCAGGCTAAACTCCAGACTCTAGAGAGCAGACTGTAGGGAGGAAAGGACTCCTTTTCTCTCTCTCTCTGGTCTTCAGTCTCTAGGGCCTGGGCTTCTACTGGTAGAGATGGAGGTATGTACCCCTGGCAATGGGTGCTGAGCTGATGTCTAGAACAAGGGACTAATCTAGGGGCCAAAAGGGAGGAATTACTTCCTACCTGCCCTTGACTATTTACGGAGAGGACTCTATGAACCCATAAATCCAGGACAAGCCATTGATGACAAGATTCCTCAGATGTGTGTTATTTTCTGTTTACTTCTCAGAGACAATATGTCAGAGTAGTTGAGGAGGCAAACTGCGTTCTTTCAGATCCTGACTCCACTGCTAATGAGCCGAGTCCTCTTGGAAATGTTACTTCATTGTCTTTAAAATGGGAATAATCACAGGATCTGCCTCATGGGGTTGCTGTAAAGAGCAAATAAATTATTCCATGTAATGAACTCCAGATAATACCCTGTACGGAGTAATTATTTTCTGTAAAATATTTATCATTAAAAAAACCTCCTTAATTAAAAAAAAAAAAGACTGTCAGATTGATCTCTGGGGCAGCAGGAAGTGCTGGGTCCCAAAATTAGAAGCTAATTTTGAGGGAAGGAAATCTTCTAGGGCAGAGGGGGCAGTTGCCACGTGGAGAGGAGATGAATTCTGGCAGCTCTGTGAGGAAGGAAGGTGCCTGGGGACAAGCTGATTAGAGCCTGAAAGGTCCCAGGAAGTTACCCTCAGAAAGGCCTAGAGTGTAAGTCGTCCAGGGCTTTAGGGGCCCAGGAGTGCCTGTTCAAGGGGGGGGGGGGGGGGCGGGAAGATCTCCACTTCCTGCGGCCAGAAAGGCTGTGCCCAGCAGTGCCATTCAACTCCCATTCATCTTTTAAAAACTCTTAAAATGACAAAAGTAACACATTGTTTGTTGTAAAACTCACACTAGAAAGTCTGTAAAGTAGAAAGTGAAAATCCCCTTCCTCCCCTCCTACTTCTCAGAGGCAGACAGTGTTGGCAGGTTGGGTGTGTCCTTCCAGGCGCTTGAATCCACATGGAGAAGTATCAGTGCACATGGGGGTGTGCGAAGAGTCTCGTGCTTTTTTTTTTTTTTTTTTTTTTTTTGAAGGTCTCGTGCTTTTTAACCAAACTGGGAACCTTTGGGTAGACAGTTTGTTTTGCACCTTACTTTTTGTTCCACTCGAAGTGTGGTGGGTACTGTTCAGTGGCAGCAGGTACAGAACTCCTTCATTTTTCCAAGTGGCTCCGTGGCACCCGTGGCCACGTGGCGCCTTGTTGGACGGGGCCTGGATGTACGTTGATTTGTTTAACCCCAATTGATAAATGCTTAGGTTGTTTCTACTTTTTCCCTTGGACGGGTGGTGCAGTGGAGAACACCTTTTTATTTGTATCTTTACTCACCTGCCAGAGTATTTCAGAAACACCAAGAGCTATAAGTGGAATTGCTGGGCAGAGGTGACGTGCGACTTTCTTTTTGGTCACTGCTGCTGGGGAACCCACTTCCTGGGTTACAGTTCCACTCCCACCCACGCATGCCAGCCTGCCTGTCTTCTCTGCTCTCACCAGTGCTAACCATTACCAACCAGTTTCTTATAATGAAACGACAGGTGAAAGATGGCCTCTGGTTTTAATACACATTTCGCTACCCACTAGTTCTTTGTGCTCTTGACAAAGAAGCTGCTTCCCACTTCAAGCCCGTGCTCCCTGGGCCTGGGCTAGGCAGCCAGGCCTTCAGACCTCCCACCCAGCTGCTCAGCTGCCCCTGCTTCCTGCGTCTGCATCCTGAATGTCTGTCCTTAATTCCTCTCCCCGCGTCCCCAGCACAGCCCTGCACTGCCCTGGCTGTCGGGTTCCTGTGGAGAGGAGCCGATGCCCGGCACACTCACCTCGGGCTCGGTCAGCTTTCTGGGCTCCAGGGAGGCTGTGTGCTTCCTCTAATTCTTTCCGCTCTTCCAGATGACTAGGGCGTTGGCCTCTGTCATCGCACTGCTCCGGAAGGCAATTCTAATCCCATTTGCTCTGTTAGCTACCCTTGTGGGTTCTGGGCCACTCCCAGCTCTGCTAAGGGTCAGGGCGAATGTGGCCTGTCCACCCTTGCCCAGCGAACTGTCCTCCTAATGTGAGATGTCCCTCAGCTTTAGGAGGGTACATGTACTGCAGCAGCGGGAAGGAAGCACCCCTGGCCCGCCCATGGAGATGGATTTATCATGACCGTCGGCGAGCAGTGGGGAGGTGCTGCGTGTGGAAGGGCTTTGGGAAGGCTGCACGGCGGGGAGGGATTATCTGTGTCTGAGTTCCCATGTTTGGGTGAGCTGACCCAGGATACCCCAGGTCAGGAGTGTCCCAGTGATTGTAGGTACCAAGGCATGTGTCCACAAGGGGTGGAATCCCAGGCTAGAGCTGGTTCAGGCCTGACTGCAGGATCTGAGAGAGACTAGCCAAGCAAACCCCTGTCCCGAAGGCATGGAAATGGGAGATAAGCCAACACAACAGGGACCCAGTTACCAGATAGTGCAGACCAAGGCTTGGACAAGATAGAATTGGTACATGAGGTGACAGCCAGACCAGCCACAAGCAGGACACTCCTAGTGCCAAAGGGCGGTGCTTGGTCTGTAGATTGTCCTCCAAGAGGAAGGGAGAGAGGCAGGGCCCAGCCACTTTAGCCCTGGCAAAGGGTTGTGAGCCCCAAGAAGCTGAGAGATATTCTCCATCACTGCCCCCTATTGTTCTGTGCCCTCAGCTCTGAGATAAATTGGGCAAACAGCCCTGGACTGACTTCCTGACACCTGGGGACCTACTGTCCATCCAGCTGCTTCTGCACAGGTAGGCTGGCTGGCCAGCTCACACACCCACTTCTGTGGGCAGCAGGCTCCATGCTGCATGATTCTCAGACGTACTAGGAAGTGCTGATGGGGTGAGAGAGGAGCCTTAGTCATTTCATTTCATCATTGGGGACAGTGATCTAATCCTGCAGAGGCAGGAGCTCAGGAGTCAGACTCGAGCTCAAATCCTGAGCATCTCAGGCTGCATGTCACGTACAACTCTGAGCCTCAATTTCTGTTACGTCGAAGGTTGGGTAGTTGTAGAACCCACCTCACAGGGTGGTTGTGAGAGTGTAAAGAGACACACATGGTGCCTGGCACATGGACAGCGCCTATAGATTGTGGGTGGTATGAGTGTTATCCAGAGGAAATACTGCCTGGAAGAGCCCAGCAGTGGGGAACTTGTTGCCTCCTATATCTACGAAAACTATTGAGAAACCCGGCATATCCAAGAAGGGCAGTAAGAGCCCCTCTGGGCACAGCCGTGTGTCAGTCGTGTTTAGTGACACAGCTGAGCCTGGGAGGGCAGGAGTCCGCAGGGGAGGGGCTGGGGAATAGGACGTGATCTAACGAGTAATGGGGCAGTATCCACCTAGTTGGCAAAATACGGTCTCCAGAGAGGATGGGGACCAACAACAGCTGGAGTATAGTCCAGACACCTTTCTGGATATAGAGCCAGCCTTGACCCCTGCTCAGCTGGGACCGTGGGAACTTCCCCCATGCCTTCCACAGCCTTGAGCTCCAGCAGCCGCGTTCCTTCCACCAGCTCTGCTCGGAGCCCAGTCGATAAGAGTGAGGACACCCAACCCGAGTGGGCCAGTGGGTCCTCTGGCTGGGAGTTGGCTGCGAGGAGAGAGTCTTCAGGTCTTTGCTGGTACTCAGACCAGGAGGACATGTGAGCTCAGAAATTCCATGCTGGGAAAAGCTGATCCATGCACAAGAAACAGAGAGAGACCCTGCAGGCAAGGGAAAGGGAAAGGACAGAGAGAGAGGCTGAGAGAGTGGATTCCTGGCCTCTTGAAGACTTTCCAGGCAGTTTCTGGTTCCTGGTCCTTGTGAGGCCCAGCTGTGTCCCTGCTCATGGACTCCGGGAGATACCTCATGTCCTTATGTAACCAGCTTATTAAATGAGCTGGACCCAGTCAGGTGTAAGAAGAAACCAACTTTATTTTTCCGCAGTGTCCTTTCCAGCCTACTCTGTGGATTCGTTCTTTTCCCAGTCAATGCTGAGAACTTAGCGGGCCCCGAAGTCTCTCTGCTGTTGATAGTCACGTCACTCCAGACCATCCAGTGTAGGAGTCCGAAGTCTGGACTCCTACAGCCGGTCCTGCTGGAGGCCTGGGGTGGGGGAGGGCACATGCTTGGGTGCCTCCACCAGACCCTGCAGTTCTATTGCCTCCCTCCTGGTCCACAGAGCTTTGTGGCCCTTGGGGTTGGAACAGACGAGACAGACAAGGGAGAGGCAAGGGCCCCTCTGATGTGGCCTGTTGAGTCGGGACCCAGAGCTGGCACCCTTGGGTATGCCAGCTGCCCAGAGTACCCACGCTCTGTCTTTTCCCTCTTCCTGTCTTTTCTCCCTCTTTGTTGCCGCTTCTTCAGAATTTCCCTTCGGGGCACCTCTGACTCAGCTCCCTCCATGGGGCAGTGCTTCTCCTCTAGCCGACCACTTATGGCCCTTCCCTGGCTCCTGGGTCTCATGCACCACCCCTCCTCACCATCCAGGCTGCCCTCTGGTTCCTAGGAACTGTGTCCTTGCCTCCCCGCCCCCATCGGTGGGCTTGCCCTTTGCTCCCAGCGCAGTACCCGCTTCTTACTGCTCTCCACGTCTGGTCTGCAGACTTGAGGTGTGAGTCAGATGGTAGTGCTAGACTCTTGGAATGGTCCCTGGAAGCTCCTCTCACTGATTGAAGGAGGGGGAACACCTACCCTCCCTGTGGTGGCAGGGGGGAGCATATCATGGGGACGAGTCATCCCCCCACCCCGGGATACTTTTTCTGCGCCTCTTACACAGGCTGCAGGTGGGCAACCAGCTAATGCTGCAGAGCCAGTTTGGGGCCTCCCCCTTGCAAGGAGGGTGTTGCACCTTTTGGTCCATAACGTGGGAGCTCTTATCAGTTATGATTTTGTCCTTAGCCTTTCGAGACTCGAAAAAAACCGAGGCTGAAAGAGTGCCTGTTTAACATTTTGTTACACTTAAAATGTTCCTTTTTTGTTTAATCCAGTTCTCTAGCTTTCCTTTACTGTAACTGAGAGTTTTTACCAGACTGTATAAAGCAGATGAGGTGCTCTTGGGAGATCGGGGGGACCCCTTGAGCTCCCAGAGAGCATCTGCGGAGTATGAACATCATGGGTTCCCATCCCCAGTGTTTGCAGTAGTTCAAAGGTTTCTCTTTCAATCTGGATCAGATTGGCAAGATTCGGGGGGAGGGGGCCCTGTTCAGTGTCACTTGCTTGGGGAACATCTCTGTCTCCCTGCCGTGTTCTGCACACGAGCCCAGCAGGTGGGTGCCCTCCACTGATCAAGGTGTCACTGACTTCCTTCTGGGTCTGCAGAGGCACTCACCATGGAGACCTTAGTAACAGTAGGACCCCTATGACTGTAGGCCTTAGAAGTCCCCAGGCGGGATGGGCGAGGAGGACTGTTGATGTGCGTTGGTTGTGCCGAGTGCTGTTTGCCGGCAGGGGGGCGACTCCCTGGGCACCAGGCGTGGCGCCTGAGCACAGCCCTCTCGTCTCCCTGTTCTCTTCTTTGATGCTGTTGGTTTGGTAAACTTGCTCCCCTTCCTCCATTTTACTTCAGGGAGAGTGGGTTCCACATCTCTGATGGGCTTATGCCTCCCTCTCCTTCCATATAGCTGGGGTATGATTTGACCAAGACCCAGGTTTGGGTATCAGGGTGTGTGGGGTTGGAGAACCAGTGGCGTCAGGCCCTGCTTTTGTTTGGTTCCCAGCTAGTTTAGTAAAGGGTTGCTCCCCCTTGTCTAGTGTGGCTTTCCAGAGCTCTCTGCTTTGGGGTTTGGACATACGACCAGTGACTGGTAAGGTTGGGCCCTATTTTCCTTTGCCGTCAATCCTTGCATCCCACACACCCGACTCCAGGTATGGGAGGGGGTAGGTGTGGTCTGAGCCGAGGTTGAGGACACCTAGTAGTGTCCAGATTCCACTATGACCCCCAACACTGACTAGGCACTTGGGAGAAGGGAGATGAGAACTCTTAGTGCTTGACATCTAGAACCTTCTGGACTAACTCCTGCTGGGGCATTTTACCAGCAGTCTGGCTGTGAGCCTCACTTTCTCCCCTTCTGTGAAGTGAGGGGAACAGTCCCTCCTACACAGGCTGCCGTGAGGTTATGTAAGAAGACACAAGTCCAATTCCAAGCACGTAGTAGGCTTCTGTAAACATCAGTCTCTCCACAGTACAACTTTGCTAGAAAAGGCTCTCACATGGCAGCATTACTTTGTCATTAAGAAGAGAGATTGGCGAGTCCAAAGGTTTAAGTACGTTTTAAATTTTGATATATACCAAACTGCTCTTGCCAAACCGCTCTTCAAAATTATTGAATCAGTGTTTACTTCCGCCCAGAGTGCATAGAGTACATATTTCTCCATTCCCTTGTCAATGTGGAGATTGACATTTTTTCGTCTTTGCCAGTCTGCTAGGCACCATGTGATGGTTTATGCTTGATTTAATGTACAACTCTGCTGATTACTGAGGTTGGCCTCTTTTCTTGTTTACTGGCCGTTTGTGAGTCTTCTAATGTGTTTGTATGCTTTACCAAGTTTTCTATCACAGTTTGTATCTTTCTTCTTAATTTGAAAGAGTTCTTGGTGTAGCATGAATATTAATCGTATACTTTTCTCTTGTTTAATATTTGCCTTTCAATCTCAGTCATGTTTTATTCTGTTTTGTTTTTCAGAGGGCAAAAAATTCAGGACTTTCTTTAGTCCTATCCTTTCATCTTTTCCTTTATGGTTTTGGCGTTTCTCATCAGGCCCAGAGGCACCTTCCCTACCGACAGATTTGTTTTATAGGAAGGTGGTTCTGGCAGCTAGTGTGGAAGTCGGATTGGGACGAGGGAGGTGGAGGCACAGGGCTCCTTGGTCTGGTGGGGAGCCTGTTGCTGTGGTCGAGGGGAGAGGGGAGGAGGGCCTACACCAAGGCAGAGAAGAGGCCTTGCACGGAGGGGTGGGTCGACCTTGGCCAGGGGGAGGGAGGAGTCCTGGCTTCTCACCCGAGCAATTGAGTAGATGGTGAAATGAGACCAGACCTGGGGAAAGGTGTTTCAGGTGTTGACTGCACTGCTTGTGTCTGGCAGAGACATCCAGGACGCAGCTAGACATAAGGAGGTGGGGCTCCAGGAAGCCATCTTGGCCTGAGGTACTGTCGTGGGACTCCACAGGGCAGAGTTGGAAACCAGGGATAGGGAAAGTGTGATTTAATTGATTTCCATGGATGAATCTCTTCCTGGTTTTACTCAAAGAGGCTCTGGTATCGGAGGTCCCAGGAAGGCATTCTAAAACAATAATGCACAGTGTAGATACATCCAAGTAGCACTGATGGCTTTTATTGCAGATGTGTCATTACAAGGATAATCTGAGAATATATTAAAAAAAAAAAACACGTCCCTTTTATATACACAAAACATGCTACATGGAACACTTTGTGAGACTGCTGAGGTAATAGGCACACAGCCAGATGTGGACAGTACCGAACGTTCCAACATCTCTCCCACCCCGACCCACGTGCCCTCTAGGAGGGTCTCATCTTCTTGTTCATCCCTTGCTCCCTGCTTGGCAAGAGTCCCGGTAGTACCGAGCCCGATGCTCCGTGGCTAACAGGACTAAGAAAGCCGCCCCACTGTGATGTGCTGACCCAGGGCTCCGTGGCCCCTGGTTATTCAGTAACTCACGACGAGTGGCTAGTTCTCATTTTTGTGGTGCTTGATCTCCGGGGAAGTGTAGTTTGGAGATGAGATGTGGACACTAGTTGGCCTGAGAGCATGGGACCTTTGGTATGTAGCCATTTGGGGCCCCAAACGATTGGATGATGACTTCTCTTCAATCGAATATCTGCTGGCAAGGTAGGTTATTATTTCTGTGAAGGTTAAAATAACAGGGAGGCTAAACTGTGACTGGAAAATATGAGACTACAAATACCATTGTCCTTGTGGCCGAAAGTTAGCTTTTGGGCCTGACTTTCCCTTTCCTGACCACGTGGAGTCCATGCTTTCCTACTCAGAGGCTAAGGAATGTTGCCTGGAAAGAAAGCACAGGGGTACAGAAAAGGTGAGGAGTAAGTAGGCAAGGAATAGAGAAGAGCAGAAAAGGTGCCTGGAACACAAGTGGCCGGGGACTGGAGCATGGAAGGTACTTAATTGAATGGCATTGAATACATGGATAGGTGGGTGGATGGGTGGGCGGTGAAAAGTCCTGAGAATGAGGAGAAGTACAGAAATAAAGAGGGATGGGGGTTTTGAAATTGGGTTATGTGCCAAGGGGGATCTTAAGCAAGGAAGTTGAGAACCCCTATGTGAGAGAATAGTACTGTAGACAGTCCTGGAAGAATCCAGGCCTGTGGACGCCAAGGATTGTTCTTTGAATGAGAGCTACACAGTCTGTGATCTGCCCTTAGACTCAAGTAATACAACATGAATGAACTGCTCTTCTCCTAAGAGCAGAGCTGTTGTTTACAGCCTCAGCATCTGAGAATTGAATATACATGTATTTAGGTATATAAGGCAAACCTATATATGTATCTAGATATATGCCACGTGTATATATCTAAATTCATATATACATGGTATACACATAAGTGCACAAGGTCGGCTCACACACGTGTATATTATGAAGGTGTTTTGCAGTTGTGTTTTTATTGCTGGGGCTTAATTTATTTAAGGAAAGACTTGTCTGCCGTCCTGTCCTGTCTGGAAACACGAGGGGCTGTCCGATGTGGAGAAGAGTAGTAGCAACAGAGAATACCGCTTGGATTCAGTTGTATTGTCTGCCACAGTGACTTGGGAAATCATAGTCCAGCATCGCAGTCCTCCCAGTCCTGAGGTGAACTGGAAGGAGGCACTCTCTGGGCTGGGCCAGCACAGCCGGGCAGGCTCCTGGCGGCCACGAGGGGTCAGGAGCGGGGCCAGCCTAGTGGAAGGTGTTGGGGTTCGGCCGGATCATCATCACCACCTTCTTGAGAGAGTAGGAGCCTCCTCGGAACTCAGCCCAGTAGACTCCATCCTGATAGCGGCTCCGGTAGTGGCCCCCGCGGTACCAGACCCCGTTGAGGTTGGAGTGGGCACAGGCATTATACCACCAGCCGCCCTTCTGGTAGTGGGCACAGTTGCCTACAGGAGAGAAAGAGCGAGAAGGTCTCAGGGAGGAGGTTCTACCCATGTCCACCGTCTGCTCGGGGGGCTTCCGAGGGACCCCCTGCGGAGGCATTTGGACCAAGGGTGCCTGAGAGGGGACGGGGCCTCAGACCTGCCTGCTGACTAACGAGCTCTGTGATCTTGGGCAGGCAACTTAACCTTGTTGAGCCACTGAACTCTCATGGTAAAATAAGGTTGAGCGTGCTGCCCCTGCACAGTACGGGACCCGTGTGGGACCCGAAGGAGGCCACGGATTAGCCCAGGGCTCGCTGCAGAGCAGGCACCAGGGAGGAAAACAGAAATGACCTGAGGTGGGCGGGTAGAGGGCCAGTTTTTCTTAGGAATGTTTTTTAAGAGCTGAAGCTATTAGATCAAGAGTCTTTATAGAATGACAAAGGAAGTGTTTAAGATGAAATGTTCCTCTTTTCCTCCCAAGCCTGTATTCCAGCCAAAAACAATTTTTTTTTTCCACAAAAGCAAGATCTTTTCATAAAGTTTCTGGCACTATCATATCATGCTGGATTTTGCTGCCAAGGACAAGCAGTTCGGAACAACAGTCGGAACAACAGTAAAAGTGTGGGCAAGGTACAAGCGGGCGTGCAGGGGCATCGCCCTTACCAGGAGGGAGGGGTAAGACATTGTCAGGCCCAGGGAGAGACCCCACTCAGGGGAAGGGCTGCCCGGTCAAGTTTGTGGGTTTGGGGGCCCGATGGGGCGGGCAGCTCTGCTCCGGGAGAGGCCTTGGGGCGAGGTGAGGAGGGAACAGGCCGGCTGAGGCAGAAAGCCGAGAGGAGACTCAGCCCCAGGCACCCCCCAGAGCCCCAGCAGCCCACGTTTTCCCAGAGTTTTTCTCTGGCCCCTCTGGGCCATGACCCGAGGCCACGAGGTCCAAGTGGCAGCATCAGATTTGGAGGGCAGAACCCTCGGCGCGCCACAGCCAGCCTCCCATCAGCCAGTGGACGCTCCGCCTGAGCTTGCCTCTCATGCCTCCAGGGCCAGGGAGCTCACTGCCTCACGTCCACTGACCCTGCTGCTGGACAGGCCTGACAGTTGGGGTTGCAGAACAGTCTGCTCCCTGCTCCCCATAACGGCCCTCAAGAAATGCTGTAACCAGCCTCTCTGTCCCCAGAGTCTGACAGTTCTGATGAGGGTCATCTTCCTGCCCTGCTCTTCCGGAAGCCTCGGCAGCCCCGGCCTCAGACGACACACTGCCTCCTCGGGGCCCCTGCAGCAGGGTCAGTTCTGCACTGCTGACCCTAGGTAGAGGTGTCGGTGACCTGGAGTGGGGATCCGTCCTCAGGATGTAGGCAGCCGGGCTTGCCAAGGAAGTGCAGGTGGTTCCTGGTGGGACAGTCCTCAAAGGGGAGGCTGTGGCCTTTAGAGTGGGACCTATCGGGGAGCTGGGGCAGGAGGAGGCTGGCTTTGCCCATGAAAACAGCCTTGGCCTGGAGGCGGGCTTGGCTCCCCAGGGACCAGCCAGCGAGGGCCCAGGGGCCCTCATCTCAAGGAATTGAGGTGTGGAGCCTTGAGATGAATGTGGGGGGTTGATGTCTGGACTCAGGGTTGGACTGTGTGTGTTCCTTACAGTTTTTTGTTTTTTCCCTTGTTTTTTTGTTTAATAAAGACCTGGACTTGAGGCATGTAATCTTGGACAGGTCGTTTCATCTCTCATACCTGGTTTCCTCTCATAGCTTCCCATAGCACTGCATTGTCAGTACACACTAGAGACTGCACCCACTCAGAGCCTGACTCCG
Organism: Phocoena sinus; assembly: GCF_008692025.1. Lineage (NCBI taxonomy): Eukaryota > Metazoa > Chordata > Mammalia > Artiodactyla > Phocoenidae > Phocoena > Phocoena sinus. Next base: position 8,565,852 of record NC_045768.1, on the reverse strand, counting down.
CCAAGTCCCAGACAGAGCACTTCAGGTACATTCTCACCTTCTCACCACCCCGCTACGTAGGTATGTCCTTATTTCCAGATGTGGAAACGGGCCCAGAGAGGGCACAGGCATGTAGGAGGTGGGGCAGCATTGTTAGCCAGGGTGTAACATGGGGACATGTCGCCGTGACACCCAGTGCCTCAGGCAGGGGGTGATGCAGTGCACAGCCCAGTACAATGTCCAGCTTGGCCTAGAGTGGCCCTCAGATATGTAATTTGTGCACCTCTTTACCTTCCCCTTTTTGTAAATGCCACGGTGACCCAGCCTTGCGAAGGGGATCTGTGGGCAGAGGGCAAAGGAGTGGGCCTTCAGGGGATGGGAGCAGGGTTGGGCAGCTGGGCCCTGGGATCTTCCTGTTCTCAGGCCTGGGAGTCAGTCTCGGCTTTGACTGACCTCTTTCCCCTGCCCTGCACCTGGGTGTGACTCCCCCGGTCCTACCTGTGTAGACATCATGGTCTCTGTCCAGGGTGGTGAACTGCTTGCCATTGTGCCAGGTAAAGGAGTCACCGGCGTTGCCATGGTAGCGCCCCAACCGCAGCTTATAATACTCGCTCTCAGGCTCCAGGCGGAAGCTGGCATATTCTGCAAAGACCTTGCGGCCAGACCAGTCTTCCATGGTCACCAGCAATTTGTAGTTGCCTTGGTTCGTCAGCCAGTAAATGTTCTCCAGGCCCAGCCAGTACTCGCCGTCAATGTTCCCAAACCCTTGCTGGGGAAAACGTGGGCAAGCATTAGTGAGGAATATGTAGTGCACTCAGCCAGCAGGGCCCGGCTGTCAGCTGCTCAGCGCCAGACAGAGAGGCCTGGAAACAGGCAGAGCAGAAGGCAGGCCTGCATTTAATTCCCCACTCCCCCAACCTGGCTGTCACTTGATGAGTCACTTTGCCTGTCTGAGCCTCAGTCATGCAACACTCAAGACTATTTAGAGAGTGCCTGTTTCATGCTAGTCATCGTGTGAACGTGGGAGACGCTATGTTACCTTCCCTGCAGGGTTGCTATAAGGACACACGTAATATGGTAAATTAAGAGCCTAGCACACAGTAGGCATGCAACATGAGTTCCTTGGACAATTCCCTTACCTTCTCTGAGCTTCTGTTCCCTTCTCTGGGAAGGGGCTGTGTGTGAGGGTCCCATGTAAACTAATGCACAGGTGTGAGCTGTGACAAAGGCATGCCACATCCACCTGAACACCCTCCTAGGTCTAGAATCCAGGGGATTTGTTATAGTTTTTCCAAGTATTTTTGGGTGTCATCAGCCGAGTGGTGGCCACTTGAAGTCTTGAAAAATAGGTGGATTCATTAATGATAATAATAGCTAGTATTTAGTTAGTACTTACGGTATATTGGCACTGTTGGCAAAACTTTCCGTAGGTCATTTTATTAACCCTCATGCCGACTCTGTGAACTAGGTACTATCATTATCCTCCCTAGAGTGGGTGGACTGAGGCCTGGGGAGGCCCAGTGTCCCAGAGTGCCTGAGGGCGAGGTGGGTTGGAGGGCAAGCAGGACAGGACCGGGGCATGGCAAAGCCACGTGTGGGTGTCGTGGTCCAGGGAGTTTGTCGGCTCTGCAGGTGTCAGAGGCCTAGGCTGTATTTACTGCTCTCCCCCTTCCTGACTGTGCCACCTTTTCATCTGTAAACTGGGTCCAGACCAGTCTCTTCCTCCTGGGGTTGATGTGAGAGCAAAGGAGGTAATGAACGGAAGCACCCAGCGCTGCGCCTGGCGTGTGGCAGGTGTCAGTGAACTCAGCTGCCCTTGCGTCCTCGGTACCACTTCTTTGTTCAGAGGAGCGAGATGGGTGTTGGGTGGGTGGAGCCCTTGCAGCCTTTCCTTCTACAAGGAAGAGCATTCAACTTCCCAGGAATTGGGAGCCCAGAGAATGAGCCCTGGAATTAGGACCCAAGTATTCCCACAGTTCCCCAAAACGGGCTATGTGGGAGATTTTCCCGGGGCTTGGGAGCCTTAGGACTTGCCCCTTCTGGGCTGTGAGGACAGGTCTTCCCCTTGAGAGCCCCAGCTGGGACCAAGGTGCTCCCCACACCTGGCTGGGGTGAGGGGCTACTGCACCCCAGCATTTCGAAATTCCCACCCCATTCGTGGGGCTTTTGTGGTCTGAACCCCTGTCTCTGTCCTGCCACAGTTGCTAGTGGGGCAGCGAAGGAGCGGCTGGTCCCCCCCACCCTGGTGAGTTTGCAGAAATGGCCCTGTCAGTGTCCTCCTCCCTTGGGCCACACAGGCCCTGACAGGCAGCAGGCACCTCCTTCCGAGGGCCCTGGCACTCAGGTGGGCAGTCCTCACCTTGTACGTCTCCCAGTTTCGGAAGAAGTTGACCGAGCCGTCCAGGCGCCTCTGGATGACGGTCCAGCCCCCGGGGTCATGCCTCTGGTCGCACCACACCTGCATGAGGCGGTTGGTGTTCTCTGGCTTCACCAGGTAGATGGAGCTGGTGTCATGACCATCCTCCAGGGCCTGCAGGCAGTCTCTCCACGGGCCTGGGGACACAGGTGTGCGGCCGTCACAGACCTCCCTGCTGCCTGGCCACCGAGCCACGTCCTCCCCTCCCCTCACCCCTGGCTGCGACCCGCGCGGCACGGCCTCGGGCAGGACTCCAGCTCGAAGCCACAGACCTGCAGGGTGAGGGGCCTGATTTGGGTAGCCCAGGGCTAGGGGTCTGGGCGCACTTTCACCCCTGACTCCCCTGTGGTGTGATTTGGCCGAGCTTCCTTACCTCTCCAAGCTCTCGGTTTCCCCAGTTTGTAGAAGGGAGATCATGTTTACCTCATTGGGGCTGTAAGGATTGCTTGGATCATTTGTGTGCAGTTCCTGGAGTGATTTTTTCTTTTAAGTTGGTTATATTGGCAAAAAGAGATGTAAGCCTGCTGAGAGACAGCAGCGTCCGTCAGCACCGAGCGGGCTCTGCCCGGTCAGTGAGCCGGGCTCGCTGCCCCTCCCAGCACGGCTGACTCCACGCCCGCGACGGTGCTTGGTGACAGTCGTTGCAGTTTTTAGTAAGTGAACTTCCATGGGGGTCACAGGGGCCCAAACAATGCCCAGAATCTGTAGCCAGAGGTTTCGGGATATTTCTGGGATTCAGATGCTGGCCTCCAAAGACCTTTAGCGGGGACCAAATTTCTGTTCAGCTCCATCTGTATTTTCCAAAGGAGGCTCACTGAGGGCCAGGTGCTCAGAGCCCATGTTTTGAGGTCCATGCGCTCAAAGGATGGTGTCTAGGGCACCTTCCAATCCATGGCTCTCTTTTGAAACTGAGACGAGAGGGGTTCTGTGATCTGTGGCTTCCCCGAGTTTGGGCAGCCCAGTCAGAAGGGATGGTGTCACTACCGTAGGTCTCTCAACACCCCTCCCCCACTTCCCCTGGTGGTTTCCTGTGTTTGGACATTGGTCACATCAGCAAGAGGGTACAAACCTGAGTCACCAAGGGCCAAATAAGCTGGCTTCTTCCTTATTGATCTGAGAAAACTTTCAAAGTTTTCCAAGACCTAGCCATTGAACTGTGTATTTTACAATAAATAAAATCACCACACATAGCTTCAGCTTCTCTTCAAAACAATCCTAAACTGAGAATGGTTAAGACCAAACGTCCTAAGAAAATTCCATCTTATTCTATTAATGTGTATGTTTATTCAACAACTGTTTATTGAGTTCCAGCCCCAGCAAGTCCTGTGCCGGGCAGTGGAAGCCTAGGGCAGGCGGGGGCTGCTCCCATGTCCAGCGAGCGGGGAGCTGACTTCACCAGCTTTCTCTCAGCCTGAGTTCCTGTGGAATCCTGTCCTTCCTGTGCGTGGGGGAGGGCGGAAAGGGCAGGCATCAGGGACGGGTGCATTTAGCTTTTCCTGTGTAGGTCAGACTTCTCACATTCCCCCCTAGCTGTGATCGGGCTGGATTAGTCCACACCTGATGGTTAAACAGGACAAGTTTGGGTTTGGTCTTTGTTGGACACCTCAAGCTGGCTTCTCCTGAGGCCTCACAGATGGGCGTGAGCATCCCCACCTGGAACCTGACGGCAGGGCGGGGGCGTCTCGCTCACCCCTCTGTCCCCAGCACTCAACAGCACTGAGAGGGAAGGTGGGCATGGGTGCCCACCGCTGACAGCTAACTGGGGCTCCCCCTTCATCCTCCAGCCATTACCTGCTGGCCAGCCCTCCTTCCCCCAAGGGATGGCCAGGGCCCCAAGCGCCCGCCTGGTAGCAGACGTGGCGCAAGCAGCTGCTTCCTTCTTTGCCTTGTGCCTCTTCCGTCCTGGGAAGCGGAGGCCAGACTCCAGAACGAACATTCATGAAGGAGAGAAAGATTTTGGTTGTGTTCAGCCCGTGGCCCCGGGGACCAAAGCGGAGAATGGGAGTCTGTCTCCGGCAGCTGGAGCAGAGCACAGAGCGGGCGTGGGAGGCCTCCCAGCTCGATACCAAGTCAGAAGCACAGGAGAGGCCATTCGATGCGGAAGCTGGTGACAGAAGGTCCGGCAGAAGCCTGCAGAATAACACCCAACTGAAAACGAGCAGCCAGGCCTCTTCCTGCAGAGCTGCCGTGGGGCTCCATGGATTCTCAGGCTGAAAGGCTGGCTTTGAAGGCGGCGCCGCATGGGGAGAAGCTTCGAGGACGCCAGGAGGGTAGCCGGTCAGCTTCGCGGCTCCCATCCTACGCTACCTGTGTGGGTTCCCTGAGTGGTTCCAGCTTTACCTTTGACATTTCTACAAAGGGCTGTTTTTAAAAGGCAAGTATTTTTAAATATTTTGGAGCCAACCAATCCCTTTAAGAGTTTGGGGGAAGAAGCTCCAGACCCTCTAACTAGAAAGATGCACAGACATACAATTTTGCTTATAATCAGAAGGTAAATGGACTTCCAAACCCCAGATTATGAAACCCTGCCTCTGAGAGAGGCTTGACTGGAACGGTAGTAACAATAAAATATTTCTACTAGCCAACACGTGTTGGGCGTTTACTACGTGCCCCATCCATGCATTTATACCCGAGATCTTCCTGACACACCTGCCAGGTAGCTAGTAGTCTCCCCACTCTACAGATGAGGAACCTGGAGCGTGGGGACGTTGGGTGACACTCCCTCCCGGTAGGGGCAGGTACGGTATCTGAACCCAGTGTTCGTCCAGAGCCCACGCTCGAAAGCCCTCATCCTTTTCCTCAACCGGAGTGGACTCCAGGATAGGGGTCCAGGCTGACTTCTCTCCGTGTCCCTACAACTAGTCTTAATCGTTGCCGGTCAGCCAGGTTAAGAAAAATAAGAATGTATACTTCTTCTCTGTCAAGGTGTTATGCCTTTTTAAATCTTTGATTTGTTTTTCTTCTATGCTTACCTTTTGGTGTCCTTTGCCCATTTTACAACGATTTCGACTAGTTTACAACTATTTTAGTGTTTCTTATGATGGAGAATCTTTCCTTTCCTTTTTTTAAAAGGCAAATCTAGCAGTTCTTTCCTTGAAGGCTTTTTAGGTGTGACATGCTTTCTAGAATCATGGAGTAAGTGCAAAATAGTGTAGACATGTGTAGTATTTTCTGCTGTTACTAAAAAATAATCTCCATACATCTACATCCTTCACTTCACATGACACTGAGGACTTTCCATCAAGGATGTTTCCAGACAGTTATCTCTCAGATACCCTTGCAGAGCTCTAGAAGATCTTCAGCATTCAAACATGTTCCCTTTTCTTATTAAAGGCACTAGTGGCAAAGGTCAGAAAATTAAATGATGGATGAAAATCAGTCAGAAAAATACTTGGTGTTTTTCACAAGTTGGCAGCAGTAAAATGATAAAGCAGCAGAAAACGGCAGCAGTAAGATTATCACGCGGCTCCATTAAAACGGCTGAGTCAAAACATCCTCCTCTGATGAGAAATCTGTACCTGTTACGTATACACAACGTCATTGTTGCGGGGTCGGCCGAGGTGTCAGACATTGACTCAGGAATCTGTGCAAGAAGCGTTTGTGTGCTGGGGGCAGGACCCCGAACTTGGAATCAGGAGCCCTTAGCTCAAAGCTTGGTGGCCGCATCTCCTCACAGTGTGACTTTGGGCAGGCCCTTACTAAGCCTCCATCTCTTCTGTAAACAGACGGAAAGAGCCCTACCTGTTCTGAGGGTCTCCTGAACACAGCACCCCTCACGAGGCTGACCAGGGCAGGTGCCAGAGAGGGTTCTTTTTTTCTTTCCTTTGATAGATGAAAGCTGGTAGTTTTGAAGCTGTCCACTCCCCGCCATCCCCTAGCCCCAAACAAGCGACTGTATTTGCTTTCGGATTTCCAAGACTAAGTATAAGATTATTTACTGATGGATGTTTTCCATAAAGGCATATTGTGGAAGTCAGAACTTCAGCAGAGAGGGCCACAAAGACTAATGGGAGTGAAGAATGGAAACCTTTTTTTTTGTCAGTGAGGCTGCATCTTCTGTGGAGCAGTGCGGAGTACCCGGCAGTGTTTCGCTTGGCGCTCCTTCTGAAAGGGTAGCCCTGCCCGGAGCACCGGGCCAGCACTAACTCAGCGGCACCAAGGCTGTGAGTGCAGGGAGCGTCCCGACCTCATCTCTGCGAAGAATATATTTACACTGTCAGCGGAGCTGCAGCCAGAACGTTCCACGTGAAGGAAAGCGCAGCTGCCATGGCCGAGGCGAGTCTGTGTGGTTCCCTAGAGGAGCAGCACAGGCTGTGGAAGGCACATAGGCCCTGCAGTCAGGAGGCCTTGGGGAGAAGGGACATCGGCAGTGGGAACACAGAGTTTACAGATCTTGGGCCCCCAGACCCCAATGTCTGGTGAGCGTCGGAGGCGATCGGGTTTGGGGGCCTAAGTCCCCTCCCTGCTCCCTTCCTCCTCACTGGGGTTCCTGACAGAGGAATCTGGCACACAGGGTCCCTCACCTCCCGGGAAGCCAGAAGCCACTTACTGCTGGCTGCTCTGGGGCTCAATACCCTCAGTGTAGGGCCTGCTGGTAAAGCCAAGTTGGAGCCTGCAGCCAGCCCAGACCTACGGGTAACTTCCTAGTTCCAGTGTCCTCCCTGTGGGTCTGAGGCAGACCACTTTCGGCCTGATGCCCACCCAAGCCCCAGTGGAGAAATGGGCTCACCAACTGCATCAATTTTCAGTGCAGTCACCCCTCCACTAGGGAAGTGCGGCCCCATGAATATCTGACCAGGCCTGTTGGCCGCGGCCAGGAGCTGAGAAGTGGGTAGACATCGGGCCTGTGTGGGCCAGAGCGATGCCTCTTCTCCCTGCTGCGCCTGAGCCATGGGGAGAGGGGCAGAGTCCTTCCCGGCCGTCAGCTGGGCTAGACCACGCAGCCGGCCAGCAGCCTGACAGGCCTCTCTACCCCCTAAGCCCACGTCTCCAGACTTGACCACCTGAGGCCACACAGAGGACCCTGTGGCCTGCGGGAGAGGTTCTGGGGTGTTTAGTCCGTATGTGGGCACTGCAGAGAGGCTTCTGTGATGTCACCAGGAAGCACTGCTCTTATGTGAGAACCGTGTGCTGCTTCCTGTTCTCATGGATGGTCTGCCTCTAACAAGTCTTTTGGCCACTCCCTGAACCAGTTTTCTAACAGGAGAAATGACTAGTTGTGTTGAAATTGGATTTTCTGACCCAAATGAATAATCTGAGCACCAGGGCACATGTCCACTGCTTAGGTGTGAGTCCCACCCCGGCCAGCACGAGGACCTGCCAGGCGTCCCGGGTGAGGCAGGACAGCCGAAACCCAGTGTGGGGGGCAAGGAGCAATCACGTGTGCTGCTCGAGTCTCATGCATCCAGACAGCTGGGGAAATCATATTTTGGTTGTGAACATGTATATTCTATGTCACTCACCACTTTTCAGTGAACCAGAGCACAAAACAATAACCTAACACAGGAACAGACGGTCCATTCCCAAAGCCGTCTCAGTCAAGTTCCTGCAGCGCCCCAGCAGTGACATTCTAAGTATCGTTTCTGGTCCTTCTGGGGAGAGTCCAGACGCTCATGCCTGCTGTTCAGGCCCTCTAAGTCCTCGGACAACGAGCACACTGCCTGGGGCTGACAAGCTTTTCAGGAGTTTATGAAAAGTATTTGAGGCCTAAAAAAATTTGTTAGCTAAAAAATATGAAAAGAAAACTGCAAAGTCAAAATTTGTAAGTATATAATTAAATTTCTACAAAGTGTAACATTTTGTCGAATTCATTAATTGTTCAATTTAGTCTCCATAAAAAATGTTATTACTTTTGAAAACAATTTGTAGGTTACACTTTTCTCACTTCACAAGAATTCCTGAACATGCCTGATGTTTGCCGAGAAGCCAGAGCCGACCATAAATTGTGCTGCACTTAGCCAAGTAATTTCAAACACAAACTTACTAAAGATCCTTTCAAAAATTTTACAGTAAAAGTTATGTTAGATGTGCGAGGTGGGTGTATTTCAACGCACTTGGTACATCCTGAGGCATCCCCAAGTAAGAGCCCCTTGGGCCCACGAAGAGCTTGCAGGGGTCCTGTTTCTGCCTGTTTGACCTCAGGATAAACAGATATTACAGTATTGGTTCCCAGAGAACACTTTCAAAAGCACTGTGCCCACTCCTGGGTTTCCACCAGTACCCTTGGGCAGGGGGAGAGACAGAGACTTTAAAGCGATTTTAAAAAGAAAAGAGGTCAGACTGGGAGGGGCTCTGGGGGGGCTCCCTGGGTGCAGAGGTGAGCAGTTCCCTAGGGCTCCCTGGACTGGTGGGGTGAAGCCCTGGGCTCCCCGGTCGTAGTGATGGGACTGAGTGGAGCTGGTCTGCGGGCACGTGATGGAGGAGCTCACCAGACCCACGACTGCGCCCCGCAGATCGCGGACGGGGCGGTCATTCCTATGGTTGGCCAACCCGTTCACCCTTCTCAAGAAAGGGAATCAGCTTATGGGCTCGTTCTGAGAGAACCTGTGTTGGCTTTCATTGATCACCTCTAACTTTTCCAAATGCTCACACATCCCTCTTCATAATCTTTTCTATAATTTCACTGGGGTTTGACCACATGCCAACTGGTATGCAATTTCTAGTATGTCATCCTTTTTCTCTTTCTGAACACAGGACGTTTGCCCAGCACCAGGCCTGATCTTCATGATTTCTTGATGATAGTGGCAGTGGTTGTGAGAGCACATCTGCCTGCCCTCAGCCCTCCTCGTCCCCTCCTCCAGGAAACCTGCCTCAACCCCAGAAGAGCTACTCAATCCTTCTCAGGGTTCCCATAGGGCCTTACATATCTATCTTTACTGGAATATAGTAAGAGTGATGACTGCCTCGGATCCAGAGCCTTTCACATGCCAGGTGCTTTACACAATTTTATTTCAGCCTCACAAGCCCCTGGGCAGAGTGATCACACGGCTGGGAAGCAGAGGACGTGGGGTTAGAACTGGCTCTGCCTCCCACGCCCTGGTTCTTTCCACTGTACTGTGCTGTGGCTGTCACATGTATTGGGATTGTGGGGGTCTGTCTCCCCACCAGGCTGTGGGCTTCTCCGGGGCAGAAGCCTTCTCGGGGCAGTGACCATGGGTTGACCCTCCCAGTCTAGTGCCAAGAGTCACCTGGCGCCTCCCGTGCCTTCCTCCGTCTCCCGTCTTCCCACCACCGTGAGCTGCGTTCCCTTTGTCATCTTCATTCTGTTCTTTCCAGTTTGAGAATCAATAATAATAAGTCCATCTGGAAACAGGGATTCCCACAACAAAGGATAATTAGCATCCAGACCAAACCTTGAGAAAGGAAACCTGTTACCCGGGGAAGCCCGGACAGTCTGTAGCAGAAAGCCTGCACGTTATTCCCGGGGTAGGCCCAGATGGTTGGATTTTCTGTTCTTTTCGATGGCACTCTAACACACCACCTAAGATATCTCAGCATTTGGAAATTTTTAAAAAACTGTTATATTTGTCACTTAAGCTTAAAACTTTCCTAGTGAAATTTCTCTCTGTATGTATAGTAATTTTAACTTAAATTATTTAAAAAATCCATGAAGGGAAAATCATTTATTCATTTGAAGAAATGACATAAAAGCACTCCAGGCCCTACAGCTCCACTGGCTCCGCTCGAGATGCAGGGCCAGGATCCAATATGCCCTTCGTCCAGAGTCATCTCAGGGGCAGCTGAAGTGCTGCTGAGGTGGAAGGGGCTGTCTCAGTGTTCCCGGGGCAGTCTCTGTGGCCTCCCTCCCTCCTTGCTGCTGACTGAGGTCACTGAGAAGTGGGCTGTGTTACTTTTACAATAGTACGTGACGCACTGCGCCTGACAGACCTGGCAACCTTGTCTTAGACACTGCAGTAGGATGCTCACTTAATGCTGCTTGCTTTATCATTTTTTCTGGGGGAGTATCTCAGGGTTATGATACAGTTCACAGCATCAATTCACCACAGCAGTCCATTCGTGTGACCAGTGAGCTGGCCACAGAGGCCTGAGCGCCAGGATTTTCTAGATTACGTTCATTTTGCCAAATTGTTGGGATTTCCAGGCCGCGGGATGCCAGCTCACCACTCGTAACAATAACAAGCTGGTGGTTTATCTCCCGGGGCTGTAAATAGCCTGAGCATTTAGCCGAATGTCCTCCCTGCAAAGTCCCTGAGTAATAGAGGGAGAGCTGCTGCACTCCAGAGCACCCAGGAGGAGAGAAGAGAAAGCAAAGCCAGGAGGAAGATGCCCCAAGTCGAGCTCAAGGGGCTTTTGTTTAGGAAGGAGCTAGCAAAGAATGTTCTTTGAAATATCACTTGATTATGTAGTTTGTAATGAGTTTGGAAGTCTTATTTTGTTCAACAATAACATTCTAGAAACGTGACAGCAGAGCACAGTGAAAACAGCACAGGCTCTGGAGGCAAGAGAGCCAGATTGGGTTTTCCCCACAGGCCCTGTGACCGTAAAGGCCGAGTGCTTGGTGGCTGTAGTCACCCTCACCGTCCTCACAATGCCCTTCTCCAACCCTCCGCCGGGCCTCAGGCGCATGTGGGACCAGCAGGGCTCACCTGGACAGACCATCGCTTGACCTCCAGAAGGAATGGAAGCCACGCGTGATCTATCTCGTTCTCTATTTTAGACCACAGTCTAATGTACATATTCCCTACCTCATAATGGGAAATAAAATATAAGGGAAGAAATCCATCTAGGAAAACAATCTTCTTAAAGTTGCCTGTGCCTCCCTGGCCATGGACCGTCTGTTGTGAGGGATGGGTGGTTTCTGTGTGTTATCTGTGAAGCAGCGTGGTTGACACCTAATGTGGCCCCAAGAGCAGATCATAGCTACTGATTTTTATATATTTAGGGTTAACATATTTAAAGAAATCAGGACTTCAGACTTAGCTATACATTAAAATGCTGAGTTGGGATTCCCTGGTTGCTCAGTGGTTGAGAGTCCACCTGCCGATGCAGGGGACACGGGTCCATGCCCCGGTCTGGGAAGATCCCACATGCCGCAGAGCGGCTGGGCCTGTGAGCCATGGCCACTGAGCCTGCGCGTCCGGAGTCTGTGCTCTGCAATGGGAGAGGCCCGCGTACCGGAAAAAAAAAAAATGCTGAGTAGAAGTAATTCCAGACAATTTGTCCATATATGATACAAATGAAATATCAGATTTATTGGGAGCTTCGGTTGGGTCCATTTACTGGAAGTCAGGTGCATGTTACGTTTTCTGTGGGAGAGCTCTGTTGTTTTAGAAACTCCGTAGTATGAGGCTAACTTAATTCTATTTTCTTTATCTTATTTTCACAGTAATGATGTCTTTGTTATCAGAACCTTAAGAGTTCTAATAACAAACCTAACAAATCTACCAGATCTTTTACGAGGAGCTGCCTGGAACCTGGTACATGAAATAGTGATGGAGAGTCAGGTCCCAGGCAGCTGGCACCTGGGGTCAAGTCAAGCATTTATAGAGTGATTTTTACACCAGTTGCCCCCTAGCCTTTCCATGGGAATGTGTAGTATCCCAGAGTGGCTAAGACACCCTTGGGTTTGAGCCTTGGCTGAGCCACTTACTTGCTGTGTAATCTTAGCTAAGTCACTTAACCTCTCTGAACCTTAATATCCTGGAAGTTACAAGTCCAGGGACCAGTGTTGGCTCTGTCACTGACAGACTCTGGGACAAGAAGGCTATGCCAGGGGATCCGAGAGGCCTCTAACAAGCTCTAATATTTTATGATTTTATGGTCCCCTCTTTATCCACTGAGAAAACAAACTGAGCTGATTATGTTTTTCTCAGGAGAGAAAACAGCTAGAAATGTCTACTCCTTTTGGTTTCTAAAGATTCATTTCAGACAAGGCCTCACTGTGGCAGCTGGTGGTCACACTGCCTTTTCTTCTCTGGTCAGTCCCTAGGATGGCGCCGTGGCAGGAGGGCTGGCATGTGCACGGCGGTGCCTGGGCTGCGCTGAGGAGTAGTGTCCTGGGCCTCCCAGAGCCACCTTGAGAGCAGGCTCTAGCCGAGGCTCCGTGCTGTCCTCTCCTTGGCCTCTTAGAAAGTGACCCCTGCAGCCTTCCTCTTTAGCAGACCTGATTGACGTGCATGCACAGGGCACCCAGGTGGAGGAGGAGGTTGGGGACGTGTAAGCGTGAGGAAGAATGGACAGGAGGAGGGAGGGCGGCAGCCACGGGACCCCCCAGGGGAGAGGGCCACAGGAGGGGCCATTTGGCCCAGGCCTTATCACAAGCATCGCCCTAATGGAAATGCCCTTAGGTCTGGCCAGACCTGAGAGAGACGGGACAAAACCCAAGTGAGACGCCAGGGAAGCCGGGAGCTGCCTGGGCCTCCGTCACTCAGGCTCTCAGAGGCCTGGGCCTGGCCTGGGGCCAGCCTGTTACTGTCTGGCTGGGAACAAGCTGGTGAGCGCAGCTTCAGATAAGGGGCATGGATCCCTCAGTCCCCTGGGCAAAGGCGTGTTGCAGGCTGAGCGGCCCGGACAATGAGGAAAAGAGTAGGTGGCTCTGAGGTTGCGGAATGAAAGATTTAGGAGCTGCCAAGGCTTGAGTGCAGAGGTGTTTAATTGCAGAAGTGTCTCTGGCTGAGCGATGTCCCCAGAGCAAAGAATCTGTTGGGCCAGAGCACAGAGGAAGGTTTTGTCTTCCAAGACCAGAACCTGCCCCCTAAGTTCTCAGAACAGGCCTGATAAGAGCTCTCTGCCGATTGGCTGAGAGTGACCATCTGCCTTTTCCTCCTGTCCTGGTCCAACACCAGGAAAGGGCAGGGCCTCCCAGCCTCTCTCCAGGCTCTGCCCGCCCCTTCAGCTTCTGTAGCCAGGTGCTCAGTCTCGGCAGGGAATGCCTCATGTGGGGAGTGCAGTGGTCAGATGAGTCACAAGGAATCAGTTACTGACAATCAGTACCAACATTTGGGAAGGCTTTGCTTAAAAAAAAAAAAAAAAAAGGTAAATTATTGTGCATTCAGATTACCTCTGTAATAAAATCACTGCCATTCCCTCCATGCAGGTGTGCTTCCTTAAGTGGGAGAGAAAGGGGTTGGTTGCACGCAGGAGCCTTGGAATGCAGACAGTCCAGGCTGAATTATGCACGTGAAGAAGCAGGAGAGCCAAACGACTTGAGGTGCTAGGATTAGGGCCACGCCCCTGGGTCTTTGCACGGACTCATCTCCACTGGGGACCCACTAGTAACTCAATTGCCCAACTCCCAAGTCCACCTGGTAAACTCTTACAGATCCTTCACTCTTACGTCCCCACCTCCTTCCAACTTGTCCCTTCTACTGCAGGCAGACTCAGTCATGCCACCTTAATAGATGTAGTGCCTGTAGGCGGGCACTTAGCACCCCGTGGTGTTACCATAGTGACTGCACAGCCCATGATTTTCACTGCATTCCTGATTTCAGGTACTTTGTTATGTTGGTCCCATAAGTTCTCACACCATTCTGGAAGTTTTGGCTTTGACAGGTGTTCTCTCTCAGAGAAATCCTTTGTCAGACCTGATGTGCTGATTTTAGGGTCTAGAACTGGTGGGCACTGGATAGGTCCCAGTGCATTCATGAATCTGCCGTCTCCCCCAGACTAAGTTCCTGGAGGTTAGGACTGTCGTTTTCACAAGCCCCCAAGTCCAGCACTGTGATTGGCAAAGAGTAGGGGCTCAGCTATTGTTGGCTGCCCCACATGATGTATATCACATGCCTGATTGCATTGAGTTTCCACGGCAACCCTGTGATGGTATGACTCTTCTCCCCATTTTATAGAGGAAAAATTAAGGCTCAGAAGAGCTAAATAACTTTCTTATGAGCGAACAGCTAATAAGAGGTAGAGCCTGGCTGCAAACTTAGGTCTTTATTCCTACACTATGTATCCACCAGCTTAGTTCAAGCTCAGGAATGTCCTGGAATTGTTGAGTCAGAAACCAGAGATGCTTAAGCAAGAGGAGATCTATTGCCTAACTATTGAGGTCAGCCTGCCTCATGTCAGAATTATATCATTCAGCTGAGCCTTCATTTGGTGCCATGGGCACGTTTTACCCTCTGGGTGTTCTATCAGGATGTATTAGCACACTCTGCCCTCTCTTTTGGAACTCCCTGTTTAAAATAGACATGTGTACAGATGAACCAGTCATCAGCTGTAGAAAGCGAGAGCTAAAAATGGTCTGTTTTTTACATTTCAATCTCCTGTTTCAAGATGAAGAGACCAAGACCAAAGGAAACTCATAGCTACCATGTATTGAAACTTACCATGGGCCCAGAACTGTGCTAACCACATGTTGTGCAGTATTTCATTTAATCCTCAGGTAGGCACTATTTTAATCCATCCTCTATTAATAGGTGGGGAAACTGAGGCTCTGAGGGGCTCTGAGGGGCAAAGTGACTTGCCTAATGTCCCAGAGCTAATCAGTGGGGGAATCAGAATTTGAACCCAGGTCAGTCTGCTCCAGAGCACAAGTCCTCAACCTGCACACCCAGTAGAGGGCTTGGCTGCGAGGAAAGATGCTCTGCCCTGCACCTGGCTACCCCCACAGACCTGCAAACAGCGCCGCCCTTGTCTTTTGCGTGGGCCACCCTCGTGCACTCAGGTTCAGCCTTCTCTGGAATTAGCAAGAAACTGCTCTTCCCAGTACTGGTGTTTATTTTCAGAAGTGTGAAATAAATGTAAAACAGGATATTTTCAGTAAAAATATCTCTGACTTGAAGCAGATACATGGTTACTTTTTTGCAAAGACGAACGTAGTCCTCATACGACAGCCCATTTGTAAGGCACACAAGGTCCTGGTTGAATGAGAGACTGAGCTTCAGGGGGCTGGGTTCATGCTCCCCCCGGAGTGAGGATTCCCAGAGTCCTCGGGCACAGAGGAGTCAGCCCCAGCTTTAAAGTGAAAAGGCCTGAATTCAGACTCAGCCTGAGGATCCTAAGCCTGTGAGCAAGTCACTCATCCTCTCAGTTAACCTTCCATAAGGAGCTGCAGGGGTTAATGATGTAATCATATACGTGAAAGCGCCCGGCGCCAGTATCTGGGTCAAGCTTCAAAACCTACCAGCAGCCCCATTCCTCCCGCATGATAATATTTTGAGAATTACCATATTTATTTAAGATGAAACATGTATTTAAGAGTGTATGGAATCATCACTGAAAATTCTAGATGCATCCGACGCTAGGAAATGTGTGGGCTTTAGAAAGTACTCCTTCCTCCCCCGCAGCCCCTCCCTACAGTGTGTTCATCATACTTCTGCTGTGATAACACTTTCTTTTCCTCTGGTCTGTTGTTTCTTCCGTGAGCATTTACTAAATGCCAGTTCTGTGCCAGGCACAGTACGAGAGCTTGCAGGAGAGACATCCTACCTGCCAACACAGAGCACCTCTCGCAGAGCCCAGAAGACTCAGGCCTGGGTTTTTTTTCCTATCAGAAGCCAGAAAACACTTGTTGTCTTCTGAGATTTCCCTGTCTCCTGGTTCTACCTTGGAGCATCCACCTGAGGAATATCCCTCTCTCACCCCACCGGCTCCTGCGGCTTGGCCCAAGGGACCGCTGGGGGATTGATCGCGCAAGCCTTTGGCCCGGCTTCAACTTGCCGCGGCTCTTCCCCTACTTGTGGTCACAGCCAAGGGAAGCCTGGTGCCCGGCCCTGAGGCCCAGATGTTGCAGGTTCCCGGAAGGACTTACCCGACGGCTTGTCTGTGGAGGATGGGAGGCTAGTGAGGGTGGGCATGGTGGGCAGAGGGGGCGGCAGCACCTTCAGGTTCTGGTCGCTCTGGATCTCGTTGGTGGAGATCTGGTTGATGATGCGGTTGTAGGGGGGCGGCTGGTAGACGCGGGGCGGGGCGGCGGGGGGCGGCTGGGGCACGGGCCGGGCGGCGGGCACCCGCTGGCAGTGCTCCTCCAGCTGCGCGATGATCTCTGACTGGTTGTGGGCCAGCGTGGCCAGGTGCTGGTACTTGTGCTCCAGGTCCTTGTACTTGCTGGCCAGCTGCAGCATGTCAGCCGTCTGGTTGAGGATCCTGTTCTCCAGCTGGGAGAGCTCGAGCGCATTGTCCCGCTTGCGGATGATCTCGTGCAGGAGCTGCATGTAGAGCTGCGTGACCCGCGAGTTCATGTTGCGGCTTTCCTTGCGCAGCAGCTTCACCTCGCTCACGATGCCGCCGTCCACCTCCACGAGCTGCTGCAGCGTCTCGATCTGCCGCTTCTGCTTGAGCAGCTCGTTGTTGAGCAGCTCCAGCTCCTGCTTGTGCACCCGGTTCTCCAGGAGCACCTCGGGCTCCTTGGAGTTGACACAGATGGCGCCCGTAACCCGCTGCTGGGGAACGATGAAGGTGTAGGTGCACTTGTCCGAGGACTCGCCGGCCCGCTTGTACCTGTTCAGGTAGATGAACTCGCTGGGCGAGCCCTCCTCTGTGCCCTCAAAGCCCTCCTTCTGGCCCACAGCCGCTCCCAGGGCAGCCAGCAGTCCCAGCCACCAGCACGTCACGCACAGTGGCCTCATGGTCCTTGCAAAGTGGGGGTTCTTCTTTGAGAGCAGAGACTATGAAACCCTGAAAGTAAACAGAAGGGGAGACTCAGTAAGGGTCCTGTCACTGCCAGCGGCCTGTGCCATAAGTGAGCTCAGCCTTCTCATCGGGCAGATGTTTCCAAAAACACAGCTTCAGGAAGCAGCCCTTCCGGGAGCCACAGAAGGAGACAGGCAGGCCCGGCAGAGGTAGGAAGGAAACAGGAGGGGACTGGGCATCTGAAGGCAGCAGGCCGAGGCCCCGCCGCTCCTGGAGCCTGAGAACCACACGAGGGCAGCTTGAAGCTGGGGGGGGGAGGCAGAGGAAGGGTTGTCCCATCTCCCTCCTCCTCTGCCTCACACTCCTCAGACCATTTAGCCTCCCCCTGGACGTGCCCTTTGTAACACCCATCACCGTTGAGATGAATCTGAATTCTGTGTGATCTCTTCATGGATCTACGCTCCATAAAGGCCGGTGCTGTGTCTGTTTCCATCCTGTATCCCCAGGATGCTGCACTAAGCAAGCTTTCTGCAATATTTGTTAAATGAATGATTTGCTAGACATAGTGTGGATGTGTTCAGTTTGTAATGAACAGTGTCAATGGAAGGACGTGTCTAGTCATGTGGCTTTGGCCTGTGTGTTAGCCAAGCTACAGAGCCCAAACAGGAGCAAACAACTCTTCTAAATCCAGATATTTCCAGCAGCCAGTAACTGCACGGTCCCCATCACTGCAAACACGATTAAGCCAGGTGGGAGCAGAAAACAGACATGTGTCTCCAGATTTGTTTCAGTTCTATTCTGACCACTTGTTCCTTCCCCAGATATCCATTGAGCATCTGTGGTATGCCAGACGGTGTGCTGGCTGCTGGAGAGGCAGCTGCAAACGGGACAGGGCCAGCCCCTGCCCTCACGGGGCTTACCCATCGTTACACAGCCCCTAAGTGCCGTGAGGCAGAAGTAGCGTATGCAGTGGAAGGGTAGAACAGGGACCTGACCTAACCAGAGGGGCCAGGAAAGCTTCTCTGAGAAAGTGACCTTTATGCTGACCCTGGAGTGTTGAGTAGGAGTGAGCCAGGCCAAGAGGGAGGGGACAGGCGTGCATAGATCGCTCCTCTCGCCTACTCAAGGACGTGGCTCCAGCAGCTCTCCCCCAGCTCTCCGGCATGATCACATTTTTTCTACAGTCATGCTGTTATTTCTTTCAACTTAAAGAAAATCCTCTCTTGACCTCACATCCCTTCTCCAGCTACTGTTCCATTGCTGTGCTCCCCTTTTTAGCAAAACCCTCTGAAGAGTTGCCCACGCCCACTGTTTCCAGAAAGTCTGTCTCCTCCTGTTCTCTCTTGAGCCCGTTCCCATCAGGCCTGGCCCCGTCCCCTCCGTTCAAGTGTCCTAGACAGGATCGCCAGGGCCTCACTTGCCAGACCAGATGGCCAGTTCCTGGTCCTCACTGATACTTTGCCTCTCAGCACCCGGGGGACACGGCAGATCACTCCCTCCTTGGACTTCCTTCCCCAAACACCACCCTTTCTTCCTGTCTCACTGGCTACTCCTCAGTCTCCTTGCTGGTTCATCCCCAACCCTGTCCTGGGCGGGGAGGGGTTGGCAGAGCTCAGTCCTCAGACATCTTCTGTACCTTGGTGATCTCATCCATTCTAGCCTGGGCCTCACCCTGAGTCCAGACTCATATATCCAACTGCCTCTTCGACATTTCTGCTCAACTACTACTGCTGCCACTGCTGCCACGCATCTCAACCGTAACTCATCTGGAAATGAACTCCTGGGGTTCCCCACATCTCCATCCCAGCCTGTTCATCCCAGTTTTTTCCTGCGTTAGCAAGTGGCAACTCTGTTCTTCTGATTGCTCAGGCCAACAAACTTGAAGTCATCCTTGACTCCTTTCTTCCCGTCATACCCCACATCTAATTCACCACCAAATTATAATAGCAATATCCTGGGACTGTTCCCAGGATCCTACTGCTTCTCCCCACCTCCCCTGGTACAGCCCACCTTCACCTCTCGCCTGGACCTGACTGCTCTCCCTGCTCCTGCACTTGCCCATTACAGCATCTCCTCAGCCCAGCAGCCAGAGTGAACCTTGTAAAAAAGTCAAATCAGGTCACTCTTCTACTCAAAATCCTCTGGTGACTCCTCGTCTTGGAGAAGAAGCTATGGGTCTCTAAGGCCCCCCGCTCTGGCCCCACTCCCTCCCTGACCTCATCTCGCACTTGCTCCAGCCATGCTGGCTTCCTGGGCGTTCCTCAAGCGCACCGATGGCGTGGGGCCTTTGCACTTGACCTGGCCTAGAACACTCTCGGCCCCTTCCGTGTTGCACACCCCCCCCGCCCCCCGCTTTCAGGTCTTTGCTGAAATATCACCTTCCCAGTGAGGCCTTCCTGCTTACTTAAAATTGTGACCTCGCCACCTTCCCCCTCCAGAGTCCTTGTCACCATCAGGCATGTAGTGTCTCCCTTCCAACCCCCGAGAGAGGAAGCTCCGTGAGGGCAGGGGGCTTGTCTGTTTTGGTCACTCCTCACCCATAGTGCCTAGCACAGGGCCTGGAATATGTAGGAGCTCAGTGAATATTTATGGACTGAATGAAAAGACACAGCCACCAACAGTTGCCGTGAAGTGGGGAGTGCTACGAGAAGGGGTGTAGCAGGCGGGGCCGGGGAGCCCCAGGCAAGTGACTGCCTGAGGGCGTGGGCGTGTATTACATTTATTACTACCATCCCTAACATCCACTTAGTGAGTGCCCACTGTGTACCTGACCCTGCACTCAACATTTTGCAAGGGTTTTTTCTACTTTATTGAATTCTCACAATGGCTTCTTGGTAGATACTGTTGTTATTTCCGTTTTAGTTTTTTGTTGTTGTTATTTGTTTTTTGTTTGTTTGTTTGTTTGGCCACCATGCGCAGCATGTGGGATGTTAGTTCCCCGACCAGGGATCGAACCCACACCCTGTGCAGTGGAAGCACAGAGTCTTAACCACTGGACCGCCAGGGAGTTCCCTCCATTTTGCGGATGAGGAAGCTGAGACTCAGCGAGGCTAAGTGACTTGCCTAAAATCACACAGCTAGAAGGTGGCAGAACCAGGACTCAGCCCTGGCCTGATGTACTCAAACCTTCAAACTCTTAATGACTACACAGAAATGTTCTTAATCTGGTTTCTAGTAATAAGGTATTAGCATCAAGACTTTCTGTTTTCACATTAATTTACCCTAAAATAACAACCATGCCACAGAACCTGAAGGTTTTGTCTTCCCCAGACCCCTCTGGGGGCTTCTCTGGTGGGCAGCCTGGACAGCAGGAAGTTACAGAACAGACCCCGTGCTCTCCAGGGCCACACTGAGCTGCTTTCCACTTGAATGAGGAAGCCCCAGCTTGGTTCCGAAGGCCAGCTCAGGCCTTTCAGGCCAGGCAGAGAAAGGTGTTTGGAGCCTCTGGTGCGGGTCAGACTATGAGGTTAGGGCTGCGGTGACGTTAGTGTAAACCTTGCTGAGTTTGTGACCGTTTGCCTGGTTTCCAGCGCACTTTTAGCTGCTCCTGAGCCGGCGGCCACACCCAACCCACACCAATGGGGAGGAGTCCCCCTCCTGGCCTGGGCGGGCCTGCTGGCGCTGCCTTCCCACAGGCCGCTCACCTGCCTCTCCATGCTGCTGTGATGCTGATTGCGGATGCCGGCGAGGGCTCCACCTTGGCCAAGTTACTGCCACAGGACCAGGAAGGCAACTTGGCTTCAGGCCTCGAGACCTGGCATGGTGGCACTGTTTACTACTGAGTTCTGTCCCTTCCCAAGTGTGGGCTCTCACAGCTTCCCAGGCAAAGTTCTGTGCCCTTGGGCTTGAGATCCTGAAGGTTGAGCCTCTTCTGTGAAGTGGGGTGATCCAACCCACCTTGCACAGTAGCTAAGGACTGTGGAAGTGCTTCCAAAGCCAGAGGTGGGGATGGCATGATAGCAGCATGAGAGCACCAGCAAAGCTGACTGGTGGTGAGGAGTGCTGACCACATTCCGGCAGTGTGTCCAGCACATGTACCATCTCCTTGATCCTACCACCCGCCCCGAGGAGATACCAGGACTAACTCTCCCATTTGACAGCCGAGGGCCTTGTTCCATGTCACAGAGCTGGGCCTGCCCAGGAGTTCTGTCTAGCCTCACCTCCCACCCTGAAGGAGCCCGCTGGTTGGACTAGTCCTGGCTGTCATGGGGTCCCCTAGCATCTCACACAGCGCTGGGCACAGAGCGGGGAGGCACCAGACGTGCAAACGCAATCAGAAACTGTGCAATCTTTAAAGAGCATTTCTTGTAGCTGTTCAATTAAAAAGAGAACGAAACTTGACGGTTAACACTCGTACAGCTTTTTAGGTTCACGAGGCCCTATACATACGCATTATCTATGTAATCACCACGACCTTCAGGGCCGGTTAGTAGTATTATGCCCATTTTGAGGGTGAGGAAACTGAAGCTCAAGAGGGTGTCAGGTAATGTGCTCAAGGTTGCATTGCTGCTGGTGGGACCAGTCATGAAGCCACATGATTTTGGGTCTTACTGTCACATTTCTGTGGGGTCTGGGCTTGGCGGGAGTGACTTGGAGCCAATCGGGTTACAAGAAGGAAGGGAAGGAACAGGGCACTGTGCTAGGTGCCTGACATACACTGTCCCAGGGAATCCAGCAAGGTTGGTATTCCCCCCAGTTTATAAATGGGGGCACCAAAACCCAGACAGGCTAAGTGACTTGCCCAGGAGCACATGGCAGACAAGAGCCAGAGCCGACTCAGCCTAGAGCTGGGGTCAGCCTGACACCAAGGGCTGTGCTCTTTGTGCTGCCTTTGGCCTTGGCGTAATTTATTTTCCTTAAAGGTTCCAACCCCCTCCTCAGTTTTTTGCAAGTTTGGCAGTTCTTAATGGACAGTAATGAGTTTGTTTACTTTTGCTCTCTTGATATTTCCTCAACTAATTGCATCCCAAGAGAAACAACTCCCCAGCATTCCAGCCATCTTAGGCCTGGAGAAGAACTCAACTCCAATCAAAGAGGTGCTCCTCAGTTTCTTCCTATGACCAACAAAGAAAAGCAAATCCAACTGTTTTCCTTGGCTTCAAAGTGAAAATGAAAATGATTCTTGAAATTGCTTTTCCACATTGTATTGTGAGGAGTTTCCATTATGCACGGGTTTCCCTCCCCACAACTGGGGCTGGTGCGACTGAGCCATATAATGGGCTCTGCACACTGGGAGGCCACTTCCCCAGGGTCTGGGTCCCACCCAGTCTCCAGTGGGCAGCTCTAGGTGTCCCTGTTTGGCCGGCTGTGGTGGGACCCCACACCGCCTGTCCATGTCCCTCTCAGCACTGCAGCCCCGCAGCCCAGGTGAGGGGCCACTTTGTGGGAAGAATCGTTTTCATAAGACAGAGCTGTGTGTCCTGCCCTGTGGCAGAAGCTGCTTTCCCGGGGTCATCTTGTGAGTTCTCACCCCAAAGGGTAGGAATAAGAAAATTTCAAATACTGAAAAAAATAGTAACTACAACCAATTATCACCATGATTCAAGCACTTTATAAACATTATCTCACTTCATCCTCCCAACAGCCCTGGGAGGGAAGCCGTTATTTCAGGGTTGCCCTGCGTGGTGGCCCAGGTTGTGCGCTATGCAACCCTAGGGAGCACAAGTCACATTCACAGTCTTTGTAGTTTTGTATATTTAAATCACAGCAATATTCTGATTCCCACACAGATGCTTTTAAGGCTAACGGCAGAGCTGACAGTTGTCCCCATTGCAAGTGAGCAAACTATTGAGATTCAAAGTCCATGAGTCATTTTGCCCAAAGTTACCAGCTTAACTAAGTAGCAGTTGGTAACAGAACCCCAGGATATATACCATGCTGCATGTATGGAAGTGACAGGAAAACTCAAAGGAGATTGTTCTCTGACAACTGCCCCCGCTCCAAAGCAGGGGGAGAACAGGAGAGCTCTTGCAACCCCCGGGACTGCTGGCCCTGAATTAAATCCAGCTCCCAGGATGGTGTTTCATCATTAGTCCACGTTGTAGTCCTGTCTGGGGGCTCACAGAGCCCATCCCTCCCTCCCCAGTCAGCCCTGCCCCATCATTCTGTGATCACAGATGAAAGCCAGGTATGAGTCCAGGCCAGAGGCACTGCAGGAGGCCTGGGCCCCTTTCAAGGCAGCAAGGGAATCTGGAACTGCCACCTGACCCCAGTGTGCCCGACGGGCCCCTGACAGGAAGCTAGGAACTTGAGCTGCACTTGAGTGAGTTTGATGGAACCGAGCATGAATCGTGATGTTAAACCAACATCAGGACAGAAAGAAAAAATCAAAACTTTGAAGTTGACAAACAGTTTTTCCTGCCAAAGCTGGTTGAGATGTATGATGTGCAGTTAGGTGGTACCAAACCAATTGGTAATCCAGGATGAGGGAGGGATCCAGATAAAGGAAAATTCCAGAAGAAATGGCCCTAGAGGGCCCAGCTGACCACATGACCAATAGGATAGATAATAACAGCTACCATTTGTTTGTTGTGAACTTACTGTGTGCTCAGCCACGCTCTATCTCATTGGCGCTTACAACCCTATGAATAGGGGACCATGCATGCTGGTTGGCCCCAGTTAAGACCTATTATCTTATTAATTATTGACAGCACCCTGTTTTATTCTCAAAAGTGTCCTGATTGAGTAACAAACTATTTGGTCTCCTTACCTAGGAGAAAGGTATTATTATCTGTATTTGCAGTAGAGGAAACCCAGGTCCAGAAAGGTTAGGTCACTTGCCTAAGGTCCCTTGGAGTAAATATCGGGACTGGGATTCAGCTGTCGACTGCAAGGTCCATGTCCTCACCTCCATCAAGAGAATCTCTCCAACCAGTATGAGTAAAAGGTGCCTGTCGGTTTGCTTAATGGCCAAGATGCAGATTACTTCTTAGTCACTCTTGACTGACAAAGTAGAAATAGCTTTCAGGTCAGCACAAGGGTGAGTCTTGTTGGATGCTAGAAACAGTTCTTGATTATCCAAGTGGTGAGACCCCAAAATGGACATCTAGGATGAGCAGTGGTGTCCTCACCTTAGAAACCCTGGAGAAGGAACTGTGCATCACTTGTCCTGGTGATTCACAGCCAGCCTGGAGGCCAGGGAGGGAATAGCCACATCTCCAACTGCCATCCCTTCCCAGCCTAGGATTCTGTGAATCATCCCCACCAAAAGTCAGTGTGGGTACCCAGGGAGTCTGGAGCTGATTCCCAGACCCTGCCAGTTCAACTCTAATAAGACCTTCGAATGAGCCGTTTGTCCAGCCAGCCAGCCTTCCATCCACTTAGCCTTCCCAGCCAGCCCGCCATTGTGTATTGCTGCATCCTGGGTCCAGCCCTGTCGTGGGTTCTGGGAACACAGGCGTGAACCAGAGCAGCAGGTAGGTAGGATCAGACGGATTTGCCTGGAAGAGTGGCAGTGGAGGGTCGAATCTGCCTGATGCTCCTGCCACTGGTGTGTTGCTGGCTCCAGGGCAGGGCTGAGTTCATGGAGGAGGCAGGTTTGTGGTCATACTGTGAGCTTATGGGGCAAGAGGGGATGTGGTTAGGCGGCGGGAGCTGGTTGCCTTTGCCAGGGGGACGAGGGTGCTGCTGTTCCTTTTCCACGGTACATTATTTGGGAACCATTTTGAGGTGGTCCCAAAGCCTGTGCACTGAGCCCTCCGTGCCAGGAGCCTCAGCCAACAGAGCAGAGGCAGGAGAGTCTGCAGAAGCCATTTCTGAGCCCGGCTCCTGCGTTGGCTGCTGCATTTCCGGCAGTGCCTCCTGTGCTCTGGAGCCCTGGAACTGGGGGAGCCTCAGACGGGAGAGAACAGCTAGGGACTGGGTGGACAGCACTGTCCCAGGGCAGCTTCCTGGGAAATCCGGACCTTGCCTGGAGCTGCTCTTCTGAGCCAGGCTGAGTGGTTGGCACCATGGCCACCTCAGCCTGTTGGCAGGGCCTATCCCCTGAGCACTGGGACAACCATTTTGTGCCTACCTCACTGATCCCAGCAATTCTGTAAGGCAGGGGCTATGATTATCCCCATTTCACAGATGAAGAAACAGAGGTAAGGATGAAGTCTTGCCCAGGCCTCAGAGCTACCAAGTGGTGGAGCTAGGCTTGGAACCAGGTTTGTGGATTCCATAGCCAGCCTTCTTACCCTGGCCTCCCTGCCCTCAGCTGCTCTCTCCCCTGCACTCTGCGCTGCTTGCAGCTCCAGGCCTATCTCTCTAAGACACACATCTGGTCTTGTCGGTGTCCTGCTGAAAGACAGAGCCTGTGTTGTCATGCCTCCCTGCATCTGCACGTGCTGTTCTTTTTGCCTCGTCACCTTCCCTGTGTCCTGCCTGATGCACGCCTGCCTTCCTTGCTAAGTTGACCTTCTCAGTGAAGCTGGCTGTTCACAGGGAGGGCCCCCTCCCTTCTCCCTCCTCCAGCTCCCAGAAGCAGCTGGGGCTGCTTCCATCACAGCCCCCAAGATACAGCATGTCTGGTTCTCTACCCCAGACTGCAAGCTTCTTAAAAGCGGGGTCAGGGCGGTTCCCCCTCTGAATACCCAAGAGCTAGGATGGCACCTGGGTTACTAAATAGGAATTCAGGGACTTCATTCATTGAACATATTTCCTGAGCATTTCCTCTGTGCCAGCCACTCTGCTGGGGGCTGGAGATAGAGCAGGAGCAAGGTAGATGCCTGCCCTCCGGGGGCCACAGTGTCTGGGTCTGAGGCTCCCTCCCTCCCTCCTTCCTTCCCTCCTTCGTTCATTCATTCAGATCCTTTCTCTCCCTGTCCTTAGTGGGTATTGGAGGTCTAGCAGTGACTGAGAGATCCCACCTTTCCCTCATGGGGGCTGGGGTGGGTCCATCTTGGGCAGGACTTCGGTCGTTCCTGGAGCTGGGTGGGTCCTCAGGCATCTCTCAGAGATAAGAACAGAGTTCATTCTGGGCTTTTCTGAGGTGGTCTTGGGCATGCCTTTCTGGAGGGACTAGGCAGCAGCGGGAGGCAGAGGCTCTGGGCTGCTGGCCCTAAGACAGGCTGGTTTCACCAGAGAATCCACCTAACACAATAGCTTGATTGGAGAGGCCTGGCTCCCCCCCACCCAGCACGTTAACATGTCTGTGATCAGAATGTGTCTTAAAACTGATGTGTACGTGGAACGGGACACTGTAACATTTTAACTCCCCTCCCAGGGCTGTTATTAAGTCAGTTCATACGGCTTATGGTCGTTGTGTCGGAATGTGGTTTTGTCATAGAAACTACCCTCAGAATGTGGTTCTGATGTGACCCATCTATCACCACAAACTCCTAGCTGCTAGTGGCTGAATAACCCTTCTATTTGGGGTGTTTCACATAAATTCGCAGAAAAGAAATGCTATTCAATGGATTGATTCATTCTTGAGATTCCTGCAGTGTGTTTGTCCGGGATGGCAGTGGGCTGGGGTGGAATGGGCCCAGATCTGGACTTGGATCCTTGCTTTTTGGCCCGCTAGTGGAGAGACCTTGGCAGAGGTGCTGCACCCGCTGGCCCTCAGTTCCCTCTTCTGTAAAATGGGGACAGCGCCACGCATCTCACAGTTCCCTCTTAGTGCCACACGCCTCCTCCTTACAGGTCTCCCACTGTTGTGCGTTTGTGTGATTATTAGATTCACCTTCTCCCTCTTCCCACTGGGCTGTGGGCGTCGTGAAGCAGAACGCCTCCCCCATCTGACTGCTGTCAATTGAGACCAGTTTGGACAAAGTGGGCTGTGACTCAGAGAGAGGCCAGAAGCTGAATGTACTTGCCTTGGGCGGGGCTGCTGCCTGTTCTGTTTGTTCTGCTGTAGCTGCCAGTTGCGGCTCCGGATCTCTTCTCCGGAATTGCTCAAGTGTGGCCGGTGTAGGCCTTGAAGACCTGAGCTCAGGTACTGCAGCCCTTGGAGTCTCCAAGTTAGGAACGTGGGAGACACACCAGTGGTATCTCAGGCACATAGATGACTGCTGGCCCGAGGCTCTGCCCCACTGAGCTGGTGCAGAGTTCCATGGAGCTGCCGGGGGGCGGCAGCCGTAACAGAGCACCAGCTGCGCAGAGTTCTGAGCTAAGACAGCCTGGCTTGGAATCCAGTTCCACCTCTCATTGACTGTGCTACCGCAGGCGTGCTGTGTAGCTGTGCTGAGGCTTGGTTGTAAGAGGGGTGGCGGTGAGGCCTGTACTGTCTCAGAGGTAGGCTTCTATGGCATAAGCGGGTAAGCACGTGGCTTTCAGATGGGATGGTGCGGCGTCTCTAGGACACCAACTGAAACAGACTTGACTGCGAGACACCTTGAACAGGGCATTGGAGTGAGGCAGGGAAAGGCGTGGACTTTGGAGCCATACTGACTAGCGTTCACATCCCACAGAATCACCAACGGTGTGACCTTGGGCAGGTTGCTTAACTTCTCTGAGCCTTTGTTTTCTCATCTGTAAAATGTGATGCTAAAACTGGAACCTGCCTCCTAAGGTTGTAGCGAGGATGAAGTGAGATACTCCATGTGGCTTACTTAGCACAGTGGTACTTAATAAATCACTGTGTGATGGAGAAATGGCTTAGCTGCTCTGCCCATGAAAGTGCAGGAGTACCGTGCAGTCCCTTCCTGGGCCATGTGCTTCACACATTTTTGTCTGCCTTTACTGAATAATAATTAAACTAATTTGTGTTAGGCAGGCCTGTGAGGTCAGTCAGAGTCTCTGCTTGGCCTGGGCTGCCCGGAGAGCATAGTGAGCCACCGTGGTTCCCGGGTGGAGCCAGGAAACCTGCAGCCTCCGCAGCCCCAGAGGCCTTGTGCTAGAGAAGCATATATTTAATGTCAGCCTTTCCAAATGCTTCCAAGAGTTCAGGGACCTCTGGGGCCACAGGAGAGAAGCTACTGTCTGGGGCTAAGATGCATCAGTGTTGGCTGGTATGAAATCCACCAGACTTGGCCATTTATCTTGTGGCCAGACTTGGGTGATGAGGGTGGGGTTTGGGGGAGGGGTCCCTGCCTCACCCTCTGCAACCCCAGGACAGGCCTGGCATTGGTCCTCCCGCTTTGTGGACCTCCTGCAGCACGGTGGTAGCTTGCTTTCCTCCCTGCTGGTTCTGGTGAGCGGACCAGCAGGCAGGGGAGTAGTGCTGTGTGAGGGGTAGGATGTTTTTACTGTAAGGCTGGTATCAGATGCACCCGAGGTCCTTTTGTCGGTGCACCTGCACTCCTCCTTCGTGTGGACTTCTAGGATCTGGATGTGCTGCAGTTGCCCCAGACATAAAGCCCCCCTCCTCGGGCTCCTGGGAGGATCCCCAGCGTGGGTGGCAGTAGTGGTCATAGCACTGGCTCAGCCTGGTGGGATTTCCTGACAACCCCAGCAGAATGTATCCAGGATAGGGAATCTGGGTCTCTGCTCTTCTCTCTCTGCAATTCTGATTGTTATGGCTCATAATACTCAGTGACTAATGTTTTCTGAGGCTTTGCCACACACCAGGTACCGTGCTAAGGCCTTCCCGGTCATGATCCCACACGCTCCTCCTAGAAAGCAACGGAGCGTGGTTCAGAGTGCTGGGTTCAAGTGCTGGTGCTGGCATTTACCAACCATGTGGCCTTGGGCACAACACTTAACCTCTGTGCCTCAGTTTCCTCACATGTGAAATGGTGATGACTAACAGTACCTGTGTTATAGGGTGGTTGTGAGGACTCTACCTCTTGGTAAGTGCAATGTAAGTGTTAGTTGTTACCAAGAGATGGGCATTACTGTTATCCCATTTTACAGGTAAGGAAACAGGCTTAGAGAGGCTAAATGATCTGCAAGCGTCGCTTAGCTCATAAGTAGAAGAGCTAGGATTTGAGCCTAGCTTGTGCGTACTACTCACTCTGTCTCAATTTGGAAAAATACATGTGGGGAGCATTTGGCCGGCTTCGGAAGTGGCATTCTCAACTTTCCTCAGAGCCCCGGTGAAAGGGGATCCTTTTCTAAGTAACCGAACTGCCCTCTGGGAGCTCTCGTAATCCCACAGCAGAGGCAACAGCTGACCCGTGACACACATATCACAGGAGGAGAAGGGAGGGATCAGTGAAGAATTTCTGTTTGGAAATGTTATCTAACGAGTGCTTTCAAGGGACTCAGAATGCAGAGCCTGTACCGTCCCCCTGCCGGGTGCCGGGGAAGCCTCATCCTTCCCTGTGTCCTGGCCAGGCCACGTACAGCCTGCTGGAGACCTGGGGCTCCGTCCCGTCCCATCCCGTCCCGTCCTGTGCGAGGAGGGACCAGACGTCCTCGGACCCGCCGGGAAACCAGGGCAGCGCTGTGCCCCGAGTCACAGCGGCAGGAACCTCTGGCTGATGTGTCCCTCCTGGCTCTGGACCCCTCTGCTCCTCTCCTCCCCGGCTGAGGGCATGAGTACAGGCTGCTCAGTGCCAGGGAACTTTCTGAACGAGGGCTCCCGGCTCTCGCAGGACAGTGTTTGCTTTTGCTTTTGCCTCAGCAGAGTCTCCAGCCAGGGTGCATAGGAACCCAAAACTGAAAGACAACTTCCGGAGTCCTCGGGCTAGCCCTGCGTCCGTGACTCCATCGGCCCGCTGGCCCCTCAAGGGCACCCGTCCACACAAGCTTATGCTCGCGCACACACCCCGGCTGCGGAGCCCTGCCCAGGAGCCGCCTGCCTTCACCCCAAAGGCTCTTTGTCTGAAGGAGAGTGGGGCTTACTGATGGAGCCCTCGAAACCCCAGCCATGACCTCACGCCCCCAGAACTCCACCCTCTACCCAGGTGTCCACAGGTCCCGTCCCAGCAGATGCCTTGTTTGGCTCCAAGCGAAAGCAGGAGGGCCCAGCTGCGAGCATCGCGTTCCCCGGCTGGAGGGGTCAGTGTTCTTGAGCCCAGAGACCCAGAGCCAGCTGCTGCCTCTCGCCCCTGTCCCTCGGTGCCACAGTCGGGCTCTTACCTCTTCCCTCCTGCCTGGCTCCCGGGGCAGCTCTCACATGCTTAACCTCGGCCGTCAGCGGGGCAGCCTGGCCATGGCCTCCCTGAGTCGCAGGCTGGACCGGCCGCAGAGCAGCCCTGCCTCACTGGCCTCTGCTCGCTCCGCTCTGCCTCCACAGCGGGGGCTCCGGCCAGGGATGGGGCGGGGGCTGGCCCGGGGTCCCGCCGGGTGGCTCACGACCTGCCTTCTCTCGCGGGGGCCGGCAGCTGCCCCAGTGCCATGCTCTGCAGGTCCGGAGCTCAGGCGGCACTGCTTAGGGCGCGGGGTCCATCCTCAGGCCGTCTGCGGCAGCCTCATTTGAACTCCCAACTCCTTTGTGGAGCCTTTACATGCTGCCGGAGGAAACTGTGAGCACAGCCTGACCCTGGTTGGCTGCAGGCACTTCTCTCCACCCACCAGTGCAAGAGGATCCCCCAGGCCCCAGAAAGGCTCAGGGCCTCCCCTCAGCCCCAGACAGAGGCGGGCCGCCCGGTGATGTCACACTAGCTCCAGCCCCAGCTGGCCTGGCCCCTCCCGCCCCAGCCTGCTTTGGCGGCTTCGTCGGGGCCCCCTCCTTCCTTGGCACGAGCAGCCAGGCCAGCTCTGCTCCCTGGCCCAACGGCTCCCCAAAGCCCGGGCAGCCCCGGGTGCGCTCTGCCGAGGCAGAGAGCTTCCCCTCTGACTCAGGTAATGGGTTTAGATCCGCCCCAGCTGTGCAGGCAGCGGGTTGGCATGTGGGCTGCAGGGAGCCGGGTCCTCCCCTGGATCGCTGCCTCTTCCAGGCCTGCCCCGCCGAGCCCCAGTTGGGCAGGCAGGGCAGCCCCGCACAGACGGCCTCTCCCCATCAGCCGCCCTTCTTGGAGGCTTCACTCTTACCTCTAAACCCTGGGGAAGGGAGCCCCAGGCTGTCTGCACAGTAGCCAGTGGGATCTGGGCTGTGAAGTTAGGGAGAAGCAGTGGCTTGGGACAGTGGAATTGCCACCGGCTGGGGTGGGGGCAGCGCTGGGGAAATGCTCCATCACTTCCCACCTGAGGGGCCTTGACTGAGTCACTGCATCTCTCCGGGCATCCCTCTCATGCATCAGTAGATGAGCTGAAACAAGTAATCTACCTCCAAGGGCTGCGGCGAGGATTCTATGAGGTCATGCAGGAAAGGCCTTGGCATAGGGCGAGGAGGCCTTAGTGGACCGAACTCCGGACTCTGGCGTCCAGCAGGTCAGGGCTCGCGCTCCCAGAACTTCCTCTGGGACCTCCCGTCCGGCTCTTTGAGGAACACATGATGGGAGTCCATCGGCACCCTCAGCACGGAGCCTGCCCCCCAGACGGAGCTCATGAATGTTTGTGGAGTCAGAGCAAGAGAGGAGACAGCACTGGACCCCACGCAGCGAGCGGCCCTACAGGCTCATTGGCACAGGCCGGGGGGACGGGCCTGCTCAGTGGGCAGAGGCGAGTCCTGGGAAGGAGCAGCCAGGGCAGGTTTGTCCTCTGCCTGGACAACAGCCTTGTGCGGTGTTGGTGGTAACTCTCCTTTCCCTTTTAAAACATTTTTAGTGACGATGGTGGTGGTGATGATGATGTTTGGGTACAAATTGGGAGAGAAACTTCAGTGGGGTTCTCTGCGCCGCTAGGCACAGTGTATCATGTTCCTGGGTCCACCGTGCTCCTCCCCTCCCCAGGATAGCCACCCCTGTCTTTGCAGAAGGAGAGCACCTTTCCTTCTTGCCTCAGCTTCTCCCATCCTGCTCAGGCCTTGTCCTCTGGCAAAGGTGTTCTTTGCCAGAAGACCCCAGCATCTTATAGGCCACCACATTAGCCAGACAGCAGGATGGCACAGAAACCTTCCCCACGTCGACTCCGGGGGTGAAGGTGTTGCCCACCCTGTGGATTTTCCAGAGGGCCTGGAGGGTCCTGGTTGGGCCATGGCAGGCTGGGGGCTCAAAATCAGCCGGAGCATATGAGAGGGGCCCAACTTCTTCTGAGCTGCGCCCTAGATAGCCTGGCTGCAGGCATATTCCCTTCTTTCCCTCCCTCCCTCCTTCTTTCTCTATCTCTCTCTGACTCTCTTTTCCAGGATGTATTTTTTGGGAACCTGCTCTGAGCCAGCACCAGGAAGGCAAAGTCCCTGTCCTCACAGAGATCGCAGGCCGGAGGGGAGACAGACAGACAGACAGACTTGGGCACCTGAGAAGTGCCGGGCACAGGGAGTATCTAAGCAGGATGTCTGATGAAGCAGTCAGGGCAGGCCCCTGACAAAGTGGTGCTTCAGCTGAAACCTGGAGGATGGGTCAGAGTTAGCAGGTGGTGAGGTTAGAGGGAGGGTGGCCTGGGCGGAGAGAATAGCGCATGAAGTGGCCCCAACAATATCTCCCCGCCACAGTGAGACCTTGACACTCCTCCCAGTGAGAGGTAGGATCTCTGCCCCGTCCCCTTGAGTCTGGGTGGTTTCTGACTTGCCTGTAACCAGTAGAATGCAGTGGGAGTGACACTACCCAACTGCCAGGACTGGGTGAGAGAAGCCAGTGCAGCCTCTGCCTGGTTCACTGGCACACTCTGTGTTGGTGCCATGAGCCAAGCTGGACCCCAAGAAGTCCAGCTACCCGGAAGCTGACGTGTGAAGACTGCATGTACCATGGGTCCCAGCTGGCAGCTGGCATCAGCCCCCAGACATGGGAGGAAAGAGGCCCCTCGCCATTGAGTCATCCCCAGCTATAGCGTCTTCCTGCTGAGGCCCCAGCCGTCAGGCAGCAGAGATAAGCCATCCTAGTGTTCCGTGTCTGAATTCCTGACCCACAGAACCCATGAGGATAAGGAAATGGTTATTTTAGGCCGCAAAGTTTTGGTGGTAATTTGTTACGCTGCAGTCGTAACAGGAGCGGACCCTGAGGCAAGGGCAACTGTGAGTTCTTCCAGGAGCTGAGGGGAGTGCGGTGTGGAGGAGAGAAGGGGAGCGTGGCAGAGGATGAGGCCTTGTCAGAGGGGAGACTTCATCCCGAGGGCAGTCAGGAAGCACTGCAAGGTTCTGAGCAGGACAGGGTTCCTTCCGGCTTGCTTTTGTCTTTAAGAGGGCCGCGCTGGGGTTGACTGGATTGACAGGTGCGGCGGCCGAGGCATCAGAGCTGCTGGGAGTTGGTTGCAGCTGTCTTGGTGAGAGAGGTGGTTGGAAGCGATGGGACCCCCTGGGGCAGGAAGCATCCCCAGGACATCCCCCCTGCTCTGGGAATAGGTGCAGCCCAAGTCCCTTGGTTGCTAAACAGATTTGCTTTCACAATTCCAAGTTCCTGGGATCCCACCAAGTGGGAAAGGAGCAGCAGGGTGGCCGTGCCCTGCCCATCTTTCCTCACCCCCTGCCTTGTTGGTGGCCTTGGGCAATCAAGCACACCCCTGGGGAGCCTGAGCTGGGCAGTCAAATTCTGGTTCTACCGCCAGTAGCCCTGAGCCTCACTTTCCTCCTGTGGAAAATGAAGATGATGTAAGGATTTCCCCCACAGGGCTGTTGTGAAAATTAAATAAGATGTGACACGTTAAGTGTACCACACATGGTAAGTGCTCAGTAACGTTGGCTCTGGTCGTTTCAGTTGCCCGGGAGTGCCCTGAGCATGGGAGCATGTGTGGCGTGGGCCGTGTGGAGCTCTCCTTTTGTCCAGCCCCAGCACAGCAGACTGAATAAACGGATGGCTGGCAGGGGAGGGTAAAGAGCTGTGGCTCAGAGGCTGACGAACCTGTGCTCAAATCCCAGCTCTGTCGCTAACCTGGGCAACTTTCCAATTCTCTCTCAAACTTTGTTTCCTCCTGTTAAAAAAGGCAATGATAATACTGACTCCTAGGGGTTAGAGTGAGGATTAAGATAACATACCTAACACGCTTAGCTCAATGCCTGGCACTCGCCATTACTCAGGAAGTTGCTGCTGCTTCTCCCTGCCTCCAGGCTCCTCCCCACTCGTACCCAGAACATCCTCGTCAAGCCTCCACCTTGATGGCTCTCAGATCTTGGAATCCTCCTGACCTCAGTGAGCACCATCCTTGCGTTTCCACCTGCCTGTTGGACCGGTGTCATGTGACTAAAGCATTTGAGGAAAAGGGAATCTTTCATTTTCTTTTTATAGTTTTTACCGGAATGAAAAAGATGTGTGATGTTTACATGGTGGCAGA
This sequence comes from Phocoena sinus, assembly GCF_008692025.1. NCBI lineage: Eukaryota > Metazoa > Chordata > Mammalia > Artiodactyla > Phocoenidae > Phocoena > Phocoena sinus. The sequence goes on along the minus strand of NC_045768.1, from coordinate 8,531,813 downwards.
ATACAAAGAATCTTCATTATGTCCCACAGTTTGTATAAATTTCATGTGTTTTCCTATTTATCACCTTCCTGACAGTTACAGTTCTTTTGTTTTTCTTTTTCCTGTTGGGAATGTTGGGATGTTCTACGGAGATAACTGTGTATGAGGGGTGGGGGCTGAGGCGGGGGGAAGTGCACGAATAATGTGTGTTTCGTAGACAGGGGTGCTTGGGAGGGGGTTTTTGCTGTATCTCGCGACCTCAGAGTCTTACCAGCATTTCAGGCTTCACATTTCCCAAGCTGATTTTTTCCTTTCGGCACTTTTGAAACGCCTTTCCATCGTCTCCTGGCTTACACTATTTCTAATGAGCAGTCAGCTCTCTTCCTTGTAGCTGTTCCTGTGTACGTCGTGGGTCTCTTCCCCTCTGACTTCTTTTAAGATTTCTGTCTATCTTTGATTTTCAGTAATTTGACGATGATATGACGAGGTTTGATTTTCTTCATATTTATTCTGTATGGGATTCACTGAGCTTCTTAGATCAGCTATTGATCTGATGCCAGAAGCCCTCATTTATCCGCTCAGCCGCCTCGCTGGGCCCCAGGACAGATAAGCGAGGTCGGCAACAGCTTGGCTACCCCTCGGGATGAGAATTTCAGCAGGTATCTATCTGTAAGCAAATTGCGGTCCTTTCCCACTGACCGTAAAACTGCCTCCAGTCCCTCATCTCCTGTTTAGGACAAAGGTCCCGTCTGATACAGACAACAGTGTTCCAGAAGCAACCGTTTTTAAAATTTTTATGCTGGATGGGGATGATTTTAAACAGCTTTGGAAATTTGGGTTGATATTCTTCACTAAATTTGGGAATTTAGGGGTTAACTAAGGAATCAAGGGGAAATTGTGTAGTAGTTTTGGAGCTCCTCATTCTGTGGCTTTCTCCTTTCTAGCATTTTCCCCTTCAATTTCCATCCTCAAGGTCCAATCTCTTTCTCTTCTTCCCAGCCAGTAATGCTGCTGCGTTCTGTTTTGTCATTCTGTGTATCACCGTGAGTAGGGAAGTACCCTAGTGTGCTTCCTGTCTTTCAAGGACCATGTCTCCTCCAGCTTCTGTTGCTTTGGATTGCTTTCAGGTGTTTCAAGCAGTTGTCTTTTGTATATTATCCAGCTTTTATCATTGTTACTGACCAGTGGGTTAGTTCAATACAACCTACTCCTCCTTTTCAGGAACTGGACCTCCGCACATCCCAACTGAATTCGCCTTCTCACCCAAACCTCCTGCTTTTTTACTGATGCCCTACCATAAACCTAGCCCGCTGGTTGGTGGTCCTTGATTCAGTTGTCTGCCCTCCCTGTTCTTGGTCATAGTCTGTTGGGAAGTATCAGCCCCAATAATTCACAGTTTGGTTCAGCTCAGTGTACCCACCAGGGCACTAGAAGATGAAAGAAATGTGTGGCCTCACAAGCCTTGTTAGAGCACCTTATGTAGCTACCTGCGATGGGCTGGGTGTCAAGCTCAATATTTTATAGGTATCTTTTTTTTCTTCTCCTCCCAAAACCCTATGAGGGAAGTATTACTATTTTGTTCTACTAACAAGAAGAGTGAGGCTTGGCAACGTGAGCTTCCTTGCACCAGGCCACACTGCTAGGCAGTAATGGGACTGTGACGAAGACTCACATCAAAGATAGCAGGAACGCTGTGCTGTGCTGTCCTGAAAACAAATGACATTTCTTCGATTCTAACTTTTTAACACTTTTTTCTTGTTTTAGGATCTCTGAAATCCAGAGGCATCTTAAAGTTAGTAGCGTGTCAGGGTTCAATTGGCAGTACTTTGTCTCTTTTACTAGAACATGACCCATTTAATGGTTGACGACTTCTCGGATTCGAGGAAGTGTGGCAGTTTTTAGTGATCAAGGCTGCAGTGAGGCTGAGCCACAGGTGAGGGACAAAAGGGCAAGGCCCCTCCTCTCCTGGTCGGCTGGTCTTGGGAAGGCCTACGGGAGTGTCCGAGCATCAGGAAGGCTGTGGAACTGCCAGAAGCGTCCATCCCTCCAGATTTAATGAAGCAGCTGCCTCTGAGCTGAGAGGGAGCCAGCTGGTCCCCTCCTCTCCTGGAGGCCTTGTGGTCGGGTCCTGTGACTTGCTGCCTCATGTCTGGCAGGGGAGCCTGTTTCCCGGTGAGAAGTTAGGAGACTTCTTTTAGGGGAAGTATCTGAGGCAGTGCTAATAGTTGTCCTATACTACCCAGTGTCACAGAGGATGTCCCAGCACACGGAAAGCCCTACGAGGACGCTGCGTCTGTGACGTGCTTGCCGGGCAGGTCTATCCAAATCTCAGCACATGCTCAGTCACGAAGCGGTTTGGAGAGCCTGTTGTCAGCTTGTCCATCTCATTCCCGACTTCCCAGCCCGCCTGCCAGGGGACAGAGTCCGGGCAGTGCCTCTTCTCAAGCCTGGACGTCACCTGCCAAACACATTCGCTGCTCAGGCAACAGATACTTATTAAACCCCATCTGAGCACCACCTATGGGCTCCAGGCCAATTTGCCCGAAGCCAATTTGCTGCGACTTCAGTTGAGTGGTTTTCATTTTGTCTTCGTAACAGTATCTTAAGGGATGTTCATTTGGTTTGTCGCCCCTCTCTCACCCTGCGGCTCACGTGGGGGCTTGTCCCCAAGAGGGGAGACTGAAGAACAGAGACGGGAGAGATTTAATTTTCGTTTCTTGGTTTTCTTCGTAGGTTCGTAACAAACACTTCACAGGAAATTTCCAAAGCTGTTTAAAATCATCCCCATCGGGCTTCCCTGGTGGCGCAGTGGTTGAAAGTCCGCCTGCCGATGCAGGGGACACAGGTTCGTGCCCCGGTCCGGGAAGATCCCACATGCTGCGGAGCAGCTGGGCCCGTGAGCCATGGCCGCTGAGCCTGGCGTCCAGGGCCTGTTCTCCGCAACGGGAGAGGCCACAACAGTGAGAGGCCCGCGTACCGCAAAAAAAAAAAAAAAAAAAAAAAATCATCCCCATCCAGCATGAAATTTTAAAACACGGTTGCTTCTGGAACACTGTTGTCTGTATCAGACGGGACCTTTGTCCTAAACAGGAGATGAGGGACTGGAGGCAGTTTTACGGTCAGTGGGAAAGGACCGCAATTTGCTTACAGATAGATACCTGCTGAAATTCTCATCCCGAGGGGTAGCCAAGCTGTTGCCGACCTCGCTTATCTGTCCTGGGGCCCAGCGAGGCGGCTGAGCGGATAAATGAGGGCTTCTGGCAAGAGATCGATGGAGTGAGCTCCCCAGGCATGAGGCCAGGGTGGGATCACGAAGCAGAGGTGCTGGCGCTGGCAGGGAGATGGGCTGGTGTCTTCATAGAGCTCCGAGGGCTGGGCCTGGGGCTGCCTCACTGTGGGCTCTGGCCTGAGCATCTTGCTTGAGGCCTAGTGCATAGAAGCACACGCTAGTGAATGACTGTTGAATGACTGCAGGGGAATACTAGCCTTCGAAAGCTCATCCAGGGTTTCTGACTCAGGGTCTCAGGGGTGAGGGCAGCAAGGGGCACCATTCGGGAGTCTACCTAGGAGGAGAGCGGGGAGGAGACCGAGGAGAGAAAGACAGCCGCCCTGACATGGTGAGGCTGTGTCTAAACCCCTGACGAGCTGCCCCAGGCCTGCCCCAAGCTGGCTCTGGGAATCCTGAGTAACTCCCTCCTCCACTGATCTGGCTCCCGGGTGCCCCTGCCCTAGCCTTGCCCTGCCCCCTTCTCCACTGCTCCGTCTGCCAGGCAGGTACAGGAAGGAAGGCAGTACCTGTGATGGGCCTTTCGGGGCCGTCCCGCCGGGTGTGGGTGAGGCAGCAGAGGGGCGTCCGCTCATGTTCCTGGTCCAAGTGGATGATGTCGGTGTCCCCGGTCTTAGCCCCTCTCCTCTGCAGGCAGGGCTGGTCCCCAAAGTGTTTTGGCGTTTGCTGTCTCCCTTGAGTCTCACGGCAGGCCTGGGGGTGGGGAGGGCAGCAGTTACTCCGTTTTATAGGTGAGAAAAAAGAGACTGTGAAAATATCATGGTCGTTACTGTCGTCATCGTTTATTGTTTACTCCGTATCGGGCATTGTGCCCGTCCGTTCCCTGGCCTTATCTCAGCCAGTCCTCCCGGGTTCTGTGCGGGCAGCGCTTCAAGCAGGGCCCGCAACTCCCTCCCACCCTGGGCACTTGGTGAGCTCCTTCCCCCACTAAAAATATTAAAAACCATCTTCCATGACTGCATTGGTGTAAGGACAAATATGCTAACATTATATATTAAAGCATTTTCTGACCTAAAATTTCACTTTTTACTCTCATTTTAAAAGAAGCTAGAACATTTTGGGGGCCCCTGATAGTATCGTGAGCCCCCGACCCTGTGCCTGGCTGCACCTGATGGATGACTCGGCCCTGACTGTGAGAGCACACGCCCTCCTCCACAAATTCAGAACCCCAAATTGCTGAAAAAGTAAAAAACAAACAAATAAAACACCCCAGCAAGCCTTTTTTTAGAAGTTTGGCACAAGTTCATTTGGTGATAAAATCTGACTTGACGTGAGGTTCTCCGTAGTGTTGGGGCTGCGTGTTTGCAGGGGGCCACCTGAGTCCACGGGGCCGCCACTCGGCGCTGATGTCGCCCCCTCCCAGTGGATGCGTTTGCTTGCAGATCTGCTCTCCTCTCCTGCGCTATGAGTTCCTTGAGGATAGGCCCATGTTGTGTGCATCTCTGGGGATACGGATATTAATCATATCTCTTTAAATCCCTCATTTCATCTTTCTCAGTGAACCCGTAGGGAGCTGCTGTTCACAAGTTATCCATAGCTGGCATCCAAAGCGATGAGCCAGCGCCTGAAGGGGGGTGCGTCTCTGGATTTGCTTTGCTTGAGCAGATATGGGAGGATGGCTGTGCTCAGGTCCCGGAAGAACACGTGGCAGAAAACTTCATGGGAACTAGTGATGGCGACGACACTGTTGAGCGTTTACTGGGCGCAGGCGCTGTGCGGAAGGTCCATGTGAATTATCTTCTTTATATTCACAACAACTCCAGGTGGTAAGAAGCACCGCTTTCCTCCTTTTAGAGCTGAGGGAAATAAGGTTTAGAGAGATGAAGTAGCTCACCCAAGGGCCTACAGCTGAAGCGATGGAGCAAAGACGCAGATGCAGGCACGTGGACCTCCGGTGCCACCAGGATGGAGCCTGAATCCGGCCTGGCTCCCAGAGAGCAGCTTGAGCTTGAGCTCTGGACAGCGAGGGCTCTCAGCAGAGGCCAGAGGAGCTGATTTCACTGCACTCGTGGTGAGACCAGGGCTCACGCAGTGCTGAGCCATGAGACTCGGGGCCACAAGTCTCAGCAAGTGCCGTGGGGCAGAGCAAAGGCCCCCTCTTCTGTGGGAGACATCCACTCAGTTATTTCACACATGTTTATGGTGCCAGGAGCTGGGGACGCAGCAGTGAACAAGACAGACACAGCCCCTGGCCTTTTGGAGTGTATGTCTCTTTAAGGAGGCAGACAATGAAGAGATGAGATAATTTCCAGACTGATGAAACCAGTTAATGGAATAGGAAAGATGGGGATGGGCGGGGGTGGGAGGGAGGCTATTTTAAACGGGGTGCTCAGGGAAGGCTTCTAGGAGGGAGGGTCACGTGAACCAAGGCCCAAAGACTGGAAGGAGGCAGCCATGCAAAGGAACGGCACGTGCGAAAGCAATGGGGTGGGAATGAGCTTGGCCCTGAAAGATCAGTGTGGCCCAGCAGAGGGGCCAAGCAGGAGACTGGAGGGAGGCAGAACGAGAGAGGCAGGCCGGGCAGGTCCTGTAGGCCAGGTGAGGCCTTAGGGTTGGATTCAGAGTGCAGTCGAGGCCCCTGGAGGGTTGCAGGCAGGAAGATGATATGCACTGCTTTGTCTTTTCTCATCATCCCTCTTGGTACTGGGTGGAGAGTGGTCCAGGCAGAATAAGGATGGAGCTGAGAACACCGTTAGGAGACTTGAGGGGCTGTCCAGGTGAGAAGCAAGGGGACCGGCACCAGGGCAGTGTCAAGGAGATAGTGACCAGTGGTTGGACTCAGGCTAGGTTTTGGAGGAAGAGCTGACAGAAACCCAGCGCGCCTCTGATATGGTGAGCATCGCGCTGCACTGATAAGCACCTTGAAGGTTTGCCATTTGGGAGCCCTAGAGGTGGAGTTCTGGGAGCAAGGTAGTGACCCACAGTCGGGACTGCCCTGTCCAGTTGGGCAGTGCACACCCTGTGCAGCTGTACATGGCAGCCCTGAGCACAGCCAGCACTGACAGTTGGGTAGTGCTGGGCACCATCCTCTAGGAGTGTGGGGAAACAGGTGCCAGCAAGGAGCCGGAGTGAGGAGACCCTCCCCCAGACACTACCAGAAATAACTGGGGGAAACTTGGGAATGAGCTTGAGGTGCTGCAGATATGCTGGTGGGATCTATAAAACATTTTTGAATTGCTGTTAATGTGATCCTGTGTGTCCCCTCAGGCTGGAGTGGACTAGTTTGTTTCCATCCTTGAGGTAGCTCCTGAGGTGGGTGCTCACAAGGTTACTATCTGGAGAGACATGGACAGCTCAGGGTCTCCTGGGGCTTGCTGGTAATTGTTTTCAGCAAAGATTCATGGCTCCGCTGCCCCAAAGCTGGAAGGGGAACTTTGCAGCAGGCCCTGTCAGGGAGAGGCGAGAACTTGTAGCTGTGGCCCTTGAAAATCAGAATGGGTTGTTTCTGCATCTTCCTGGGCTTAAGGCTCTCAGACGTGCCCTGGCTTCTCTGACTAGTAGGTCTGGAGTGTGGCATCTCAGGGGCACCCACACAGGCCCTGCAGGGAGTGGGGGCAGCTGGTGCAGGAGGCTTGCTTCAGCCCCGCTAGCCTCCAGACCACCCCCACTGCCCTTCCTCTCACCCTCCCTGTGCTGGACTGGATAAATCTCAGCTCTGAGGCTGAAACCCTGGAGGGCAGGAGACAGGCTTCCCCTGTGCTAGATATCCTCCAGTTGCTGCCACGTGCCCAGAGCCTGACCTGTATGGATTGCCTCGATGCGCTCCCTTGCCTTCTGGCTTCGGGTTGGGTTTGGCCAATGGCAGGTGCCAGCAGGTGATGAGAGGGTGGGAAGAAAGTGAGGACAGGCGTATCGCCAGCTCCCTCCCTCCCTGCTGGACCATGGCTGTCGTGGTGGCGTGATGGGGGTCAGCCAGGCCTGGGCTTGAATTCTACCTCTGCCTCTTATTAACCACGTGACTTCTGAAAGTTACCAATCCTCTCTGCATCTTGGTATCCTCACTTAACAACTGTGGATGGTAACACCACCTTCCCAGAATGGCTGGCAGGAATAAGTGAATCAGTGTGAGTGCAAATACCCTAGTGCAATACAGGCTACACTGTAGGTGTTTGGTAAATGCTGGCTCTCTTCCTTTAGTAACTGGGAGCCCCATTATCCTGGGTTTCTAACACACTAGGTCCTCGGGAGATCACTGGTCATTTTGTATCTCTCCAGATGGCCTCCTTTAGTTTTCCCTCTCTGGTTTGCATGTCTGTCGGTCCCAGAACCACTCCCGCAGAGCCTCACGACCAAGAGTCCTTTAGTCATAGAGTTGCCTCCCTGCCCCTGCCTTGGTCTGCAGCCTGTATGTGAAGTCTGCTTACCAACATGGAGGGAAGCAGGCTTGTGGAAAGTGCACATCCAAGTGTGATTTGTAACATTTACTGAGTGCTTACTGATCCTCAGAACAACCCCAAGAGATAGGTTCCTTTATTATTACCCAATTTTCAGAGGCAGAAACCAAGGCTTAAGAAGTTACTTGACTTGCCCAGGGTCAGAGTGGGTACGTGGTGGGCTAGTGTTGAACTTGGGCATCTGGCACTAGGAGCCTGGCCTCTCAGACCCTGGTGACCTGCCTCTGTCGTGGGCAAGCCTCAGCTCTTCAGGCTCCAAGGACCAAGCCGTTTTGGATAATCAAGTTGACTGGGAAGCTACAAGGTTATCTCTTGAAACAACCAATGCTTTAAAAATTTTTATCCATTCTCATTAAGCTTTTCACACAAACCCACATAGACACACACACACACATATACACACAGAGCACACTAGCCGCTGAAAATCTTGGCTAATCACACTCTCCTTGGTGACTCAGTCATCTTGAATAGACTAACTTTACTGCCTGTAAGCTCCAGGCAGCTGTGTTTGTTGTTACTTTTCTAGCTCTTCTTTCCAAGGCAGCAGTCCCCTTCCCTTCCCGGCCTCTCATCCCTCTCCTGATTTGTTGCTTCCCGCCAGCTGAGGTCCCAGAAATCTGGTAGAATTATTTCTAAATAAGAGTAGCTGGGCACTACACTAGTCTGAAGAGCTCTCCTGTGAGTGAAGTACATGAGAGTCAATGCCTGCACTTGATCACATCAATTTTGGGGGCTCAGAGGCCTTCGGGACTTACAAGGTCTGTGCTCTTACAAAATATCTGCCGTCTTCTGCACACTTACTGTGTGCCTGGCATGGTGGGAGGCCTTTTAAGTGGATTGTTTCACTGAATCCTCAAAAACAGAAACTTCCAGGAGAGGTTCTCTTTACTGTCTTCCATTTTAAGTGATGAGGTAGCTCAGGCACAGAGAGGTTAGGGAGTTGACCCACTGCCACACAGCCAGTAAGTGGCAAAGGCAGGATTTGGACTGGCTGGGCCTGTCTGCATCCAAAGTCCACAGCCGTTAACAGGCTTTAAGCTCTCAGCTTCCCAGCAGCGTGAGGATGGCAAGTTTAGGGAAACTCTGATCCTCATTTCTTCACTTGTAGGATAATGCTGTTTGTTCCCAGAATTACTATGAAGGTTGAGATGTTGTGTGCTTGACACATCGTAGGTACTCAATCAGTGCTGGGTCCCTTATGCTCATCATTCCAGCCCATCCTAGATCAGAGGTTCTCAAGCTTTAGCAACTTTGGAATCACCTGAGAACTTGTTAACACACAGTTTGCCACCCCAGAGTTTCTGATTCTGTAGGCCTGGGCTGGGGCCTGAGAATTTGCATTTCTAAAAAGTTCCCATGAGGACGGCGCTGTGGAAACCACTGCTCAAGATAGATGAGTTTGCCAAGAACATGAGGCTGGGTGGCCCAGCCGTGACCATCCCTACTTCTGACGGCAGTTTTACACGTGCAGGTGTCGGTTATGCATCATTTCAGGAAAGTGTGGTTTGGCTTTTCGCAGCCATTTCCTGGGAGCTGGCTTGAGGCTTTTAGTCTCTCCCTTTGCCTCTCCTTCACCAAAATAGCCAGGTGTCACTGACCTGGGAAAATGTGGTGTTTAAGCAGCAGGCGATGTCTGGACTGTGAAACAAGCTTCATTCGACCAATTTTATTAACATGTCCCTGACTTCCAGCTGCTTTCCTGGCACAGAATAGGACATAAAAGGCACATGAAAAAGATAATCAACCATCTCGCAGAAATTACTTTTATAAATTTTCAAACACTGCTTCCCCCTCAAAAACAAAACCTTCTGAAGCATCGCTCAGGCCAGATGCACTTTCCTTCACACTTGGAATTTTAGGTTTATTTACTTACTGGTATGATTGGTGTTCTCCCCTCCCGCAGCAGGCAGTGCGGGTGAAGCGGTCACCTCGTCACCCCTGGGTCCCCAGTGCTCATCACAGTGCCTGGCACACAGCATTGGGTGCTCAGTTGTCATTGCTGTTGGGTGGATGAGTGAAGGGCTTGGTGGTACAGTCATGGGTGCTGGAGTCGGAGGGACCTGGGTTTGAGCCCAAGGCCTGCCCTTCCTGGCCGAATGGCCTTGGGCAAGTAACTGACCTTTTGTGCCTTCATTTCCCCGTCTGTAAATTGGGGATAATAAAAGTGATACCTATGTTTCATAGGGTTGTCATGAGAATGAAATGACATAAGGTATCCAAAGTGCCTGCCATGTAATAAGTGCTTTATTTTTCCATCATCATCGTCGTCATCTTCCTACCAGGCAGGCCAGTGTACTGTATAGAGTGTGGGCTGTAGAATCACGCTTCCCACCGCTTACTAGCTGCGTGGCCTTGAACGATTCCTGTCACCTCTCAGTGCTTCAGTGTCGTCATCTGCAAAGCGTGCATTCAGAGGCACCAAGCTCGCAGAGTTCTTGTCACCAGTTAGGACGTATCCACGTAAGGTACTTCCACATCTGCAGAGCCTGTGGCGCGGGCAGCCAGGCCGCCTGAGGAGGACACAAGGGAGGAGGCACAGTGCACCCCAGGGGGCTGCCCTGCTCCCCGATGCCCACCCACCCTCGGCCCAGGAGAGAGAAGAGCAGCGGGGCAGGGGAGCGCTCCTGGGTAGAGAAACATCCCCAGGCTTCTGCCGCTGGAAATCCCGCTTCCTGGCAGCCCTTGGAAGCGCAGCTCCGTCCTCAGCTGGTTCCGATTACGATTACTCTCACGGGCTCCAGAGCATGCTTCGGTGGCGTTCCCCTCCGCAGAGCCGCCTTTGTCTGCAGACGTCACTCCCTTCCCGCTACCTGCCAGACTGGAGCTGCTTGGGGTGGGGTGCGCCCAGCAGGGACGAGCCCCCGCCCGCCCGCAGGCCTGCCATCGCCTTTCTTCCTCTGCCAGGCTCGTTATGGGCACCCCCAGACCTGGCCCTCCTCCCTGGCATTGTCAGAGAAGCTTTCAACACCTCTAAACGCACCCCGGGGCGCCCTCCCCCCACCCCCCGCCATCCCCTGTAACGTGGAATCCAGACCGTCCTGGTTTCTATGTGTGCAGAGCTTTTGGTAAACAGAATGCTTGAGCCCTGACTTGCTGGAAGGGGTGAATCCCAGCTGACGCCCCAGACGCTCAACCTATTTGGGGCCTTGTCTCTCCCCTGCCGAGGTCTGTGGTCACGGTGCTCATCAGGTCCCCTCACCCCCACCCCAGCACCTACCATGGGGGTCGGAGGGACGGCCGGAGGAGTGGGTTTCAGCTTCCTTTCTGGCTAGAGCCTTGGCCCAGCCAGGGCTCCGGCCCCTGCCCCCCCGCGCTGCACCCACGGATGGCTGGTACCCGCTTGGTAAATGCTCTTGTCCTCACTCCCCCCGTGAATGCCGCAATGCAGCACACACAGAGAACAGCTTCACTTAAGAAAGAAAGTATTCACGGCTGCCATCCAGCTCCAGCAGACGCTCCGGGGAGACAGCTGCCGGCTCCCGCCCCTCCCAGATGGGAGGGCCACCGACCCTACACACACACACACACACACACAGGGGTCTCTCCTCCTTTTTTCTTTTTTTTTTACGACCCACAGTCTCTTTTGGTTGCTGGACCAAATTCAGTTTAAATCTGTGTTCAGAACACCTCATTAATAAGTAGCAGATGGACAGTCTTCTGTAATTAAGAGAACACCTCTCATTCAAGGAAATACGTGTTACTGGCCCACGTGTACCCGGCACTGGGCTAGGCTCTTCTGCCGGAACTGGCGCAGCCTGAGGACACCGAGCCTGTGATCCCTTCTCCACCCAGGACCCCTGCGTGTCTCTCCTTAACTCTGGGTTTTGAAAACTCCTATAAATAATCACAGCTGCCATGTGTACCGTGAAGTTCAGGTACAGTGTGAAGCTCTGTCCTGATCTACATCATGTAGATGAGGAAATGGAGCCTCAGAGAGTCAAAGGTCTTGCCCAGGGTCACCAGGAGCGAGGTCTTGTCCGCAGAACTGATACAGAGCTCTGTTTCTTTAATGTTGCAGTAGAAGCTGTCTCTGTGACACATGCTGCTGGTGTTAGGTGAAAGGAAATGCCTCACCCCCTTCTTGTTAACAAGCTCATAGCTAACCAGAGCTTCCGACCAGCCGAGAGTAACTGTATAATGTTTGTCGAACGGAACGGAGGTGATGGTTTCCGGCCCCACCTCCAGTCTCAGCCCCTTCCCCACACCCACCCCTGTGAATCTGGGAGGCGTCGTGCAGGAGAGAGAGGGTCCTGGACTCACAACAAGGGTAGTTTGAGATGAGACGGGTGCTTCTCCCCAGAGCCAAGTGGGGAGTCTCTGGGAGAGTCCTTTGCGAAGGTTGGGGTGCCTCCTACAAGAGAGGGACTGGGTACATGATGAGGGACTGCGGGACCCTCGGCCCACCGTGGAGTGCGGGAGCACCCCGGGGCAGCTGAGAGTAGGGGCTGCATCCTTTTCAGCTCCCCTCCCTCTCTGGGGAAGAAGAGGGAGAGGGTGATTGACACATAGCCCCTGAAGTTCAGGTCCTACTGAACATGGAAACTGGTGCCTATTTCTGGTGTAGGGATTTCTGAAGGGGGGCATCTGTGGAATCACCAGGCTTAAAGAACGCGGGTGTCTGGGAAGAGGTGGGTTCACCTCCCATTCCCGTTCGCGGTGGCCCTCACAGGATGCCAGCAGCTGCCCCAGATGTTATTGTGTCTCCATGTGAAGGGAGCAGAAGCTGGCAGTGGGGCAGGAGCTGTGGCTGCCCAGGTGGCCACCGCACCAAGCCGTGGGGGACACCCAGCCTAGAGAGGGGTCAGGACACGTGCCCCTCATGGCAGGGAGAGGATGCCTGGCTGCCCTTCAGCCATGGAGGGGCCAGGACACAGCTGAATACATCCCTAGGAGTCCCAGATCACCTCCTGCATCAGAGGGAACCAGACCAGGTTCTCCCACCAGTGACAGGTGACCCCTGTGTGAGCGGATCTCACTCCCCACCCCGCCTCCCGGAGAGAGTGGGCCCAGTGAGGTCTGCTGGAGTCTGAAAGGCATTAGGGAAGGAGATTCAAACAGAGAAAATGGCAGAGCACCCTCCATCCCACCTCCTCCAAACCCCCAGGGAGAGGGGAGGGGGGGAAGGGAGAACAGAGATGAGCTTTGAATGGAGTTTGAATCAAGTCTTCAAATAAACAGAACCGAGTCTTAAATCTTGAAATGCTACAATGCTAATAATGGAAAGTGACTGCAAAGTTACAGAATCTGGCCCAGATTTCACTGAGGGACCAGCTGCCCAAAATTGGAAAGGAAAGGGGAGTCAACGCAGCGCAGCTGGGGAGTGGCGTTGGAGAGAATAAAGCATTTCATGTCTGTGCCCCCAGTGGACTCCAATTCTGCAATAAACTAGTAATGACCTCAGTCATCCAACGACCCCAGGTTGGGCGTCACCAGTCTGGCCACCTGAACTTCCCACAGATGCCCAGAAGGCCCAGGACTGCCCAAGGAGCCTCAGCTCACTGGGTGGCAGAGGTGCGGTTGGCGGCAGCCCAGAGTGGGGCGTTTACATGGATGAGACCCACTGGGGCTGCCAGCCAGGGGAGCCATGGCAGCAGAGGTGATGGAGTGAAGTGGGAGTAGAGAGAAGCAAGCGGGAGGGGAGAGTCTCCTGAGCGTTACGGAGCTCCGCCCTCTCCGCCACTCTGTGTGGGGCTTTCACAGGTCTCCTTCTCACCCACCACCTGACCGCAGAGGACCACACCTGAATCTGGCCCCATCACAGCACATCAGCCCCCAGCCCGTCGTGGGGCTCACACTAGGTCAGTTAGAGTTTTGCCTGTTTTGTTTTGTTTTGTTTTTCTGAGGCCAGGGAGAGGGGGAATCTCTCTGCCTTGGTTGCAGCGCTGTCATATCCTGACACCACAGCTGCCAGTGGCCTGCCCTCTGCCACATGGAGAGTCTGAGTAAATGAGGCGTGCAGCTGCGCCCCAGGAGGGGCAGCAGTACCGGGTGGGGAGAGTAGGTTGTGCAGGCAGCAAGCACCAGCTCGAGTCCCCCGCGCCAGCCTCCCTGGGGCTGTCCTGGGGCTGCCCAGATTCTGAGGTGCTGCCCCTGGTCCTGTGAGCCGTTCTGGGATTCTTAAAGCCCTTCCCCATTTTGAAGCTGTTCCGGGTAAGTTTCTGTCACTTTGCAACTAAAAGGGTTCTGATTTACACATCTTCCCTCCCGCCCCCCGCCGCTTCTTTGATTTAAGAGCTATTTACTAAGAGCCTGTGGTGGAGGAGATACTGCGGTAGTGCTGGGGAGGCAGCTCTGGGTAGGGCAGAGTGGCCCCTGGCCTCGGTGCTCAGAGCCTGGGGGCGCAGGCGTCAGGTAATCAACAGGTCGGGCAGAGGAGACTTTGGACCTTGCTCTGTCCCTCGATGTCCAGGTGATCTCAGACAGGTTGTTCAAGTTCTCTGAGCCCAGGTCCCTCTTCTGTAAACGGGGATGCCTGAGGGTTCAGGGAGGTGTGATGTGGAGCTGGCAGCAGCCCTCGGGGAATGGAAGCCTCTTATATGGGGGTCAGCCTCCGTTAATTACAGAGCGATGGATTGTTACAGAGGAGAGGCCGAGGTGGGCAGGGGGGCTCTGCAGGTAGTGCGGCCTGAGCCTCAAGCTGCAGAGTGCGTGGGCCGTGTCCAGGCGTTGGGGACAGCACGTGTGTGCTCGTGTCCACAGCCTTATACTTCATGACACGGTGTATAGCACACTGGTCTCTAGGATCAAAGCGTTCTTGACTGTCAGAGCCAGAAGTTCCAACCCCCTCGTTTACAGATGAGGTTATGGGGCTGCGGGGAAGGATGGGAGTTCGTCCACGGCTGTGTTGCTCGTAAGGGCCAGAGCTGAAACAGGAGCTCAGGACCCGAGCCCGACTCAGCTGGTCCAGTACTCATGGCGCGGTACCAGCCATCAAGCTGCCGGCGAGAGCAAGGAGCACGTCCCGGGAGCCGGGAGCCCCGAGGAGAGAGGGTGGACGGGCACCAGCAGTCCCAGGCCAGTGCAAGAAGCGGAAGCCGGAAGCATCCCGGGCGCGAGCTCCCCCCGGGGAGTAGGTGTTGGACAAGCTCACAAGTTGCCACCATCCTCAGGTTGTCCAGGAGTCCCTGGAAAATAGAACCCTTCGTGCCAGCTGTCAGCCCACAGAGCGGCGTGTCCCGTGGAGGTCGGCCACTGAAGGACAGAGTCTGGGTCCTTCCCTAGCTGTGTGACCTCGGGCACCTCCGTGTCTCAGTGTCCACGACTGTAAAGTGGGCATAATGCTGGTAGCCCCCTCAGTGAAGCCCAGTGCCAGACATCCACGGGGCCCTCAGCCTGTGGGACTTACTGGTTTATTATTAGTGCACTAGGGTCACAGTTACTGGTGGGTAGGCAGCACTTTCATGGCCGTAAGTTGTAGCTCAAACCTAATCTGAATTCTTTGTGTCCTGTTCTGGTCCTGGCAGGGCTGAGGAGCCCGAGCTTGGGTCCTCCAGGATTGCTCTGTCTCTCCCTGTTACCTGCTCCTGTGCCTTTCCCTGCACCGCAACTGTCTGTCCTCACAAGGGATGGAAGACGATCCTTCCGGGGAGATGAGTCCAGGCCTCAGGGCCAGCAGTGCCTTGTCTGGGCTCACCCTGCCTCAGAGGAAGGTCTGGGCAGAAGGTGGGTCACGCTGCCCTGTGCTGACACACAGCAGGCCTGGCGAGGCAAGAGTCCACAAGCCACCTTGTGCCCCGACCCCAGGAGGCTGCTGGTGCAGCCTGGGGCTGGGAGAACTTTCCAGACCTGCCATTGCTGGGGCACTCTGACTAGGAAGTTGTGCCTGCCAGGGCTGTGGCAGACTTCACCCAGCCACACCACCACCCAGTCTTCTCCTTCTCGGGAAGAGGCACCCTACTCAGCGCTGCACAGACACTCCCAAACCCAACCCGATGTGTGCCTGGCTGTGCTGGCCACAGAGGCCCTGGTGGGCAGGGCCGGTAATAGACCTGTGGGGAGATGGATGGCAGACAGTCGGTGGTGTGACCCATCCGGGACCAGAGCTCAGAGAATTTGCACTGGGCCACGTGCGAGTAGCCGGTAGGTCAGCAGAGCGAGGGTGGAGGGGAGGAAAAGCAGAGGTGTCCTCAAGCGGAGACCAGGGCGATAGAGGCCCAGTCTCCAGGGCTCAGGCCCTAACCCCAGTCACCGCTCCCCGGGTGCCAGGAACCTCCCTGCGCCTTGCCATCCATAGAACAGCTGCTGTGAGGATCCTAAGACAATGCAATGTTTCCCCAAACTTTGGGCATTTATGACCATCTTCACTAATCCTACTAACGTTCTGGTTCAGTTTTTCTCTTTAAATCGATTTTATTCTTCTCTGTGATTTTGAGGGTTTGCTGTGCTGTCGTTTTTCTAAACACGTTAAAGTAGATACAAATGTCCATCCCTGGACCAGTGACCCTCTCAGTGGGGCGTGTCCACACGTCGGGGAGCACGGATGACAGGTGTTGATTGCTGGTCTTGATGCTCCGCATGTGGTGGCCTCTGAACACGGGTCAGCTTTTCTGCTGTTAGGATTATGTTTGTTGTGGCCATTGTCATGGCAACAAGCCTGTAGGAGGGAGGAGGGAGGGAGCTGGGGCTCTCTTGTTACTGCAGCCCCTCTTCTCCACCCCAGGAGGTCCATCCTCTTCCTTTTCCTCCCACTTTGAGAGTTGGCTTTGGGGCACCAGAGAAGGTGGTGAAGCAGGGGAGGGCCTGACTGACGGGGTCAGATGTGCGCCTGTCCGCACCCAGACCCTGGAGCTGGCCCGGCACCTGTGTAAAGCGATAGCTCTGATTATGTGCGGTCAAGACGGACCTGGACAGGACATACCCTGGGCCGGCAGCAGGGCCCGCAGCAGCCCCTGTCCACCTCCTGGGGCCTTCTCAGAAGGCGTCTAGGGTGTCCAGTACTTAAGACAACGCGCCAGTGCCTCCGGGGTTGGGACCTTTCCATTTCCACTGAAGAATGAGTCCCCTGGGGTCTTCCACCAACAGAACTGTCCACCAGAACCACGCGGTGGCCTGCGGTCGGCTTGTACGGAGGAGTGTGTTTATGTGAGGGACACACCTAGATCCCGCGAGTGCTCATTTCACAACCGTGGGATTACGGGCAGTTATTTTTCTCCTCATGCTCTTCTCTGTTTTCTAGGATGAACATAAATTCCCTTTAATCAGAAAAGAAAGGTTCTTTTAAACCTTAAAAAAAAAAAAAAAAAAAGGTAGTGTAGATAGGGAGACATTAAAGATACCCAAATGAGCATGGAGTCAGCCTGGGAGTCCATGCTGGCGGAGGTGGAGGGAGGCGAAGGAGAGTGGAGAATGGGTACAGGCAGCTGAGGGCAGAGCAGGAAGCCCAGTCGTTCACTTAGGAGACGACAGGGTACCCCCAGGGAGGGACTAGCTGGGGGGTGGGGGGTAGGCAGCCTTTGGGGAAAACCAGCCACCAAAGGGAATAAGAGAGTCACCTAGGCGGGGCCGCTCTGAGGTTGGAAGTTGGGCACCGGGAGGGATGGCCGTTCCGCGGGGCTGGGTGGTTGCCCCCCCACAGCACTGGGCAGCCTGCGCAGCGGCTGGGAGCCGCTCCCGCGATGCGTGAGAGCTGGGGCTTGGCCAGCCTGCACCTGCCAGGCCAAGGAGGGGCGCTGGGGGCTGAGGCCCTGAGTGAGACCGGGGTTCAGGTGCTCCGCTCTACAGTAGGACGTAAACTCTGACCGGAAGAAAGAGGAAAGGGGAGAACTCAAGCTTGAGGTTTTTGTCCCAAACTGAAATTCCTACTGATTCAACCTTCAAGTATTCTTTAAGTTTTAGAGATCCTGCAGCCTGCAGCAACGCAAAGCTGCCTCCCTGCCTGGCCGTCTCATTTGCCTGACTCACAAGCCGCCCTTGGGGCTTTCCAGCTCTGGCGCCCTCCGTGCCAGCCAACAGTCTGCCTGCTGCCAGAGAAACATGTGTGACCTCCTGCTAGTGGGTCCCAGACTTTGGATTTCATGGGCAAAAAGAAAGTTTGGAGACTCTCACAAGGCTGCCAACTTTATTTTTAAATGGCGAGTAAAGAGAATATAAACTATCATCATTGTTTCCCCGAGGAAGAACATTTTAATACCAACAATGCAAGCAGGCCATAATCTCAGAATAAAGGATATTTCTTCCCAAGGAAGAATAATGTCAGCCTTTTGCTGACACGGGTTTTTAAAGTTTTCTTTTCTTTCTTTCTTTTTTTGGAGTGTATTCTTTCGTTAAAACGTGTTGAATATAGAAAATTACAACATAAATTTTCTTGCATGTTTTTACCTTATATGTAAATGTGTCTTTGGTAGGAATTTGTCATTTTGTAGTATGTATTCAACAGCCCATTCCAGGACTTGGCGTTTTTCACAGCTGTTTGTGAAAATGGGAGCAGCATTCACATAGGTCTGTTGGTGAAAATGGGAGTAGCACTCTAAAATGCTGGTTGCTCTGTCTGGAACATTCTGGGAGAACATAGGGCTCATGCCTTTTCACCTGCCTTCTCCCCACTGCTGCGAAGTATATCAGGGTGGCAGGCCAGGTTTCGGGCTAGCCAAGGCTGCGGCTCTCCTGCCCAGCAGTGGCAAAAGCCCAAGGCTGAGCGTCAGAGGCCTGGTCACCTCTTGAGGAGCAGGGGGTGCCTCCAGGAGGGGCTCAGGGGCCAGCAAGGCCACTGTCCTTACAGACCGGCCTGACGTGCAGGTGTGTGGGAAGCCTCTGTCTCGGGCGCCCAGAGTAGGGATAGAGTGCCCGATTGACGACCGTGCAGCAAGTTCACGGGCGAGTGCCACCCTCCACTGCGAGTGCCTGTGAGATGGACCAGGCCACCGAGGGCCTGGGATCCCAGGCGGAGTGGTCCCACCCAACTGCGTGGGTGAAGGCCAGTGGGGCAGAGACTCACGGGCGACGGGAGGGGCGGCTGCAGCAGGAGGGAAGCAGGAAACCGTCCCGGCAGGTCGAGTGAGGTCAGCAGGCCGGCGCGGCTCCGTCCGCAGGGAGGGCTCCAAGCTCTGTGCCCCTGGCTGTAAATAAGACCCTGGAGTCACTGCGGGCTCACGGGCATTTCGTGTGCCCCACGCGATGGTTAACCAATTAAATAACTGGGAGGAGGAGGGACACGAAGTTTCCTGGTATTTGGGGAGGAAACCCCAACGTGGGGGGCTTGTTGACTATTTATATTTACATATATGTGTAACAAATATATATATTTATTGCTACTTTGGTGAGAAACTTAAATCTGACAGTAAATATCAATGATTAGAATAGAGTGTTATCTTACTTAAAGATGAATTATACATTCTTTTAAAAAATGCACTTGCCATGCACAACCTTGCAAGACTGCTGTAAATTCTCTTAAGTACTCCAAACCCCACCAGTTCTAGCACTTATGTTTCCATATTTTTGTCATGTAGCTCATTTTAATTTTCTTAGCTATTTCCCTGTTGTTTGACATTAGAATGTTTCCAATTTTTGTTGTTTTGTTTTGTTTTGCCTTTAACCACCGTAGATGTCCCTGCAGTGAATACCTTTGTGTGTACAATGTTTTCCCTTCTTTTAAAATTATTTCCTCAGAATAAGTTCCTAAGAGTGGCATTACTTAGTCAAAGGATATCAATATTTTTCTGGCTTTGGGATCCCTCACGCTTTCCAAAAAGGTGGTACCAACTTATCCTGCTGCCAACAATGTATGGGTTTTCCCATTTCACCACAGCCTTGCTAGCTTTCGGCATTGGTCTTATTTTAAATTTAATGATGTAATGGATTTTAAATGGCCGCTTTTATTTATTAATTAAAATTTCTCTGTCCACTCCGTTTCTCTGCTCAGAGCCCCTATACTTTTTCTCCACGTTCTCCTGCCACGACTTGATTGCTGTCGACCCCTAGACATGAAGCCCGAATGAATGAATGAATGAATGACCGTTTGGGGCTGGACACTCTTCCTTGTTTCTATGGGAACTACCTCAATAGATTTTAAGGGAAGGACAGTGGAAAGATGTTTAAGCTATAAATAGACTTGGTGACACCTCTTATTTGGTCAAGGTGGTCCCAGTAATGAATGTAGACTCTGTGCTTCTGGGAGTATATTTATGTCTCATTTGAATTCCAGAAGACATCAGAGTTAAAACGTTAGTGCATGATGTGTAATTTAAGTCAGAGATGAAAGAGTCCCCGTCATAAACAACCCCTTCTTTCTAGGCGTCCCGTAATTAGCAAAGCAGAGGTCTCCAAGTAGGGGCTGGACTCCCCGATGGAGCCTGTGTGAAGGAAGCTTGAAGGCCAGCCCCTGTGCTGTGGCCTCACCCTCTCCTCCTGGCCCCTGGAGAGTCGGCCTCAAGAGCAATGAAGGACAGGACAGCCTGCAACTAGCCCCAGACCCCTCCTGGGGCCTCGGCTCTGCAGTCATCTTTGTTGCAGGCTGAAGCCCTGGGCCCTCCACCCCATCCCTCCAGGCCACCTCCTTGTCTCCTCGGTGCCCCGTGTTCCCACAACTACGTGGGCTGGAGGCTTACCCCTCAGGCCCGAAGACCAATGCTGCCTCTCTGGCTCTGACCCCTGGCCAGCCCCCTCTAACAGTGCTTTTGACCCATCCGGTAGCCACTGCACCTAACCTAGCCTCAGGTCCCGGGACCCCACCCCAGAGCACCCACTGCTGGCAGCCTCATGCACAGTAAGTGAGGGGATACCTGGGCTCTGAGCTCCCCAGAGTGTGGACGTGCACTACTTTTGGGCCTCCTGATTTTAGATGGCATGGAGATTACCTCTCTTTCTTTGCTAGGTAAGTATCTCTCTTAAGGGGATTAGCACAATAAATTCGTGGTTTCACTCAAAAACTGTTAGGTTAAAAAATATATCGTAACCCAGCAATTCCACTCCTGGGTATATACCCAAAAGAATTGAAGACAGGTATTCACACAAAAACGTATATGTGAACGTTCATAGCAGCACTATCACAGTAGCCAGAGGGTGGAAACAACCTAGATGACCACCAACAGATGAACAGATGAGCAAAATATGGCATATGCATACAATGGAATATTATTCAGCCATAAAAAGGAATGAAATACTGATACATGCTCCAACACGGTGACCCTTGAGAATGCTATGCTAAGGGAAAGAACCAGGCACAAAAGACCCCATCTTGTATGATTCCATGTGTATGAAATGTCCAGAGTGGCAAATCCATAGAGACCGAAAGTAGATGAGTGGTTGCTTAGATTGAAAAGAGGGGGGAGTGTAAGTCAGTACAGGATTTCCTTTTGGAGTGATTGATGAAAATGTTCTGGAACAAGATAACGGTGGTGGTTGCACAGCATCATGACAGTACTAAATGTCACTAATAATAAATTTTGTGTTATGTTTATTTATCACAATAAAAAATTTATACTGGGGCTTCCCTGGTGGCGCAGTGGTTGAGAGTCCGCCTGCCGATGCAGGGGACACGGGTTCGTGCCCCGGTCCGGGAAGATCCCACGTGCCGCGGAGTGGCTGGGCCCGTGAGCCATGGCCGCTGAGCCTGCGCGTCCAGAGCCTGTGCTCCGCAACGGGAGAGGCCACAACAGTGAGAGGCCCGCGTACCGCCAAAAAAAAAAAGAAAAAAATTTATACTGTAGGTGCTACGTTGGTAAAAATCATGAAGATGACATGTAAATAAGTGAAGTTAAAAGAATGTTACCGTAAATAAAGCAAACCAAGAGCCAAGAGCTGTATACAGGTCCTCACCCTCCAGGGAGGTCTCTTTTATCACTGAGATATGCTTGCGGTGGGGAAGACCAGCTTTACCCTCAGTGTCTGCGCAAGGACAGCCGCTCTGTCTGGTGCCAAGTAAAGCGCTTTGTCTGATCTCACTGCAGCCTCACGGTGGCCTCCCAAGGAGGTACATTTATTCTCCCCATTGTACAGAGCTGGCCAACGGCCGAGCCAGGCAGGCACGCCGACCCACCAGGCCCTGTGGCGACCTGCATCTTCTCACCTGGGGTTCCTTGGAAGCAGCCTACTGGTGACACCCACTACCCTTAGTTTTCAACAACGGGCTAGTTATTCTCCTAAACTCATTTATCAACTATAGAGGTCCTCCCCCTGATGCCTTCCCGGGGGTGAGTGACCCCCGGGACAAGCCCTCCAGCTTTCTGCTTCAGGTTAGGAAGGGCTGCAGGTCACAACGGTGCACGGAGGATCAGCTAAGTCGTTTTGCTCTCAGGCAGCCTTCTGGTTCCACCTTTGCTCTGAGCAGCGGCTCTTAGACTAGAGGAGGAACCCTGGGAGGTGGTGGGCTCTCTGTAGATGATCTGGAACCTCTGATGCTATTCTTGGCGTAATCCGTTTAATGAGATTTGGGGCCCGGCTCTGCCTCTCACCAGGCATGCGACCTCAGACCAGTCGCCTAACCTCTCTGATCCCTAATTTCCTCACCTAGAAAGTGTGTGTAATGGCATTTACTCTGAGGACTGTACTTCTCCTTTGTTGTTCTTATCATTAGTTTCAGTTAAATAGTTTATTTTGTGCAGTTACTTGTTTACTATCTGATCCTCCTCTAGGTGGTCAACTCCACAGAAGCAGAGGAGATGCTATTGGTTGTGTTCCTTGCAGTATCCCTAGCATCTAGTGTAGCATCTCGATAACTGTTGGTTGAATTAAAGAATAAACGAATGCCTGAAAGCGCTCAACGCAACGCTTGGCACATAGTAAATGCTAATAGACGTTAGCAGTCATTAGTGTTGTAACTATCATTATTATTATTCCAGGTGATGTAGTAAATGCTTTCATACAGTAGCTCTGATTCTTGAAACAAGGTTGGAATATGTTCCTCTTGCAAAAATGGAAATTGAGACTCAGATAAACTAAAAAACTTGCCCAAGTCCCATAGAACTGCTGCCCATGAAGCCCATAACCTGCCACTGCCCTAAATTCCTCGTCAGTAGCTGCAAAATCCTGAGTCATTTTGTACAAACTGGGAACAGTGTATGTGATGTAAAATTATACCTGTTTGAGCACACACGTCAGAAACAAAGCACATTTTGTGGGAGGCAGTACAGTACTCAGAAGTTACGGCTACTCAGAAGGTGAGCAGCCTTCCCAGGGCGCTACCCGCCAAGTGCAGAAGAGCTCCCCAACCGTGGGCCACCAACCTGGGGCTCTCTCTGCCACCCAAGTAGTGGCCGGCTCCCCACTGGACCTGGGGTCTCTGTGGAAGAGAAGCATCTGTTCAGTGCTTGGTCGTCAGGCCCAGGAGGGCAGGCAGGGAGCACGTCTGGTTTTTCTCACTGTGGTTCCCCCAGAGCCCAGTGCAGAGTTGGTGGAAACAGTGCTCAGCAACTGTTTTGTGAATGAAAAATGAATGCATGCCTGATTGAATGAATGATGGAACAAATGAACAGAAGAATGAACCACCCTGCTGTGGTTACATTATCTCATGTAATGCTCAGGGTGGATGGATGTATAAGGTGGGAATGAATGAGATCAGGTCCAGGTGACCAGGCTACTTACCCAGGGTCACCCAGTGGAATGGGTGTTCAGACCTGGGTCTCCCTGCTCCGTGCGCCGCCCTGAAGACTAGAGAGGGTTCCCATTCCCCAGACAAGAGTGTCCCTCACAGCTCTGTGATGGAAGCCAGAGGAGAGGCAGGAGCAAGGGACGAGATATTCTCAAGGTGGTCCCATCCTTGTTCAGCCCTTGCTGTGGATGTAACAGGACGTGGGGGGCTAGAGGAGGGAGAAGGCAGTGTGGGGCTTGGAAGATGCAAACTGGGTCCTCCCTTCTCGGTAGACTGGGCCTGCCACAGACAGTTACTTCTAGTGATGTCATCACATCACCTCAGCCTTTACTGGGCAGTGACCTTCAGGGGGATACACATACCTCACCTGACTCATCCCACCTCCGCTTGAGGGAGGTACCACTAACGCCTGTCCCCTGCTACAGAGGCCAAAACTTGGGGTCAGAGGAGCTGAGGAACTTTTCTAAGGCCACTGAGAGCGTCAGTAGCAGAGTTGGCCCTCCCCCCAGGCTGCCTGGTTCCAGAGCCCACACCCTATATGGCACCCTGGGACTGCCTTCCCAGGCTAGCCTCCAGAGGACCACTTAATCCCTGGAGCCTGGGCCCAGGCACCATTTGGAGTGTGTTGGAGGGCCACAAATCACCCTGCCTGAGCTCTGGGTAATCCACTTAGAACTAAGTCCTGTTCTGGCCTGGAGATGTTTCCATTCCCCAGAAGGACATCTCCCCCTCTGAGGACAGGGCCTATGACTCAGCCCTCCAGGCCTGGGGTAAGGATCTCGGAGGGTAGGGACCACAGGACTCAGCTCGTGGCATGAAACAAAACGGGGGGTCCCTACAGTCCTCCTGTTGAACAGAGCACAGGTTGGGACCAGCCAAACCTAGATTCCAATCATGGCTTCTCCAACTACTGGCCAGGAGACCTTTGGAAAGTCACCCTACCTTTCTGAGTCTCAGTTTCCCCATCTGGATGACGGGGGTAATGATGCTTTCCTGGGAGCCCAGTTGGTAGATGAACTGAGGAGATGGTCTAAGGCCCAGAGCACAAAGTCTGGTTCAGGGTCACCCCACAAATGCTGGTGTCCCCACCCCACCTTGGCAGGCTTCATGCATTCACGTGCTGTCCTGCAGGGCCAGGACGAGGAAGGGCGAGTATCAGAGCCGGCCTCCAACGTGAGGCCTGCGGGGCGTTCTTGGCCCGGCCACGCACTCGCTGTGTGGTCTGGGACAACTTAGCGTCTCAGAGGCTTCCTTCCTCTTCTGTAAAATGAGGGCTCCATGAGATTATGCAGGGCCACTTAGCCCAGGGCCACACTCGGCGTGACCACGCTCTGGTTGCTCCCAGCATTCGCTTGCCCGAGGCTCATGTCTCCCACCCCACGCTCTGAGTCAGCTGTCTTGTCCCAGGAGCCTATTTGAGCTCCCCGACCCCCGGGTCCCTGTGCACCAGAGGGTCTTGCTGAGAGTAAGATCCAGGCCAGATTACTGTCAGGAAACCCTGGTGGAAGGAGAGGAGCAGACCTTCGCCCAGAGCCGGGGCCACTGCCACCCAGGAAACAGGACATTTGCAAAATATTCTTCCTTCGCCATTGCCCTGAGGCAGACTTTTTACTTTAGCTGAGATGAGCTTTTTCAGCCTCCAAATAGATCTTCTTACTGGTGTCCCCAGGCTACCTCATCCCCCCACCCCCAGCCCCCTCTCAGCGCCCCCCCACCCCCGCCACCTCCAGGCAAGCGCAGGCTCCTGCTTCCTGGGTGCTGGGTGCTCCTGGATTTGGCAGGAAGCATTCTACTCACGCCTACTCTGGACTTGACGGAGTTGCCTCTCCCTGTGCTGTTGCAGCCATGACTGAGTGGCCTCTGCCCTCGGCCCCGCAGAAAAGCCAGCTTTCTCAGAGTTCGCCTGCATCCTTCACATCTGACACAGTGACACAAGCCGCTGAGCGCTTGCTTTCTACTGCGGCATGTGCAGGAGGGGTTTCTGGGCTTCACAGACTGCTGACGAGGGAGTGTGGTTTAGAGCACATGTGATCTGTTAATACTGCATCCAGAAGTCGACGTCTTCTGCTGCCCTTAGGCTGCGATGGTGAAACATTCCCATAAACTTATGGAAAAAATGTGCATTGACCAAATTTTATGGCATCCAAAATCATATGTCCTCTCTTTGGGTCTTTATACTTAAGTACCATAATCACTAGGGGAAAATATTTTTCTTCTTAAAAAATGAAAGCAATTGACAAATCACCAGATGTCCTAACATTTCATGAATAATCAGTACCTCCTGCTTTGAGAAACTCCTCCTCCCACGGGGAAACACTTGCACAGACAGTTACCGTATGTCATCACAGTCATTCTGGTGGCAGGTCAGGTTCAATTAGACCCAAGCAAAAGGGGCCCCTACAACTCACTTGGAGGGTCAAGGTCACTTCCATGGGTTTTTCTTTGTTTTGGGGAGTTTTATTTTTGTTTTGGGGTGGGTTTTGGGTTTTTGGCTTTTGCTTTTTTGAAAGACTTTTTTTTTTTATTCAAACGTTTATCCAGGGTGTGTCTAGGGATGGATCTCTTTCCCGGGACCTGGGACACGCTCCTTGGGTAGATGCCCTTCCCTGGGTCAGCTCTCTGTTCTCAGGCCCCCACATCCCATATATTCTTTCTTCCCTTGCCCTTTTCCTCGGCATTTGACCTCGCCAAATTGCTCCCCCATATCATTGATGTGAGTATCCAAAATACCCATTTTGCTCCTTGCTGCCTCCGATGTTAGTTTTTAAAATTCCTCTGTCATATTTTTAGTTTCTTTTTCTTCTTTTCTTATGTCATGCATCTGTCTTTCTAGCTTATCCTCTTGCAGTTTCACCTCTGACAGTTCTCTCCTATCCCAGAAGCCTTGTCTTCTTGTGCTGTGTTGAAGAGAAAAGGTGTCCTGAAACCTTCTTCCGGATGCTGGAATAGACCGAGGACATGTGCTCTCATTCTCAGCCCCTTCTGCATGCAGTTCAGCCCCTGTTATTTGGCAGTATTTTTCCATGTGCCCCTTACTGGATTTTCTTTCTTCTGGATGCGTCCTTGACCAAGGTGAAATCTATTCATCTTTGGGGCTTATCAGTAGGCATTTGGTTTTCCCTCTGGACATGCTTTAGTTCTTTTCTGGGGGTAGCCATCTGCAAATGGATGTGAGAAGGTGGAGGGGAAAGTCCTAGAGCCCCTCAGATCAGCCCCTGCTGGGCAGTGTACTGGTCATTGACCCAAGTTTTCATGTTTTTATATCGCTGGTTCTCTGAGTCTGGGGACAGGCCCTGGGAGGCACACATTTGACAAGGTCTACATTTGCTCAACTTCTGTCCTCTACATCTGCCCGTAGTCTATTCAGTTTCTTCCTAGGTTCCAGCAATAAAGCCGTCCATCAGTCTTAGCTAAGGGGGTGGTTTTCTTCTTTTTTTCTATTCACAAAAGTTTTAGTGATAAGTCAGGGGAGGCTCTATGAGGGGCTGTCTGGTCTCTTCTGGAAGGTTTTCAGAAGCAGGTATGTACCCCATCACCTCTTAAAGTTGTTGGTGTTTTTTTTTTTTTTGCAAGTCACTTCATTGAGTGCCTGCTTTATCTAGATACTACGCCAGCCCCTCTCCTGTGCGTTAGGTCCTGAGTCTTCACCTCAGCCCTGTGAGAAGCTACTGTCTCCATTTCCCAGAGGAAGAAAGCAGTTGAAGAACTCACCTGGGATCACACTGAACAAATAAGTGACAATGCCAGGATTTGAACACAGATGCCTCGAGTTTCAGTATCACTCCTCCCTGTATTGAGCTATAAGTAACACACATAACATAGTCCATAAGAGTGTTGGCCCTAGGCCAAAGACCTGGGCTCAAATCCTACCTCTGCCATGTCTTTGCTGAGTGACCTTGGGCAGGTTACTTAGCATCTCTGGAATTGAGTGGAGAGACTGAGGCAGGGGCCTGCCCATCTCTGTATCATACACCACTGGTTCCTCTGGGGTCGCTCATGGGCACCTGAGGATAATTCCCCAAAGTAAGTATGCACTAGAGTATTATTTTTTAGCAGTTCTGTGCCCTAAGTTACTTGTGTAACTAATGCCTCTGTTGAATGCATCTGCCGGCTAGTACACCTCATGAGGTCAGGGACCGTGCCTGTCTATACCCCTGTGTCCAGAATGTGGGAAGCACTTAGTAAATATTTGTAGCACTAATGCCCTTTCACATCACCTAGTGGGCTGGTCCCTGAGCACATCACCCTGTGCCCTTGTAGCTTCCTCTCCCCACAGGGACCTGCCGCCTTCCATCTAGCTCCCCACAACTTCTGATTGGTCAGTAGACATGCTCTCCTGCCACTTCGGCCTCTCTCTTCCCTGCAAACCACCCTCCGATGGTATAGCCAGGAATGAAGGTCCTAGTAAGGGCAGTGTTGGCCCCAAAGCCTGCTGGAACGGCAGTGTGCTATGAAGAAGGGGAGGAGCCAGGACTGAGGAAAGTTGGTGCTGGAGAACCGACCAGAGTAGAGGTCTAGGTCTCAAGGAGGTGACCAGGAGCCCAGAGTCATGGGGGTCAGGTGTTTTGAATCATTTCCCTAGGGCGTTCAGTCTAGTGGGCCGGGGCGGGGGGAGGGGCAGGTAGCACAAAGAGAGTAGGTGTGGGTGGGCCTTCCAGTCTGACGCATGATTCCAGCCAGTGACAGCCCGGCTCCCCTCCACCCTCCCATCCCGCCCAACAGACAATCCCAGACTAGCAACAGCATGACTACTTCCAGCGCCCCCTGCTGGTGGGGGCGTGTGCTTCTCCTGCCCTGGTGAGATGGGCCCACAGGCTCCGTGGGAGTAGCGCCCCCTACAGACCGAGACTATGGCCTAGGGCTGGAAAAGGCTGGGCTGGCCCTGGGCCAGCTGGATCTGGCTGGGCCAGGGAGGGTCTCCAGTGTGACCTGCAGCAGGGCAGAGCCCACAGAGATGGCCCCCACGGTAGGGCCACAGGAGCCCCTGTTCTCTGAAAGCGGTTTCCCGGGACAGTCCTGTGGGACTCCCATCCTCTCATCTACATCAAGAAAGGCAGGGAGAGATCAAAACACCTGAGCCTGAAAACCACAAATAAATTAGTAGTCGGATGCCTTCTTTCTTCCCAAGGGGCCCAGGGAGAGTCTTTCAGTATTTCATTTCAGCAAAATCAGAAAAGAATTTGCTTTCAGACAGTGAAAATCAGTTTAGATCTAGCTAACCCTCCACAAATCTGTTGCTTGTTTCCCAGAGAATGCAGGGATTGGTGATTGAGGTTTAGAATGTCGTGTTTTGTTACACAGTTTCCATTGAGCAGTGAATAAATCTGACAGTTTTGCCTTTGCCTCCATTATTTTTTCGTTAAAGACTAGGTGAAGTGTGGTCACAGATACGTGAGCGCATTTGGGGAAGTGGAAAATACTGTGGTGATTGAAGCAGCCGTCCGTGAGCTCATTCTCTGGCTGGAATCCTGGTGGCCTCGGACGTCCAGGGAGCCCTTCTGTGCACAGTAGCGAATCCTTGAGCCAGGGTTGGAAAGACAAGCTGGAGAGTGTTTTCCTTGGCACGTGGGCAGCCTCGGTTCTACCCAACATGAGGCAGGTTTCCGAAGCTTTCACTGGGGGAATCATCTTGCGTTTCCTTTTGGTGACGTTAGCTCCTCTGGAAGCCCTTCATAGCACTGAGAAATATGGGTATTTAGCTTGGAGACACCAGAACACAGGGCTGACCCTGTTAGGGTGGCTGTGGAGTGGGGTGCTTGGCAGCCACGGCCACTCTTATCCACTGAGCAGTGGGATTTCGGTGGCCAGAATAAAGAGTCATATATGTGCAGATAAAGACTCAGCGTCCCGTTTGGTCGTCCCCTACCCTGTGCTGGGCCCTTGAGAATGCAGAGGCGGAAAAGGTGCAGACCTGGCCCTCAAAGAGTGTGTGATAGATACTGTAATCGAGGGGAGGGCGTGGGCTCTGAGAGCCCAGGAGCAGCCCGCTAACAGCCAGAAAAGGAGGCCGAGTGGGCATGGGGTGGACAGAGCTCTGCCAAGCTCAGAGGCACGAAGCGGAGGGCCGGTCCAGGGAGCCAGCCACACGGGGCCCGCACCCAGCTGGAGCATCACATGAGAGGAGGGCGGGAGGAAAGCCCAGAGATGAAGGCGGCGAGGGATGGAACCCAGGAGCTGTGAACACCTGCAGAGGGAGAGTTGTTGGGTAATTTTAAATTGAGGAAGGGTACGATCTGATTGGGTTTGAGAAATCACAGGGCGGAATGGGTTAGAGGTGGAGACCAAAGGTGATAATGAAGTGTGAACAATGGCCTGGAGACAGATCACAGGTAGTCGGTAGAGGTTTGTGGCCTTTACATCAAAAACTAAAGACCGGGTTTTCAACAGGAGCTGAGAATGCTCGGAAAATCATTTGCGTCAACTATTACGTCCCTTCTCCCTGCCAAAAAAGTGTTTGCTTTTTTGAAGAAAGAAGGAGAGATAGAGATCTTGCTCTTTTCTATTTCTAAAAGTAGTACATATTCAAAGCTAAAGGCTGAAAAAATATAAAATTGTATAAAACAAAAAATAACCCTAAACTATCCCTGAAGATGGTTGCTGTTAACAGATTGGGCAATATATTCTCTCTCTCTCTCTCTTTCGTGTGTGTGTGTGTGTGTGTGTGTGTGTGTGTGTGTGTGTGTGTATATCAATATAGGGGTGCGTGTGTGTGTGTATCAATATAGGTGTTTCTGTGTGTGTATTTCAATATAGGGTGTGTGTATCAACATAGGGGTGTGTGTGTATATATGTGTGTACAGTCATACCAGATTTGTTCACTTAAAAACACATCATGTTGGATCTAGAGACTGTCAAACAGAGTGAAGTAAGTCAGAAAGGGAAAAACAAATATTGTATATTAACACATATAGGTGGAACCTAGAAAAATGGTACAGATGAACCGGTTTGCAGAGCAGAAACTGAGACACAGATGTAGAGAACAAACGTATGGACACCAAGGTGGGAAAGCAGTGGGGGGGTGGGGATAGGGGTGTGATGAATTGGGAGATTGGGATTGACATGTATACACCGATGTGTATAAAATTGATGAATAATAAGAACCTGCTAGGGCTTCCCTGGTGGCGCAGTGGTTGAGAGTCCGCCTGCCGATGCAGGGGACACGGGTTCGTGCCCCAGTCCGGGAAGATCCCACATGCCACGGAGCGGCTGGGCCCGTGAGCCATGGCCGCTGAGCCTGCGCATCCGGAGCCTGTGCACCGCAACGGGAGAGGCCACAACGGTGAGAGGCCCGCGTACCGCAAAAAAAAACCCAAAAACCTGCTGTATTAAAAACAAAATATGTATACATATATATATATATATAATTCAAGTCAAAAAAAAAACATCATGTTGCCAATAAACACATGAAAGGATGCTTAACATCACTAATCATTAGAGAAATGCAAATCAAACCTACAGTGAGGTATCAGCTCACACCAGTCAGAATGGCCATCATCAAAAAAATCTACAAACAATAAACGCTGGAGAGGGTGTGGAGAAAAGGGAACCGTCTTGCACTGTTGGTGGGAATGTAAATTGATACAGCCACTATGGAGAACAGTATGGAGGTTGCTTAAGAAACTAAAAATAGAACTACCATATGACCCAGCAATCCCACTCCTGGGCGTATACCCTGTGAAAACCATAATTCAAAAAGAGTCATGTACTACAGTGTTCACTGCAGCTCTATTTACAGTAGCCAGGACATGGAAGCAACCTAGTGTCCACCAGCAGATGAATGGATAAAGAAGATGTGGCACATATACACAATGGAGTATTACTCAGCCATAAAAAGAAACAAAACTGAGTTATTTGTAGTGAGGTAGATGGACGTAGAGTCTGTCATACAGAGTGAAGTAAGTCAGAAAAAGAAAAACAAATACCATATGCTAACACATATATATGGAATCAAAAAAAAAAAAAAAAAGGTTCTGACGAACCTAGGAGCAGGACAGGAATAAAATGCAGACACAGAGAATGGACTTGAGGAGATGGGGAGGGGGAAGGGTAAGCTGGAACGAAGTGGGAGAATAGCATTGACATATATACACTACCAAATGTAAAACAGAAAGCTAGTGGGAAGCAGCCGCATAGCACAGGGAGATCAGCTCGGTGCTTTGTGACCACCTAGAGGGGTGGGATAGGGAGGGTAGGAGAGAGACGCAAGAGGGAGGGGATATGGGGATATATGTATACATATAGCTGATTCACTTTGTTATACAGCAGAAACTAACACACCATTGTAAAGCAATTATGCTCCAATAAAGAAGTCAAAAAAAATTTTTTAATAAAAAAAGGAATGCTAGTGATTTAGGTATATTTACTTTGAACTTAACTCTGTTATTTAGTTGTAATAGTTTTCCAGTTGATTATCCTAGATTACTTAATTATATAATTAATATGGTGACTAATTATGTAACCTGGAAATAATGACAATGTTACATGTGTCTTTAATGTTTATACCACATTTCTTTGTCTTAGCTCATAGATTTGTGCATCTAGAATAGTGTTAAATTATAGCAGAATGGCAAGTATTCTTGACTTGTTCCTCTCAATAGGAATTCAACGTTAAGAAGATTGTGTTAGTGTTTCTACCATGCATCCTTTGTCATATTAAGGAAGTCTGTTCCTAGCTTAGTGCTTTATCAGGAATAGATGCTAAAGTTATCAGTGACTTTTCAGCATCTCTCAAGATCATTTGTTGAAATACCATTGCAATCCTGTAGTACACATGTTTGCTTCAAGATACTGCTAATTTGATTTGCTGTTTTTATTATTTTAGAACACTGGTGAGTTTTATTTGCTAACGTTTTATTTGGATCTTTATTTCTCAATGATATTGGTCTCTTTTTTATGCCATGTCCGTCAGGTTTTGATATAATGGTTATGCTCGAGTCATAAAAAGAACTGCACATATTTCCGACTTTTCCTGTGCTCTGGAACAGTTTAAGTAATATTCGGTTTTTCTTTTACAGTTTAATGGATGGGTCCATAAAACCATTTGGATAATGTACTTTTTAATCATGGTATCTTTCTTAATATTGTTAATATTTCCTCTTTATTTGGTGAGTTGAAGGTTTTGCCCCTTCTTGAGACAATTTTGGGAAGATAGATTTTCCTAGTAAGCACACATTTCATCTACATTTTCAAATATGTTGGCATAAAAATTGCACCTACCACTATTTTAACTTCTCCTCCATATTTGAAATCATATCCCTTCTCTCAACCCTAACAATGCACATCTGTGTTCTTACCTTTTGTTTTTTCCTCCATCATACATACCAAAGATTGTCTACTTTATTGACTTTTTCAGAGAACCAACTTTCAGTTTTATTTATCACTCTACAGTGATAAATATTTCTGATTTTATATTTTTAATGCTTTCTCCTACTTTCTTTTGTTCTTTTTAGTTCTCTATAATGAACACTAAGTTCATTTCTTTTTTATCTTTCTGAATTATTAATATAAGCATTTGAGACTATGAATTTTTCTCTGAGCAGAGTTATGTGATTTTGATTGCATCCTATATGTAGATAGTTTGTGATTTTAATTCCTTCTTTCATCTCTGAATTTTTTGGAGTGTTTTTTTCCTTTCCCAAATGGTTCGTTTTTAAAATTTGTTTTTACCCCCGGGGCAGGGGATGGAATGAAATTGCTTCAGACCTACCAAAACCACATGGGTTACAAGTATGGGAGGTATGGTTTCCCCCAAAGGAAAAGTGAAGGCTGTTTCCAAAAGAATTGGGAATAAATTAAAAAAAAAAAAAAAAGAATTGGGAATAGATGTTAGGCAGACAAAAAGTACCAGGTTCTTCTCTACTGCCAATAGAATTGTTGAAGGATTAAATTAGGTAGTACGTGTAATTTACTTAGCACAGTGTCTGGCACAAAACAAGCCGAATAATAATCACCAGATTAATGCCCTCTCCTTATGCCCTTTCTTACTGCTGGTCAGAATACCAGCACATGCTACACCATCCCACAGCTCTTAGGAGAACCTTTGCAAACAGTAGGACATCCCATTGCCCCTGTAGATTACCAGGTAATCCCCAGGGCAGAGGGGGGAAATCTGTGGTTGTGTCCTCATTTGACCTCGGGGAGCCAGAGGAGATTCTCTGTGGGCTGCAAGGCTTTGTTCAGTACCTTTGTAAGTCACCGGCCCCAACACCAAGAAAAACAGGAGGCCATGTGCTCCTCTAAGAAACATGGCCTCTGACCACCTGAGGTGTGACTGCCTGGCCCCGCCCCCTTTCTGCAGACCTGGGAAATGTTTGTCTCAGTGTCAGCCAGCTTCCAACACATTTCACTTGAGGAATAATATTCTTTAGATGAGGATTTGTTCTGAAGTCCGTGTTTTACACAACTGATACTAATTAACGGGCACTAATTAACACTCAGTCTTCTGCCTCAGACAGGGAGCGTGAGCCACCCACTGAGATCTCCTTCTGCAGTCGATGGCATCGCTTTGCACTCTCATAAAAAAAAACAAAACAAGACCAAAAACAAAACCTTAATGAGCTGCTGCTCTGTTATTCCATTTGGAATTTATCAAGAAAACGTTTATGTGATCAAACCACACAAGTATAGTTCCAGGTGCCAGCACTCCTGATTTCTGAAGTTTGAAAATGATCTTTTCAAAGCAGAGCAGGAGAACATGGGGAAAAAATCTTTCATCTCAAACTTTAAAAGAAAGAGAGAAAGAAAATGGAAAGCATAAGATGGAAATGTGGCATATTTTTATGCTGTGGAAGGTTTTTTCCCCTCAACACAGCAGAATTTTCCTTATTAAATAGATAGCTGTGTGAGAAAAACCAAAACCAGACTTGGGATGGAAGTGAGACGGGTGACGATGGGAGAAACAAGAGAGCAGTGAGTTTCTGGGCTGGCGGTGAAGCCCGGTGCCAGCCGCGGGCTTTGGCTCTGGGAGACTGGGAGCGCCCAGCTTCACGCAGGCTCTGCACCACGGAGCCTGTGTCCCTCAGCTTAAGAGAAGGGTCTGTTCAGGAGAGCACCTCCTTTGTCAGCCTGACACTCCCTCCTCAGGGCCAGGGTGTCTTGTGGACACCCCTGGCGGGGGGCCTGGATTCACCATCAGGAAGAAGGTTTGGCCACATGACCCTGGGCTTGGGACCAACCCAGCTGGGGAGGCATCCACAGCAGAGCCAGCGGAAGGCTGCTCATCCCCGGCCCCGGGGCTCTCTGCCTCACCACGGCAGGCTGGTTGGCACCCCCGTTGTAGCCACAGCAGTGTCACCGGGCCCTGTGTGGGGTGTGGCAGAAGGGGACAGAACATATTCTGGGTAGCTGTCCATCTCACAGGAGGTTGAGTCTGCAGGCAGGCAAGCCACAGAGTGGATGCCGGCTGCCAGCCGTGTCCTCGGGTGGGTGGCAGGCCACGGGAGGGGTCCTCGCAGCCCCAGCTCTGACTCTGGCACCCTTGTCCCTGTGCCAGCCAGGACTGCCAGCCCCCAGCTTTCAGCACTGCTCTCTGTCCCAAATCTTTGGGGTCAGGCGGGCATGAATTCAAATCCTGATTCCCCCACTTGTAGGTTGTACGGTCTTAGATGTGTCACTTTTGCTCTGTAAGCTTCCATTCCCTAATCTGTCAAATGAAGAAATGAGAGCACCTAGTGTGCTGTGCTGCGCCAGTTGCGGTGAGATGCTGTGGTACAAGCAAGGCCAGCCTCTCCTGTCGCGGACAGGCTGTTAGTATTACGGTTGTTTCCTCCAATGCGTCTGCACCTCCCAGTCCAGCTCCAGCCCCTGGCACTGCTCAGCCTCATGGCCGCCAGGGCCAGTAGCTGGTCCAGTTACTGTCCGTCTTGACAAGGCCAACAGCACGGTGTCTTTTGCCGCAGTAACGCTGTGTAAAAGGAAGGGAGCTGAGACATCCCAGCTGTGCTGTCTCACTCCAGATGGAAGTTCCCAGAGCTGGTCGTCTGAGGTAGGTGGCCGCACGTGGTCAGCATCTGGGCGCCATCCACAGTTATGGCAAACCCGGCTGGGTGCGTCTCTCCCACGGGCGTCCGGCTCCAGTTCCAAGTGGGGCCTCGCCATGGAGCCAGGCTCGGGGTCAGCTCAGCTTCACGGGCACCTCAGTGGTCCAGGCCCTGGGCCGGGAGACTTCACAATCAACATCATTATCCCCAGTCACAGTCAAGGAAACACAGGCCCCGGGAGGCAAAAAGGCTTGCCTGAGGCCACCCAGCTGGTAGGCGGCAGAGCCAGTGTTCCAGGTCTCCTGGCTCCAAGCCCCACGCTCTCCCACTTCCACCACAGCTGTGTGTCACGGGGCAGAGCTGGCAGGGCCCCCAGGCCATGGTGGGCCCGCTGACGATGGGACCTGGGACAGATGTGTCACGATGGGTGCCAGGGAGGCCACGGGGAGGAGGTGAACGGTGCAGCCACCATGTAGTCGTCAGCCCTCCTGGAGAATGTTGACCCCAAGGGGGTGTCAAGCAGGGAGAGCCATGGCCTGGATGCCTGTGGGGTCAGCTGTGCCCCATCCTGCCTCACCAGCTGCCAGGCTCCAGGGGATCTAGCTGGGGTCAAAGAAGGACTTGACAGTATGGCAGCCTGGACTGACCTGTGTTCAGATCTTGCCTCTGCCACTTCCCAGCTGTGTGACCTCAGACAAGCGATGCAGCGCTCTCAGCTTCAGCTTCTTTCTCCGTAAAGTAGAGATAAAACCTCCCTGATAACAGCATGGTTATGGCAAATCAACAAACAGGGCAAAGCTCTTAGTTTAGGACCTGGAACACAGTAAGTGCTCAGTCTTATTATAATCATCACTTGACTCCCCGTGTCTCTTTCTTCAGCTCTGAAATGAGGGTAATGATGTACTTTGTAAGGTTATTTTGTGGCCTAAAGTATGCCTTCATTCATACCTTCCTTCTTTCAACTAATGTTCTCCAAGCAGCTCCTGTGTGCTCTGTTCCAGCCGCTGGGGTTGAGCTTGTGGAACAGGACGCTTCCTCCTCAGAGGGGTTTTAATAAAGTCTGATGGGGGAATCAGACAGTAGATACGTGAACGAGGCCAGTCAGTATCTAATGGTGGCTGTGGTGAGTGCTGTGTGTCAGGCTTCGCGCTGCTCTGGCCAAGTACAAGTGGGAGGTGGCTATTCTAATGATTTCATCATGGTTTAGGCTTTTAAATATTTCCAGCTACAGGCTAATGACAATACTGGGAAGATTTCTCTGGATTTGTGCAGTATTACCTGTAGATTTGCTGCTTTGGGAGTGACAGGCTGTTCATATGGGAATTCTGTCCGGGTGTCGCTGAGGCTTGGGGTCTGCCCCGGCCGCCAGGGCCAGGAGGCCTCCTTTGGGAGGTCCCCTCCGTCCTCACATGTGGTGGCCCTGGCCTGGACTCTCAGGTCAGGGGAACAGATAGGTGTTTTGTGGAGAAGGGTGATGAACACTCTACAGTGGGGTTTGCTCTTATGAAGTAGTGAGCTCCCCATGCCCCAAGGGGACAGGCAGAAGCCGGGGTGGAAATGGTGTTCGGCCCCTTCAAAGGCGAGCTTCTCCTGGCCTCTGTTTGCAGAGCCAGGACCTGAGAGGATGCAGAGGGGCCAGCCGTGGTCCTCACAGGGCAGAAAAGGGTGAGCCTTCCATGCCAGGGGTGTTATTTGAGAAAAGGCAACTGATTCCTCGTGTGTTTTTCATGTCCGGTGAGTGGGTCGGAACAGGCACTGGAGCCAGACAGACCTGGGTTCAAATCCAACACACTCGCTGTGAGGCCTCAGGCTCATTTCTTAATCTCCCTGAACTTTAGTTTTCTCCTTAACCTCCCCATGGAGTCGATGGGAGGACCACAGGAGAGGAGAGGAGGAGGTTCCCGTCTTGTAGCAAATCCCAGGAAGCGTCAGTTCTCTCCCATTTCCCATATCCTGCTCCTTGGTGACCCTGCTCCCGGGCTGAGGTTCACTCTGCTGCTCAGAGCCAGCTGCGTTCGGGTCTGCACAACGTTGGCCTCTGGAACAAAACTGCCTCGTGTCCCTTATCCCCTCACCTCATGCTCAGCACTAGGGGGTACTTTTTGTTGTGGTTGAAGCGTTAATGGGATTTTCGGGATTGCCATTGCTGAATCCTTGGGGAGGTAGCTGAGTTACATTTTTAAGAGGGGAGAGGAAAAACAAGGTCGAGAAGTAATAAATCTGTGGACTTAAATGTCCCAAACTTGGAGCTTCTATACAAGGGAAATGACTTCTAATTTTTAAAATTTTGGAAACATGGTGCCACTAAAAAGAAGGGAAGTGGAAATGATTCCTATGAGAAGTGCTAGCATATGTTTCTGTGATTAACAGTTTCCCGTAAAAATGTGTAGCTATTTTAAAAGCGGACGAATGACTCATGGTATCCAGCACCAGCAGTCCACTGCGATGGCAGGAAGCATGTACTCTGCGGAGGCAGGCTTGGGTTCAGCTCCCATCCCCATCATTTACCGGCTATGTGACCTGGAACGAGTTAAACATCCTCTGTGCATTTCCTTTTCCTCCTCTGTAAAATGGGTTTTATAAGAACAAATAACATAATGAATGCGTAAGTCAGTGCAGTGTTTGTCCAGCCATGCAGAAAACCTACAACTTTAATATTAAGTACCTGGTTAATTACATTTGTTATCATTCTTAGTAGTTTAATAGTAAACTTTTAAGGCTATAAATTTTCCTCTGATTACCACTTTGGTCTGATCCCATACATTTTGATATGTAGTGTTCTTATTGTCATTATCTTTGAATAGATTTCTTATTTTAGATTTTTTTGTTTTTTATTTGACCTGAGAGTTGCTTATGAGTGTGTGTGTGTGTGTTTAACAAATGGTTAGAATTTTTTCTATATTTATTGTTAAATCCTAGATGTACTGTAAGGTCAAAGAGAGCAGATAACGTGACATTTACTTTTTGGAGCTTATTGAGCATTTTTGTATAGACTAGCATATAATCAGTGTTTGTAAGCATTCCATGAGTATTTAAAAAGGATTATATTTTTATTTATATAACACCAAGCTTGTTAATTTTGTTACTTAAATACTACATTTATATATGGACACATACATATGTATATCTGTAGATGCATGTGTATATTTTGTATGTACATACATATGTGCACACACACACACACACACACACACACAAATTCTCGAAGAGACATACCAAAGGCTCCCTCCATGTTTGTGGCTTTCTTGAATCCACTTTTCATTTTTGGCACTTTTTTGCTTTGTATATTTTGGTGCAATGTTGCTTTATGCATAGAAGTTAGTTATCATTAGATCTTCTCAATCCACTGTGCCTTTCATTAATATCAATCACTCCTCTTTGCCTTGTTCAATGTTTTCTGCCTTAAATTCTACTTTACATCACTACTCCTGCTCAACTCCACCAATATTAACGGTGTAGCGGCAGTACTCATGGGGGGCTGCTGGAAGGATATGTCACCCGTTGTCCATGCACATCTCCAGAGAGACTAAAGTGCGACCCTGCAGCAAGCCAGTCAGCTGGGCCACACCACACAGCCAGTCCTGTTTTCTCATCCCTGGCCAGGTGGCTTGTCCCGAATTCCCCCTGGGGTGATGCCATGAGACCATGCTGAGGCTCCGCGCTGGCCCATCACAGCAATGTTTTCATATCACACGTTATTTTCTTATTAAGCACCCTCGGGAGAATTCTCTGTCTAGCCTTAATTCTTTGTACCAAGGACGGTTGCTTTTTCGATTTCTTCTTTTGTTCTTTAATTTATGATTTGGGGTGTGTGTATGTGTATCTGTGGACGGATAGATAAACAAGTAGACACACAGCTAAGTGAATAAATGAAAAACTGAATTCAGACAGTGTTCTCCTGGATATGACAACTTAGACCTATTAAACTGCAGTGGTTGGTAAAAAACACAAGCATTCATTCATCCCTTTCGTGTCCTGTTATTTTCCAGTTGGGTTACAGGTAATAACCCTTGTTGCTGCAGAGTGTATGAACTAGAAATGCTAGAATCTTGCCAGCATTCATTTTGGTGGTTGCTCAGATGTTTGATTTAAAGTTGAGCAGTCTGTGCGAAGAGTTAGTAGTCAGGACTGGAATTGAAGTCCAAATCATACCACATTTTTCCATGTCACCCTATACCTTCTAGCACAGCAGTTCTGTTTTGTGCCATTTTGTTCTGATTTATGGTGAACACCTACCATCATTAAATATCTTCCTTAATTTTAGGCATCTATCTTCTGGATTTAATCTACATTGATTCTGCATATCCTGCCTCAGGCAGCATCATGGAAAACGAACAAAGATCCAATCAGATGAACAATATTCTCCGAATAATTGCGGATTTACAAGTTTCCTGCAGCTACGGTTAGTACCCCTGGTTGTTGGAACTGTGAAATCTTACATCACTGAAATTTGGGTCCCGCACCTTATCAGTGAGAAAGCTCTAGAAACCAGGTAGCCTCCACAAAGCTCTTCACTTTGATATCTTGAGTATCAAACACGTTCTGGATCCTTTATAAGCATGTTTGATCTTCAGAGACTATGCAAACTAGATGTTACCATCTCTGTATCACAGATGAGGAGACTGAGGCTGAAGACAGTGTAGTCACTTGTCTAAGGTCACACGTCCAGTGAGTGGCAGAGCCCAGGTCCTTCATTCATGAAGAGCTTTGTGGGCACCTCCTGGGTGGCTCTCCTCCAAGCAGATTCAGGTACTTGGGCTCCTCTATCTCGTGGCTCTGCCATGTCCCATGGCCCCGAGTCCTCCACTGACCTCTACATCCAGCTGGAAGATGCAGAAGGAGAGAGAATCATACCAGAGTATGGACCAGACTTGCACGCGGTGCTCATCACTTCTGCCGAGGGAGGCCAGGAATGCAACGTAGCTGCGGGCCTAGAGGGAACAGGGAAATGACTTGGTCAACAACTGGCCAGGCTCTGCCACACGTGACCAGATCCAAAGGGTGACTGTGATGGTGGGCATCTGAGATGGTTGGAGGAGGTGTTGCTGGCAATGCTGATGGGCCGTCCACGTGGATGGTGGGGGATGGGGCTTGACTGGGAGCCAGGTGCCCCGGCCCTCCAGGAATGGGCCTGAGTGACCAGGGCGTCAGGCGGCAGAAGTCAGCAGAGAAGTGGGGGAGGGTGGCCGAGCTGCAGGAGTGTGCCTCCTTGGAGCAGGTTTTCACAGGATGGGGGAGAGTAAAAGTCTGGAAGCAGCAAAGCGGGACAAGGAAGAGAGCAACACCACCTCCAGTACGTAGGGTGGGAGAAACCAACAGCCTCCATGTGGTAAGGCCACTGCAGGGGGGCCCACACAAGCCAAAGGTCCGCTCATGAGTGCCGCCCCTACAAGCGCCCGCACTTCCAGACCAGCTCTTCTTCTGCCCAGAGGAACAGGGAGGGGACTGTGTTCCCAGTGCCCTTTCCACTCAAGGACCTCGACACTGGTCCTGCTGGCCAGCAGAGCAATTACATACACAGCTTTGGGGTCAGACAGATGTGGGTTCACGTCTTGGCTCCGCCTCCTGAAAAGTCACTTTGTCCTAAGTCTGAACTTTTCTCATAGTAAAGATGGGGACATGACTGTGCAGAGCCCTTAGCCCACCCCAGCATTTCATTAGAGCTCAGGAAATGCTCACTCTTACTACCATTATGTTCCCCTGCCCCTTCCCCATCGTCAGCTCCGTGAAGCAGGGGTCATTATCCCCATTTCAGAGACGAGAACACCGAGGCCCTAGAGAAAGAGAATGACCTGCTGAGAGTCTCACAGTTACGAGGCAGAGCCATCAGGGGCTCCTCGCGGCACCCGGATGCACCCGCCCACCCCCCGGGAAAGCGAGGGCCCTTTCCCACCCTTTCTCCACTCCTCTCCACAGCGTCCTCCACTGCCTCAACCTCTCTCCTTAACTGGTCTGTCCCACCCTGTGGGGAACGAATGGCAGAGCGCATCACGGAGGGCTTACGGCCCCCTCAGAAAGAGTGCAGTGACTGTGACGGTCTGGGGAGGGCACCTGACGTCAGTCACCCCGGGACAGAGAGACAGGGCAGTGTGGCCGAGGCCGCAGGTGACCTGGGGTCAAAACTTCTCAGCAGTGTGACATGGCAAGTCGCCACGGCTTCCTCCTGTGTGCAGTTGACATCTTACTGCCCGAAATGAGGCAGGTGCAAAGGCTGAGGCAGATGGCTTCTAGAGATCACTGGGTGCAGAGCCTGGCACAGAAGAGGCGCTCAAGCGTCTAGGCCCTTCCCTTTCCTCTCAGGGTGCAGCAGCTCCAGCTCGTGGGCCAGACTCTCAGGCTGTGCCAGGATCTGGGTTGGGCCTGCACACCAGGCTGGATGGCGTCCGTTCCTTCTTGCATTCTTGTCACACGGGGCTGGGCAAGCATGAGAGGCTTGGCCAGTTACTCCAGTGGAGACCTGTTTTAGGGCACACACACCTCGCTGGAGGCCATCTTTGCCCCAAGACCCATCCTTCCCCAGCCAAGGAACTGTGGTGACCTCAGGGTGTGGTGTCTGTGGCCCTGCCATCTGGGGGGCACTTCCTGAGGGACCCCTCTGGGCCCAGCACAGGCCCGGCCTAAGGGATCATAAGCAACTGTTGAAAGACTGAATATATGTCTCAGTCCCTAAGGAGCTTCTCATGGGGGGCCTGGGGATGGGGAGAGACTGAAGCCCCTGGGTTTTGTCCTCCTCCTCCAGACCACCTCACAACCCTGCCCCACGTGCAGAAGTACCTGAAGTCCGTGCGCTACATTGAAGAGCTCCAGAAGTTTGTGGAAGACGACAACTACAAGTGAGTGCCCCCAGCCCCCTGCAGGGCTAATGGAAGGTCACTGCGGCTGCACCGGCACCTCCCCCCAAGCACGTGTGCATAAGGTGACCTCTGACCCCACGGAGCCCACAGCAGGGCTGCTGAGTGTCTCCTCCCACCCGCCCCAGCCCCACAGGCGCCACCGGGCCGAGGAGGGTGTTCTGTCAAGTTCTCAGCGTGGCTTTCTCTAGTGGGCAGCGTGAATGAATTTGGGCTCCACAGCTGTGTGTGGTGCAGGCTTAGTGCTCCAGGTCAGGAGTGCCTGCCCCCACTCAGCGCTGAGCGGAAGGACAGCTTTCTAGCCACATCTCCAGGCTGCCAAACAGAGCTCTCCGAGGGCCTGTTTCATGCACGAGGCAGCTCCCTGGGGCCCCAGCTTGCTGCTGGACTCTTGCCATCTGGCGCTGGCTGAGGCCCCGTCTCCATCCCATGCAGCCCGTGTGGAATAGGCCCAGTTCCCATGAAGACCCCTGTGGGCCCTTTGGCCTCATCTTCCACTCGCCTGCTCTGGCTTTCAGTTCTTTCTTCTTTTGTGGCAGCTGGGAATTTATCCAACATTTCTATGTATTTAGAGGCAGAAGGAAGATTTTTCACGTTGCGTCTGTCTGCCGTATTGATTGGATGTCTTCTTGGCTCACTTTGAGCTTGAGGTCAGCTAAGAGCCTCAGGACTTTTCATATGGCCTGATATACGATGGAGGCAAGTCTCAGCCGTCTTGTAACTGATCATTTTCCCCCCTAAACGTCAACTTTACATGTATTCTTTTAAATCTCATCTTACTGGTTGCTTCCAGTAAACCATGCATGATCCCTTTGAATCCTGCTATCCAATATATTTTTAAATCTCTTCCGGTTTTGTGTCTAAACATTTGATCAGCTTGATGATTTGGTCTTCATTAAAGTCACTGGAAACTGTAGAGAGCTGTGGCCACTAGAGACACCCCAGGTTACCCCTTTTCACTCACCAAGACCTTGGGAATGGCTGTTCAAGGTTTTTCACCTGCCACCTCTGCAGGAGTGGATCTCAGCCCTGGCTGTGGATCAGAGACACCTAGGAAGCCTTCTAGCCATCCAGGTGTGTGTGTTGGGGGTGGGGGGGCAGGGTCTGGAAATTTGTATTTTTTCAAAGCTCCCCACATGGTTCTAATGATTGGCTATCTTTAGGAACATAAACATAATGTCTTCAGTTGGTATTGTACAATATATTGTTAAAATAGAATATAATACATTTTGATCTGTTACATAATCATAACAGCAATAAATAAAGGCCAGAGATTACCATTAAAATTACGTTTGCCACAAATTGCTCATTTTTACTTACAAAGCATTTGCTGTTCCTGAAAAGGGTACCCCGGAGTGGGAAATCATTCCCGCTTAGGATCGGGGGTAATATTTTCCATTCATGTGCCAATAATGCGGTTAAGGAGACAGTAGTTTTTCATTTACACTAATATCCTTTAAGGCGAAAAATGGTCTCTAAATACTTCTGGCCGTGAGATAATCCTTGGACAAGCTGCAGGTTGTGAGTAATAATGCCTTCTGTTCTGAAGCACATTGAACACCCCCAGCACCTAATGCCTGGATTTCACAAAGGCCCTTTGTTGTGGTCCAAGTGGACAAACCCAGGGAGGAAGGCTGCGTTCTCGCCCCGTGCCCAGACCACTGAGGGGATCCCTTCCCAGAAGACCCTGGCTCTGAGTGACACGGGACGCACAGGACTTGTGACTCTGCTTGAGCATCCCACACTCCCTGGCCCAACTCACCTTCCCGAGACTTGGTCCCCACCCCAGAGGACGCAGGCTTAGCTCTTACCTTAATGACGTTGCCCCGACCTGCTTTGGAGACGTTGGGCCAAGGAGCCCAACCAGTGCTTTGTTTTCCTCAGCCTTTAGTCTATTTTATTTTATTTAAGAAAAATTACCCAAATTCCTACCACTTAGAAAGCCTGACTGTTGGCATCAAGTGAACATTATTTTGGACATTTTTCTATGCATAAAAGTACATATATATATATATATATATATATAGAGAGAGAGAGAGAGAGAGAGAGAAGGATGGATAGGTGGATGGGTACAAGCATAGAATTTATTAAAATTGGATTGTACCACACTTGCTATTTTTAATTAAAAGTATTTACTTTAATTTAACCAGAAAAAAGGAACTGAAATAAAACATAAGGAATTGCTGCTCTTCAAATAAATATTTCTCCACCACAAGAGATATTATTTCCTAAAAGGGCCTTCTAAGATTAACAAAAGAGGTCAGGAAAAACATGAAGAGGTTGGAGTGCCTAAGTTCCGTTTTAACTAGATTTCCATGGTGAGCAGAGTCCGTTGACTCTGATCATGAAAGATGAGATCATTAGCAAGCTCCCCCCTCCTTCACCTCCACTGCACCATCTTCCAAATCCTTGTGAGTTATCTTCTTATTTCTACGTCATCCAAGTTTATAACATACACATCATGTTCAGGAATCATAATTCCTACTATTTCGTGTTTTGAAACATTTTCAATTCTTACCACCTGTCA
Source organism: Phocoena sinus (assembly GCF_008692025.1). Classification (NCBI taxonomy): domain Eukaryota; kingdom Metazoa; phylum Chordata; class Mammalia; order Artiodactyla; family Phocoenidae; genus Phocoena; species Phocoena sinus. Next base: position 8,487,275 of record NC_045768.1, on the reverse strand, counting down.
CTTCTCCAGTCCTGGAGTCTTTATTTTAAATCAATCCCTTATTTAGCCGGGTTTCGTCATGAAGTAGGTTTTTCGAAAGTCCTACACTTTCGAAAGAGTCCTCCGGTCTCTTTCATGAAAACATTTGCATCTGACTTGCTGGACTCCTTTGCTTCCCTCCCTCAGGACACGCAGAGCTGCTTCACTGCCTGCTGGCACTGGATGCTGTTGTAGACAAATCTCACGCCAGTCTGTTTTTTCCCTCTTATAAGCAACTTGTTTTGTCTACCTGGTGGGTGAAGAATTCCTTGCGGTTCAAAAGCTTCACAAGAGGAATGCCTCGGAGTGGAGGGTTGTGTACCAGATTTCCCTGGAACAGGGATGCTCTTTATTCATTACAGAGGAATTCTTTTGGCTTCTATCTTTGACTACTTCTGTGCCATTTCTTGGCTTTTCTCTTTCCAGCGTTCCAGGAATCCATATGTTGGATGTTCTGCCTTCCAAATCCATCAGCTTCTTTCTAATGGCTATAATCTCCATCTTCTTCATCGACAGTCACTGGGATGGTCTGTTTCTACTCTGGTATTCCTCCGGTCCTGTCTTGTTTCAGTCCTTGATTTGTTTGTTCCCCTAGGTTTCCAGTCTCCCCTTTCATCTTACCCATTTGTGTTCTCATCTCATTTTTCGGGTTTTGTTTTATTCAGCCCGAGTTCTAAAGGACGTGGGGAATTTCCTCGTGTGCCTCGGGGCTGCCTTCTAGGCTGGGGAATCTGGACAATGCTCTCTTCTCTCCTCTTTCCCTTTTTCCTGAGAGGACACTTGTAGCGTTTGCCACGCCGTTTCTTTTCATCTTGCTTCCATGTGAGAGGCTCCATCTGGATATTCCACGGCTCTCATGAAGGGAGGCAACGTCTGACCCTGCTCCCCTGTGTGAGAGGGGCTGGTTTGCCTCCTGCTGTGCTGTGAGGCCCAAGGCTTCTCAGTCTCTGCCCTCTCGTGCAGCTGGCGGGGGGACGCAGGGCTCAGGCTCCATGGAGGCAGAGAGCAAGCGGTCTGTTTTATTACAGACAGCGGCTCTATCGAAAGGCCTACAACAGGGTTTCCTCCACCTAGTTTCGGGCTGTATCCCATTCCAGAAAAGGATACCCTCAGGTTTTGGATCATCCCCCGCCCCCCACCCCACCGCCATGGAGGCTTCGCTTCCATCAGAGTGTTCCCTACACTATCCACCTGGCCCATCCGTTTCTCTCCAGAACCTGCAGCCAGTCAGAAGAGGGAAAGGGAAGGCCTCCCGCTCAGACCCACCAAGAAGTCTCAGAGGGCAGGATAGGAGCCGCACCGTGTTAGGACTCTTGGTTACACTCCAGGAGCCACTTTTTCTTTTCTTGGCTACGAGTTTCTGAAGTTCATGGCTTCAGTTTATACCCCCTCCCTTGCTGAGTAGCAGCTGGTGAGTTCTTTTACTCCTGAGCCTTTATAGTTGTTTGTTCGTTTTGTTGGGTGAGGGAGAAGTCTGGCAGCCGGCTTCACTCTTGTCATTTTCACCCAGAAGTTCTTAATCCGTGCTTTTAAAAAATAGTAATAACCATTGCGTCAGGCCTCTCTGGGGGCATCGGAGAGAGAGTGCAGTCTAATGATTAAACGCCCTGGTTTGGGGTTTGGGGTCAGACAGCCCTGGTCCCCTGCTCAGCCACCTGTTAGCCCTGTGAATCCTGGGGAAGCTGCTTGACTTCGATGCTCCTCAGTTTCTTCCTCTACAAGATGGGGATGGTGTTCCTAGTTTATAGCGCTGTCTTGAGAATGAAGACTGTGCCATCTGTGCCCGGCAGATGATGGGCCATGATTACATTGTTTACTGTGTCTTCCTTAACCATTATCTTTTGGTCATGGAAATCCCCTGGGGACATTGGAAGGAAGTGGCTGTGATCTGGAGCCAACCTCAGAGTATTCCTGGGTTCTGTGACTTTAATAGCCCTTAACAGCAGTCCACCTTCTCAGTTCCAAGCGTGCACATGTTAGCTTCCGCTCCCCACCCCCTGACACACCAGAGCCCATCTAATCTTTTGAAAATCTTTGTTTTCAGACTGTCGCTCAGAATTGAGCCAGGAAGCAGCTCCCCGAGACTAGTCTCTTCCAAGGAAGATCTTGCAGGTATCGTAGCCACCTCAAGTGGGGGCAGACTCTCCAGTAACCCTAACGTGGCTGCCAGGGTTGGTCTTTCCTGTGGAGCCAAAGGCCAGAGTCCGGTTTGCAGGCTGGCAGACTCAGCGTCCCTGCTTACAGCCTGCCCAGGCTTCGGATCACATGGGGCCCCTCTGGGCTGGGGCTCCCTGGAAGAGCCTGAGACCTAAGACAGGCAAGGTCAGAACCCCAAGCCGGGAGCATGCACAGGATAGAGAAAACCCCAGCACCTTCTCCCAGTCATCTGGACCCTTGTCATCGGGCCTACCGCCAGGCTCGGGTTGACAAGCCCCGGAAGGGTGTGTGGGATGCCTGGGGTATTTCCCACCACACACAGACGGCTCGCCTTCCTCGGGCATCAGTTTTATTGACATATTGACAGTGTTCCCTAGAGATTAGGGGCCCAGGCTTTGACGTCAAATCCAAGCTATGCCGTTTCCAGCTTTGTCACTTTACCTCTCTGATCCTCACTGGCCTCATCCACAGGATGGAGGTGATACTAGCTCTCACTTTGCAGGGCTGTGCCACCTGGGCAGGGTCACGCTTTAAAGCCCTCTGCCCACGTGTGCACGCGGTGTTAGCTGCTTCAGAGTCATGTCTGTGAGTTTCCTTTTATCCGTATTCCAGCCAGCTCTCGTCACTGGGACTGAGCTCTGCTGCTGCCTGGGGAGGGACCAGATTGGGGGCGGGGGTCTGACGGTACTTCCTCCTCCTGGTTTGAGCTTGGGTGACACCAACTTGGGTTCTAGGCCACTGCAGTCTTGGACAAGCCACTTCATGCCCTCTGGGCCTCAGTTTCCTTACCTATAAGATGGGGATAATAAGTCGTCCATCCCAGAGTCTCTGGAACGTCAAAATTGAAATGATATTCAGAAGGCACGCAGTGTAGAGTCTGACAGGCAGTGAGTGTTTGGTGAGGGGGTGGCTGTCGCAGGCTGCTGTGCCTGGTGTCGTGCCACCCCCAGCCTGTCGATGTCTCGAGCCACTCTTTCTCCTTTCTGGAGCCAGGCCAGTGCAGCAGTGCTGCTGGCCCAGGACCGCAGAGCCGCAAGAGGTGGTGTGTGCCGCCTCCCACTAGCCCTCCCAAACAAGGCCTCTGCCCTGAGGGTTTTCTCTAGGCTCCTTACCTTTCCCAGCCTCTCCTGGCTCCATTGTGCAGGTTGGACCCTGTCCCTAGTCCCTCCTGGGGTGGTGGTGGGGTGTCCCACAGTAACTTAGCAGAGGGAGACTCTGGTTGATCCACACAGCCTTGGGAGTGCTGCTGTCCACACCTCAAGAGACAGTCAGAGTGCTGGCCTGAGCTTGATTCTCACCGTGTTCCATGAGCCTAATATGAAAATATCTTCTGCCGTCTCCTCCCACATCCACTGCCTTCCACACGTGGCAGATGACCCACCAGCAGACGTGACCAGAAGGGAAGCTCCTGGCACTGGTCTTTCTCTGCCTTCTCAGCTCTGACCCTGTTCTAGAACCTTCCCCCGCTCAGTCGGCCGTGTTCCTTCCGGACGCTCAGCTACACCTGACCTTGGGTAGGGGGTGGACGGGGGGCAGGGATTTCATCAGAGGGATGTAGGAAGTAGCAGTAGGATTCTAAAGCAATCATTTAGGGCCACAGAAGGAACAATAGGAAACTCTAACCACTCAAGACTATTTCTTCAGCAGAGAATGCCAGAATTCCGGAGCCGGAGAGTGGGCTCCAATACAAAGTGTTCTGCCCTTCGGAGTCTCCTCCAAATTAGTTTGAATAAGAGGCCTCTGCACCCTGTCTGGGTAATATACCTTGTCAGGATGACCACGTACATCTCTGGCCTTCCCCAGGTGCTCACAAGTGCCCACCGCCACACTTTCTACCCTCCAAACATGCTGGAAGATTCATCTCCCAGTGCCCCAGGTTGGAGACAGGAGCCAGACGCAGAAAACTAACACTGCTAGTTGGGGGTCTCCAGGACTGGACCACTCACTGAGCCCGGGGCCAGAAAGGAGGAGCTGCTTTCACTTTTGACCCCTGCCTATGATGGAAACCAGTACTGGAGCTGGGACCCAGCCGCCGGTCCAGCCTCCTCAAGGTTCACCTGGACTCTCCTTCCGTCCCATCCCCCATCACCTCCACCTGCTCCGTTGTGTATTAGCCATGTGAAACCAGAAGCCAGCAAGTTAGCTAACCTCAAGCATCAGTCAGAAAATCCTGGCAGGAAACAGAATTGCCCCCGGATGACTCACCGGAAGAAACTTAATGAAGGTGAAATGGCAGTAGGAATAAATACTTCACACAAAGGATAGCGAGGCCCCCAGCGCCTCTAGGCTGAAGGACCTGGTGGGGAAAAATGTTACCCACTCTGGCAAGCTCTGAGTCGCAGAGGACGGTCAGCTTGGCAGGAGCTGTGGTAGCGGAGGGTGAAGCAGGAAGGAGGGGGGAGAAAAAAATGCACTGACCTCTCTCTCCTCTGCCCTCCCACCCCATCTGCTGCCAGAGCCTCCCATCCATCGGCCAAACCCAATTGGAGGCCTGGGTGAGGGAGCCAAGAGATGCCTCTCGGGGGTCAGCCTCCCACAGGCACCAAGCAGGGCGAAGAATGCATCTGAAGGGTCAGACAGAACAGCCCACATACCCGCCAAGCCTCAGTTTCTCCATCTGTAAAGCGGGCATAATCATACCTCCCACAGTGAGCTGTGCAAATGTACTGAGGTCGCGTGTGTGTGAAACACTCATCGAGTGTAACTTTATTAGGATGACGGTACTATTGTCAGCATTAATGATTCTGCCTCTGTCACCTGAATCACTCCTCAGGTCTTAGCAAAACGTCATGGCCCCAGGGAAGCCTCTCCTCCACCCAGCCCCGCCCCCGCCCCCCAGGTCAGACCCCCTGTTACACTGTGGGCAAGGAGCACACCGTGGCCCTAACGCAGCCCACCCTGGTTTGTATCGGAGCACAGCCACACGCAGCCGTGGGCACGTTGGCGGCTTGCCCACTACGACAGCAGAGCTGAGGTTGGGACAGAGACCGCATGGCCTGCAAAGCCTAAAACATTCACTACCTGGCCTTTTCCAGAGTTTGCCCACCTTGCGTTATACCCTCTTGCAGCTTCTTTGTCCCTCTGTGTCTGCTTTCCCCACCAGCCCGGGGTTCCCAGAGCCCGGCACCTGGGGTGCTTGGTCTCTGGGCTCCTGGCAGGGCCCTGTGGGCACCTGGTTCCCGGGCTGCCTGCTGACTCCACGTTCCTCCCAGAAAAGTGCTGAGGCCGGCGTTTCCACACAGTGTGGCCGGCAGACCCCGGCGCCCAGGAGCGTCTGCACTGACTTTTCAAATCCCTGGCTCCAGCCTGGAAGCAGGATGTTAAGGTTTTCATTGATCACCAGAGGGCCCGGGCACGTCTGGAAGGCTTCAGACGCACTCAGTGGTCCCGGCTTCCCACCCTCAGACGACAGAGGGGACCCGCGGGGTCCCGTGGGGGGCGGGGCCAGAGGGCAGCTCCAGGGAGGCCTTCTGCGTCTGGCAATTAGACTGGGCTGCGTGGCAGGAGCCCGACCAGATCGGGGACAGGAATGTGCCTCTTGCAGGCCCAGGAATGGGAGGAACGCAGCCTCCCTCGGCTCCCTGGGGTGGGGGGCTGGGCCTACAGCTCTGGGCTCTTTCCAGCCAGCAGGCACCCCACACCTGCCGAGGAAAGGCCCCAAGAGGCATCTGTTTACCCGAGGCTTCACATGCCAGGGCCGGCTGTGAGCCAGGCCCCGGCGGAACCCGGCGAAGACCTGCCCTCCTGGGCTCCATTCACGCCTTAGTGGGGGAGGCAGGCATCAGAAGGCGTGAGGGGACAGGGGGCCACTCCGTCGCTGTGATGCCCCAGCGCCCCACTCTCCACCCCTGGGGAGCAGCTGTGCCAGCAGCTCTGCACCGACAGATGGACAGACTGTGAGAAGGGAAGTGGAGAAACCTTCTCAGTTTCTGGTCTGGGGAGAAAAAAGGCCAGGAATGCCACGTCTTCTATTCCCCGCCCCCCCATATGTAATGTTTAGTTTATATAAATGAACTAATATTTTCCTGGAGAGCAAAAATCATAAAGAACATTGACCCCAAGAGAGGGCAAGTGATGTTTGTGTGTGCCTTGGAACTGGTGAAGACATTTCCAGATCTTGGGAGCCCCACCTCCACGTGGCTGAACCAACTGACAGGTTTTCTCTGAAGATTCCTTGGCAGCAAAGCAAGTCCATGGAAAATCTCACCCTGGGCCGCAAGTTTCCTTCAGGACTGCTCTCCGACACACCTTTCCATCTTCCTTGTTCTATGGCCCAGCGGGTAAAAGCCCTGCTTTGGAGTCAGGCGGACCTGAGTGCAAGGGCTGGCTCCCGTACTTCCTAGCTCTGGGACCTTGGGCAATTGGCGTAGCCCCTCTGAGCCTCGGTTTTCTTACTGGTGAAATGGGAATAGGAATAAATACTTCACGTAGGCTTACTTCACAGGGCTGAGGCTGGGCCGGAAAAGCCCTTAGATAGGGCCTGGCACGCGCTTAGCACTCAGGAATGTTAGCTCCTGGCCCTCGGAGGCAGGCTCTGATGCTGACCGGATGGAGGGGCAGCGTGACACAGCCAGCAGAGCACTGGACAGGGGGCTGGAGTGCCCTCACCTCAGCTCCAGCTCACCACTCACCAGCCGCGCCAGGTACCACGGCCACGTAACCTGCCAGCCCAGGACCTAGCGGCACAAAGCGACCATTTTATTCTATGCATAGATTTGCAGGTCAGGAATCTGGACAGGAAACAGCCTGTCCAAATTCTGCTCCACGATATCTGGGGTCTCAGTTGGAAAGACTTGAAGGGTGAGAGGGACTTGATGCTGGGGGCTGGAACCATCTGGACATGCGTGGTGCTGGCTGGTTATCTGGGGCAGAACACGAACATACATGTGGCCTCCCGTGTGGCCTGGGCTCCCCTGCCGCGTGGCAGTCTCATAACTCTTGCATGGCATTGCTCCCCGAAAGCGGATGTCCTCAAAGCATCATGGCATCTGTGTGACCCACCTCAGAAGTCACATAGCCTTGCTTTTGCCACACCCTGTAGGTCAAGGCAGTCTACAAAGGCCTGCCAGGCCCTACCTCTCCACTTGGTTCATGGTAGGGAAACAGGGGTGCAAAGGTAATAATAGTAATCGTAATAGTAACGGCAGCTAACACGTACTGAGGGTATACTCTCTACCAGGCGCTGTTCTAAGCCCATCCCACGTGCTCACTTGGTGAGCCTCACACCTACCCTGTGAGGTGGGGGGGCATGTGTGTGCAGTATCATCCCCATCCTATAGGTGCAGATACTGGGGTGCACGCCCTCGCCCCCCATCTTATGCCTGGAGGAAGGGGCAGAGCCAGTTGCTGAGCCCAGGGGTCTGGACTGGTTGTCACCTGTACCCAACACGTGGAAGAAGCAGGATGCATGCACCTGAGGGCCCCAGAGCACTCTGGGCTCTGTCCCCATCTGTGCAGGGCAGGAAGCACCCTGCTTCTGGTGACAACCTTGGCACATCTGTAACTTTCCCACAGACACTTGGAGTCGCAGGCTGTCCCAACGTGGTCCTTAGAAGGCTGGTTCCATGTAAGAGTAGAACTCCAAACCTGCTTTGGCATTAACTCTCCTTCCCTCGCCCTAGCTGGGGCCTGACTACCTGTGATGAAAGAGCAGGGGTGTTGGCCGCTCTCCCTCCCTGGGCGTTTCTCCACCTTCCTCGGCTTGCTAACTGCAGGGTCTCCACCTTCCTCGGCTTGCTAACTGCAGGGTCTGGGTGCCAAGAACGGTGCGGGCACAGTGCCGACTCCAGATGCTTCTTCCTCTCATGGCACTTCCATGGGTTTTGCAGAGATTCCACCGGTCCCTTGGCCCAGGCAGATGCAGATTTATTCCAGGGGCCACTGCATGGCCCCTCAGTCTGTGCCCACCGCCAGCTTCTTGCTGCTTGGTATCCCCTCAAGCCTTCAGCTCCACGCCAGCTCTCCTCACAGGGACCACCTTGGTCCATGGGAGGCCGTACCTGTCCTGGTACTGATGGACCTGTGAGCACAGCTAACCCTAGTGTGGCCACCACTGTCCTCTGGCTGCAGCCATGTGGGCTCCAGGCCTGAGTGAGGCACTGGGAGTGCCCTGGGTTTCCCAGCTGCTGGGGGACATAGAGCAAGCTCCTCAAGTGGCCTGGAGACCCCTCACTGTGGTTGAGGAGAGTGAGAGAGCACTGCACGAGTGAGGGACGAGGACCACCCCCCCGACACCCTCTTATATTCTCAGAGTGGGTAGGGGCTCCTAATGAGGAGCTCAAGAGCCAGGGAGCCAGTTCACCCTGGAGTTCACACCTACTTGTCCCTGGAGTCTCCCATCTTAGTAGCCTGTTAGCGTCAAGGTCAAGCAGATGAGCCAAGACTTAAACCTGCTGCCTGCTGGGGTCTGGGGATCTGGGCCTCTGGCTCTGAGGAGAAAGCGTCTGGGCCTCACCGCAGTTGAAGGGTGATCAGATGCCATTTTTCAGAAGGAAATTAACTGGGGCAAACTGAGTGAGTGTGAGATAGAGCCTGGCTCACAGTAAGGACCTGTAAGAGCTACATGTATGAGAAACAAAGAACGCGTGTGAACGTAAAAGTCACCGGCTCCCAGGCTCCACCATGAAACCTGGCCAGAGGAGGCTTTCAACACAAACAGACTTTCTGTGCAGAGGGGCCCCCGGGCCCTGGAGGGCCGCTGGGCTCTGGCAGACCCAGGGAGGGCCCCAGCCTGAGAACAGGGCTCTCAGCCCATGCAGGAAAGAACCCAAAAGACACAGAACCCCTTGGAATCGGGCGAAAGTGGGCGCTGCACCCCAGACACTCGGGGCAGTGCTCGATGGCTCCAGATCGTGCCAGTTGTCATCCTGGTCTCCAGGGACGACGCGGAGGCTCGGAGCCTGAGCATACTGGACCACGGGCTCCCAGCTCAGCCCAGGCAGAGGCTGGACTGGAATGCAAGTCTTGTGATTCCAGATTGAGTCGTTTCCCTCCAACACAGCTGCCTCCCATTAATTTCGAATGTGTGAGACTTGGAGCACAGCCCCAAGAGCGGCGGCAGGGCTGCCAGGCTGCTTAAATCGGGCAGTGCTGACCCAGGACAGGGCCGCTCTGATGCCGCTGGAACCCGTGGGAACGAGGCTCCCTATCCCGGCCACGTGTCCTCCTCCGCAGAGCCGGCTTCTCTGCAGCCGTGGGCACGGCGCTGGGCCATTCGGCACACTTGACTGGCTCTCCGACTGCTCGCCCAGGCCTGCACTGGGCACTGGGGACACGGTCCCTTCCTCCTGGGGCTGGTGTCGGGCGGGGGCGGGGATGGACGGTCAGCGGGAGATCACACACAGATGGATGGATGGGTGCCGAGAAGGCCAGGCACAGGCCACACGTGCCCAGGAGGATGGGGTTGCCGCCCTCTTTGTGAGAACTCAGGGACCTGAATTCTGTGAAGCGCTGGGCCCTGCGTCTCAATGAAAGCCCTCGCCCATGTCTAATTTCACCCCTGAAGGTGGGAGAAGACCAGCAGTTCTTTCCCTCCCAAGAGAAATGTACAGGATGAACAGGAGGTCGTTTCTGGGGTGCTCTGGGCTTGTCTGCTGTGGTCCACGCTGATGGTTAGAAGAGGCCCCTGGCTCCTGGCAGGTTCCTGGTGCTGGCTGGCCGGCCAAGGCCGCCTCTGAGAGGAGGACATGACAGCTGAGACCAGGGGCTGCTGCAGTCAGAATCGTGCAACACTTCTGAGCCGTCTTCCTTTAGAATATGAACGAAGCACGAGATCACTTTGTGAATTTAAAATGATCATTTTCTCAAATATCTGTTCTGTTGATCCTGGTTTCACACATGTTCCTTCTTAGCCTTTCTCTTCTCCTCCCACAAACACTGGTTTCCCGCCTTCTGTCCCAGGCCTTCCCCCTTCCCACTGAACTTACAGCCTGGATGTCTTGCCCACTCCCGGGGCTCCACACACCCCTGTGCTGACAAGTCCCGCACACCTGTCCGCAGCTGCCATATCTCCCGAGCACCTCACCCATCTATCCAGTGGTCCGCGGACATCAATCCCAAACTGAGCTTCTCATCGGCCCCCCCAGCCTGCTCCCTCCTTGGTGAGTAGCACTAGCCTCCACTGATGGTTACCCCCGAATCCCCCTCATGCCACTCAGCTGGTCCACCTCCTAGACAGCCGTGGCTCCCATCTCTCCTTCCCAGCCTGTGGTCTTGACCAGAGTGAGATTTCTAGGGTGCAAATCTGAGCATATCACCCCCTCTCCTAAAAATCTGCACGCCTTCCCCTCATTGAGCTCTAGGCCCCTCTGGGCTCGCCCCCCCGCTGACACACACACACACACACACACACACACACACACACTCTCTCTCTCTCTCTCTCTCTCTCTCTCTCTCTCTCTTTCTCTCTCTCTCTCTCTCTCTCTCTCGCTACCCTCAGCTCTTCAGCCTGGCTGGCTCTCTGCAGTTTCTCGAGTAGGTCCTGTGTCTGTTGTCGTGGGCTCCTTCTGCCTGTACGGCTGCCCCTGCTGGAACTCCTGCGCCAGTCTGGAGGGCAGACCCTCCGGGTCCTCTCTGACCTTCCTGTGTTCTCAGGTGCCCTGATCATGGCTCCACTGCTCAGCAGCCCCTCGCCCGACCCTTCCGACCGCAGGTCCCACACCGTTGAGATGCCCACAGGGCGTGTGAGGCAGTGTTACTGTGAAGCTTGCATCAGATCCTGTGTACAGAACACTGAGCACAGCATCTGGAACCTTGTAGGTGCTCGATGAATGTCAGCCACCACCAACACCACCACCATTATGGTCGTGGTAGTTATTCAATTGATGTATTGAATAGTTCTTGCTATCACCGTATTTATTTATTATTTTCCTATCCAAGCATGTGTCTTTCCTGGGTGTAGTTATCTGGTTGCTTGTCTCTGCCCCCACTTGAGTGTAACTGCATGAAGGCAGAACATCAGCTCTAATTCAGAGTGGCCGTACCGCACCTGGCCCGGGGGTTGTTGAGGAAGGCGGGAGGCTGCTGTGTCATTTCCTCCTCACAGGCGACCTGCCAGGCCAGACCACTGCCCCCGTCTTTCAGATGCAGAATTCAGGCTCAGAGGTACGAGTGACTCGCCCAAGGTCACTCAGCTGGGAGGTGGCAGATACCAGTGGGAGCCCAGGCCTGTCTGCCTCTGGATTCCACGTTCTTTGCTGTCGCCATTCATCATCCTTAATCCTGTCCACTCCAAAGCCACTATTAGAGGGCCCTGTGCTCTTTTCTCTTCCAGTCAATGAGTGGTCTGTTGGGCAGCATGTCAGTTTCTTGAGAGAAATGTAATGAAAACCAGATTTCTTTCATGATATCTCGTTCCCCAGTGACTGTCAGTTCTCATATGTTCCAATAAAACTGCTAAAGAAACAGCCACTTAAAGATTATTCATGGAAAAATTTTGCAGAGGAAAAATAGAGCAATCTTCTGAGATAGTCAAGCCGCGTGGTCAGTTTTTCCAACTGTCCGTGCCATATCGGGCTGGGCAGTGGGGACCACACTCTGCTAAGCCAGGCCAGGGCCAGGCTCATTATCACCGCCCCCGCCCCGAGGACAGGGAGAAACAAACTTGCCAGCCACCCGCTCAGAACCGGTCCCAGAAGACACGTGACCCTGGTGCTGTCACGTGGTGCCCGCCCCCCACCCCAGGCCTTGGGGCAGGAACGTGAGGCCTTTCGGTAGCAGAGTGTTACTTAACGGTCAGAGAGGCCACCTCCATCCCTAGGTCCCAGCTGAATGGAAATTCTTCTGCTTCGGCGTCAAACCCGGGCTGTTGGTCCGCAATGCAGGGATGGGAGTGTCTGAGACCCAGGGCGGTCTGAGCAGCCTCAGCGTGGAGCCTGGGCCTAGGGAGATCACAGCCTCTTCTGCTTGCGCCCACCCCTCACCCCCCAACCCTTCCCTCAGCTGGCTGGAGGGGCATCTGAGGCCAGGCATGCGTCCCGTCCAAAGCAGGGAGAAGAGGGGGGCGGATCTGGGCCTCGGCCTGGAGGGAGAGTCAGGAGCTGAGTGGAAGAAACCAAGGGCGAGTCTGGAGGCTTGGGAGAGCCAGAACTGGGGGTCAGAGCCAGGATGCAGGAACCACCAGAGACAGGTGGGGAAGGGAGTGGATCAGGAGTAAGCAGAGGCTGAGGAAGTTCCCAGAAGAGCCTCAGAGCGTATGGTTCTTGCTGCACACACGGCTGGTTAAAGGAGCAAACCCAGCACGCCTCTGCCACGTGACCTGGTGTGCCTCCGACACGAGGACCCGAGCATAGTCGAAGTATCAACCGTACAGGAGTCATCGAATTCAGACACTGAAGTGTTTACACAAGCCTGGCGCACAGTCGCTGCACGACAGGTGCCAGCCTCCTTCGCCTTCCCTCCTCGGGGGTAGCAATTGGACCTTATCCATCACACGTTGCCTTCAGGAAGTGCCTCCTGCTTATCAGATCACCTCAAGTGTGTCACCGTGTTCCTCCTTCCTCAGGTTTCCACTAATGCCTGACCTTTGAACTGCTAGAGCTCCTCCCCCGCCACGTGGACCCCACTCGCCACGACCGGCACAGTGGTGTAGCCCTGGGCCCAGGTCCTGCGCGTGGTAGATATAGAAGCCTTGGCTCTCTCACCTGCAAATCGGCCCTCCTCGGAGGACCCGCCCACAGCACGGGGCCCGGCCCTTAGCATTCAGTTATCACCATTCTTAATACTACGACACCACCAGTTCAAACCACGAGGAGGAGCCAGGCGATCTGACCTTTATCATAATTTCTGAACCTGGGGTGGGAGCCAGAGTGACTCAGGCGATGAGACTGTAATCCCACTTACATGCAGCTGACAAACAAGGCGCGTTCCACCCTCCGCACGGATACAGTTATTGAGCAATGTGTGCAAAACAGAGAAAGAGCCGGATGCTCCCATGCTTGCCTTTCCTCCCTGCGGCAGCTACACGAGATGTCTCACCTGGGACAGAACTTGTTTTCATTCCATCGCTTTGAGCAGAAGTTCTTCACCGGGTGCCCGTCAGAATCACCTGGAGATCAGCGCCCCCAAACCTCCCCTAGGCCAGCAGAATCAGACCCTCCTGGAATGGGCCCAAGAAACCCCATTTCTCACACACCCTCCAGATGCTTCTGATACAAACATGCCCTGGTTAAGAATGACAACCTCGAAGAAGCTGATGGCGGCGTGGAACCCCTCACAGGAAAATGCTTAGCCACAGTCCTCGCTGGCTCCCATGGACCCTCCCAGGGTTGGTGAAGTCCAGGCCACGACTCTCTGACTTCATTATTATGGGTTGGTCTGTCAGAGCCCCGTTCTTGAGACGCCATATGCAGGATGGAATTGGTGGTACCTCAGACAGCACCCCCTCTTGTTACCGAATTACGTCGTGTGGACCCTGCTCGAGCCTTAGCCTGAGCTCTCTGTCTCTGCAGAGGAGGGTTATTTTTTCCATTTGGGTCCCAATGGGCAAATGACGAAACAGAAGCTGAGATCAACACAGCACAAGCTTTATTCAGTGGCCAAAGAATGGAGAAGCAGGAACTAAATTCACAGATCAATTAATTTTAAAGAGTAAAGGCAAAGGGAGGAGGAGTGAGGCTAATGATGGGGAGACGGATGCATTAGTCTGCTGGGGAAGGGACGGGGCTGTTTCGAGGGAGTGGGGTGCCACCCCCTTTTTATCCTTCTTTGGTCCTTAATGTCCAGTCTCGGCCACCAGTAGATGTATCATTTAATGTGCTAATGTAGTCAGATCAACATATAATGAGACTCAGGGTCTGTTGGAAGTCAGCTTCGTGCCATCTTGGTCCCAGCTGGTTCCATGTGTTTTTTTTCTTTGTGTGTGTGTGTGTGTGTGTGTGTGTGTGTGTGTGTGTGTGTGTGTGTGTGTGTATAGCTTCCTTTATCATCTCTGGACCCTTTAACTTAAAGATTTATGTTCACTGCTGCTAGAATTGGGGCTGTTGGCAAGTTTTGAGCAAGGACACTCCTGCTAACAGAGGAGGTTGATGGGTTTTGAGCAAAGACCTGGAGCTGCTTTGGCAGCACCCTCTCCTGCCACCTGGCCGAGAGGCGGCGTGATGTGGTGGGGCCTCCTCGAGGAGGTTCTTTGGGCTGCAAACAACAGAGGCAGACTCTGGCTGGGAGGGCTGAGCAGCCAGGCCAGGGAAGGTCAGGGGCTACTGGGACTCCCTTCCACCTCGCTTTTTGCCTTAACCGTGAGCCTCTCTCACCGTAGACCCACCCGCCTGCTCCACAGGCAGGGAAACATGGCCATCGACCGTATCTAGGTTTTATTTCTCATCCCAAAGAGAGATTGTCCTCAGACATGTTCCTGGCCCAAATCTGAAAATCCTGGGGAAGGTGTCTCCCCCAAGCTGAGGTCAGGGGCAGGACCACAGTGGCGCTGGTCTGGGGTTGGCTCCCCTGTGACCCCCATCGGGGGAGGGGCGATTTCTGGCAAAGGTGCTGGGCAGGTGGTCCCAGGTGCCCCCTCTGTGTATTCACAAGGCCTAGACTTGAACCGGATTCCACGACAACCAGCCCCCTGTCCTCGAGGCTTAACCTCCTGAGCTTCTGCTTCCCCATTTGTGCACCAAGGCTAATAACAGGCCTCAGGGGGTGTTGTGTGGGTTAAATGTGAAGGCACTGCAGGGCTGTGGCAGACACAGATGACACTCAAATGGGGTGATCGGAGGAGAGTGTCAGAACGAGGGTGTCGGGAAGCCCAAGGCACAGCCCAGCACCCCCGGCTAGAAACAGTGGGGCACTGTAACCGCCCCTAGGCCTGCAAGGGTGCAGGGAAGCAGCGGTTACCAAAACCAGAGCAGAGGGGGCCTGGAGACCGCACCTCTCAGGGGTGACCACAGGAGAGAGCTGCAGGAAGCGGTGCCCTAGCCTCGCTGTCCTCCCTTCCCCTGTCTCTGGCCCGGGCTCCCCATCATTCTGAGCTGACCAGGAGCCAGACGGAAGGGAGCCCACTGACCTAGGCCCCGTAGTGCAGCCCCCGGTTCATGGCACAGGGTTGAGAAGGACGGATCTGGAGTCCAACACAGCCCCTTAGCACGATGCCTGGCACAGAAGGGGTGTCCACTCATTTTTCAAGTATGCTCATTTTAAATGACGAAACATTTATACATAGAGAATACCCACTGTACCTCCCACCTATGTTTAACAGAAGTTAACATTTTGCCATACTTTCTTTATATTTTCTTAATTAATTACAGATAGAGCAGAAGTCCCTCTCACCCCATCCTTTCCCTTTCTTCCCTATGGAGGTGTCTACTGTTCTGATACAGTTTGTGTTATCCTGTGTAAATTTTTGTGTTTTACTACAGGTATACCTATATACAAACATATATACCATTTTCGGGTATGTTTTTAAAATTTTACATAAATGGCAGCATGCCATCCACATAAACATTCTTTTGCAACTTGCTCTTCCAACTTAGCATATGCTTCTGTGATTTTATCCGTACTGATACCTGTGGATCCAGTTTCTTCATTTTTTCCTGCTCTGTAGAATTTGTTGAATGAATAGACCACAGCTCACTTATCCATTTCCCTACCGAGGGGCATGCAGGCTGTTTCCACATTGAACATCATTGTAAACGTGTCCCCTTGTGCACTATGCAAGAGTTTCCTGAGGGCAGACACCCAGAATTGGAATCCCAGGGTCACGGTGATGCCATGAAGGCATGGCATCTTCACCTTTACCCAGCATTGCTAATTGCTTTCCAAGTATTTGACACTCAAATGAGCCCCAAACTAGCATTCCTGTCTCTCCACACCTAGCCAACACTTGATATTGTCACGCTAATTATTCTTTTACAGTCTAATGAGGTGAAAATGTACCTCATTTTTTTTACTGTAATTTGCAT
Source organism: Phocoena sinus (assembly GCF_008692025.1). Classification (NCBI taxonomy): domain Eukaryota; kingdom Metazoa; phylum Chordata; class Mammalia; order Artiodactyla; family Phocoenidae; genus Phocoena; species Phocoena sinus. The sequence goes on along the minus strand of NC_045768.1, from coordinate 8,471,205 downwards.
TCCCATTATTACCAGTGAGGTTAAGGCATCTTTCCCTATAGTTATTGGTCATTGGGGTCATTTCCTCTTTTGTGAATTTCCCCGTTTGTCTCCCTTGCCAGTTTTCTGGGGGTGTGGGTTTTTCTCTTTCTTACTGGTATTTGAAGTTCTCTATAAATCTGAACATGAACCCTTTGCTGGTGATGTGGGTGACATATACCTTCTCCCAGACTACAACTTGCCTTTTAACATTGCTTTTGCTGTCTTTTATTTATTTGTTTGTTTGTTTGGGTGCAGAAATGTTTAATTTTAAATGTAGTCAAATTTATTCATTTCTTTTCCTTTAGGGTTTATGCCTTTTGTTTCTTTCCTTTCCCCAAGGTCATAAGGATTGTCTGTTTTTTTCCCAGTAGTTTTGCATTTTTGCTTTTCACATTTATGGCATTAATCCACTTGTATAATATAAGGTAGGAGGACTCTAATTTCATCTTTTTCCACGTGGAACCCAGTGGTTCTAGCCCCACGTACTGAAAGAGCCTCCCTACCCTGTGAATTGTAATGCCGCCACCACCATGAAGCAAGTCCAGGTTTTCACTTCTGATTCACTGAACAGTTCTCTGCCCATGCCCCAACTCCAGACTGTTTGAATTACTGTTGTTTTGTGTTCGGGTCTGATACCGGGTAGGGCAAGTCCTGTACTATTCTTCTTAGGATTTGTCTTGGCTACTTTGTCCCTTTATTCTTCCATCAGGATTGTAAGATCAGCTGAAATGACCAGGTATGGCAGGGATAGAGCACCATGCCTCTGACAGTTTCAAGCAAGGAAATGACATGGTCAGCTTTCCATTTATCAAACACTCATGAATCTGTATGGTGGTTGGATTTGAGAAGATTAGACCGGTTGCAGGAAGAAGATAAAGTGTGGGGACCCAGACCAGTCGGTGACAAGAGAGATGGGCAGGGAGGGGTTGTACAAAACCTAGGGGCCTTGGCGATCGTGTACAGCAAGTGAGAAGAGCAAAGCCAGTCACCGTCTGGAAGAAGCCAAGACGACCCCTCCTTCCAGGCCAGGTGACTGAGTGGCCAGCAGGGCCTCCAACCAAGGCTGGAAATACAGGAGGAGGGTCCAGGTTCAACCCTGGCTGAACTTGTGGTATCTTAAGGAAGTTCAGATGGAGATGTGATGCCAACGGGTGAATATGTAGGTCTCAGGCTCAGAAAAGAGGAAGGCAGTAGAGACTTGCGTCATCAGCCGATCTGCTGAGTTAAAATCAAATCAAAACCAGGAGCCGAAGAGGGAGGCCTGTGTAGACAACACCAGCTGCTGGAGGATAAGGAGCCCGTGGAGGAGGCAGACTGACGGCAATTGAAGAGGCACAGGGAGAAGCAGGAGCGCGTGACGTCACAGACGCCCAGGAAGTAGAGCCTTGCGACGAGCGATCGCTAGCGTCAGACACCAAGGGTGCCGGTGAGGAGGCCGATGAGCGTTCAACGATTAGGCCAAAAGGAGGTCAGTGGGAATGTCATCAGGAATGAAAACCAGGTTCAGCGACTTGAGGAGGGAGCGAGGGGGCGACAACGGAGTAAGGAGGAGCAGGCCTCTGTCTGAGGAAGCGTGGCTGGCCGGGAGGGGAGCCGGGGCCGAGAGGAGAGCCGGGGCCGGGAGGAGAGCCGGGGCCGGGAGGAGAGCCGGGGCCGCGAGACCGTTTCACGGATGAGAGACTAGAGTGTGTGCACAGGCTGGGGAAGCGGCCTGAGTGGCGAGAAGGGGAAAGTTGGGGGGAGGGTGACTTCTCAGAGGGAACAGTAGGGCTGGGAGGTGGTCCCGGCTCCCCAGGCCTGGCAGGTAGGCTGGCGTGGACGGAGGTGCACGTGGCAATTGCAGAGCCAGACGCGAAGAAGATCAAACTTGACAAGCACAGTTTTCTCATGGCAGGAGAGTGGCATCCTTTGGAGGGGAGGGGGTCTAAGAGTCGTGCAGGGGGCTGAAGGAGGGAGGAGACTCCTGGGGAATAGCTGTTGAACGCAATAGCCGAGACCTAGTAAGGGTGTGGCGGCGGGAGCTTGGGGAAGGGAAGGAGAAGGTGGGGGTGGGGGTGCGGCGTGGAGGGGGTGCAGGGAGCGGGATGGCAGCTGGAAGCAGGAATTCAGAGCTTAAGATGATGTGAGCTCCTTGCCTTGTGAACCCTCCGAAGTGCCAGAGGGTAGCTAGACTTCCCGCAGTGGACAGGCTGGGGACAGGGGTCATTGTTTTGGACACTAAAATAAGAATGAACCAAGCATGCTGGAGGACATGGGAACCCTTAGGTCACTTGTGGATCTGCAGCATCTTGTGGCGGAGGATCTGGAGTCCTGGATGGACCTCGGGCCTCATAGGCCCTCCAGGACGTTCCCCAGCACAGCCAGGCAGCAGCCCCTTGGTTTGCAGGGTGTTTGATGTGCTCCGCAGGAAGTGGCCCAGCCCCTTTGTGGAAACCCTGGCCCCCACTTCTGGTGTCTGGCCCAGGTAGCTAAGGCTAAGTTGGCATCTGGGGTCATGTCCCTTTGAGACAGGCTGGGACCTGGGAACTGCGGGCATGGGCAGTTGGGGCAAATTATGAACAATAAGATACAAAAAGGCCAAAACCCAACTGCCACTTCTGAGCAGGGTACTACACGTGATCCCTGCACACAGCACCCTCAAGGGGTGGGCACACCACCTAAGCCACCCCTCCAGCCTGACCCACCCATCCACCCCTGACCTGACCCCACGAAAGGAACCAGCTCGCCCCCCTTCAGGGAGTGGGCAAGGGAACCTGTTACTTGTTTTCGCCCCCCTGTGAGCACGAGTCCTAATAAAGCCTTGCCTGAATTCCTCGTCTGACCTCTTAGCAGTTCCTGATGATTAGAGTCCAAGAACCCGTCTTCGTAACACCTTAAACACCTCCCTTCCCAAGCCACAGAAACGAAAGAGTACCACAGTGGTCCAGACCACACCCCACAAAATATAGCTGTGGACATGGCCAGCATGAAGGATTCTGCCTCCGTCTCTGCATGTGCGGCTCAGTGGGGTTTGTGGCCCCAACCCCCTGGCTCTGATGACCTCCTGTTGGCCCCATGACTGGGGCTGAGGAGGACAAGGTAATACTATCATAATAAAACCAGAGTGAACGCTAACTCTGTGTGAGTGAACTGCCCACATTACTACATGACCCCTCCCAGCCACCTGCCAGGTGAGTGAATTATTCCCACCTTTCAGATGAGGAAACTGAGGCTCTGGGAGTAAGTAACCCATCCAATAGCTGAGAGGCCAGGGGTCTGAACCCCTGCCCACGTAGCTGTGCTTCCTCTCATTAAATCCGCTGCTCCCCAATAAGCCCTCCACACATCCCTTTTTGTCGGATGTGTGGTTGAGGACAGAAAGTGGCCGTGGAAGGGCACAGGGTAAGGGCCCTGGACCTGGACTCAGAAGTCACGCTGTTAGGGCTCAGTTCTGCCACCCGAAGAGTCTCACCGCAGGGAAATAGGCCGGATGCTGACCCCCGCGTCCAACCCCACGTCTGTCCACGGCACTCTCCCCCGTATGAGCAGCAGGGCTGCCCGGTCAGGGGGCCACCACGCAGAGCAGGACACTGGCCCTCCTGACGGTCGGTTGTCAGCCTGGAAGCAGGGAGGGAGGGGTCAGGGTCTCGCGAGTGGAAGCCCACGGGACGTGGGAGAACCTTGCCCCCCATGACAGCCGGGCCAGGTGCCTTCCCCCAAACCCGGCCCCCCTCCCCTGAGCCTCCACAGCGCCACCATCACTCTCTCTGCTCTGTTCACAGCCCCCACCGGTGGCTCCAGTTCTGCGAGGTTCAGCCGGCGGCCCACCTGTCCTGACGCATCTGTGGCTGGCAGCCTCCCCACGCCCCCAGTTCCGAGACACAGGAAGAGTCACAGCCTGGGCAACAAGTGGGTGACTGAGCGAGCACCCCCTGCTCCCCGGGTCTAGACTGGGCTGAGCGAGGGGCATGGGCTGAAGGGCTGCTGGGAATGCCGGCCCACCGGGCCCTCCCCTGCCTGTCTGGGAGTCACTGACGGGCACTCTCGGCGCCCCGGGCTGGTGCCCTCTCCTCAGGCCTGGCACGCGCTCAGGAAGAGTGGGGGCGTCTGCGAACTGGTGACTGGGTTTCACGGGCTCGGCAGCCAAGGGACGAAGTGTGCGGGGAAGGGCAGGGAAACAGTGGAGGGATTCCAGGAGCTTTGCCCAAGCTCGGTTAGTGCCTCCTTGTGGAAAACCCTAGAGTCCAGTGGACACCATGACTGTCATCCAGGGAGCACTAGGTGTCTCGTGGTGCTTGGGTACTGGGGCTTAGAGTCTCTGCTTGCGAATTGTTGCAGAAAGCCTGCAGAGCAGTGAGCCTGCTGCTGGTTCACCCAGCTGTGTGGGGCTGACAGCTGGGGGACATGCATGGTCCTCAGCGTGGCCAGGGCAGCCATGCCCATGTCCCCAGGGTGTCGGGCACAGAATCCTGAGCAGTTGGGTCCCTTCCTCCCTTCCCTCCCCCCTTCCCTCCTCCCCCCTTCCCTCCTCCCTCCCTTCCTTCCTTCCTTCCTTCCATCCTTCCTTCCTTCCTTCCTTCCACCATTAAGACACAAGCCTCAACCAGCCCAGACCAGTCCTGGAGTCACTCACAGGCTGGAGGAGAAAGGGTTGCTCTCCAAGTGTTTGGGGCTTGCTCTGTGCTAGATGCTCTGCTACATGCCTGTCCAGCATTCTCTCACTGAGCCCCTGTGAGAGGCCTCCAAGCTAGGCGCTATATGATACACATTGTAAGAACGAGGCTGGTGAGGTTTGACAGGTGAAGTACCTTGCAGTGGAGTAAGGCTGGAGTGAGGATTTGGACCAGGTTTGTGCCTCCAGAACCAGATGTGCTGACCGCAGGGTCACACTGTCCCTTCGCTTGTGTGGCTCCATGGCTCACCAGCACCATCCGCTCACTTGAGCCTCACAGTCATCCTGGGAGACAGGCAGGGCAAGTATCGTAAGGCCCCATTTGACAGATGGAGAAACTGAGGCTCAGAAGAAGGATGTGACTTGCCCAAGGTCACACGGGGAGATAGGGCAGAGCCTGGACTTAGACCACAGTTCTGGGTGGAGGTCTTTCTCCTGCAGCTGCGCCGTCTGCTCTGGACGCCAGGGCAGGTGTAACCACTGTCACTCCCTAGATAAGGAGCTTTGCCTCTTTCTTCCTTTCCATTTTCCAGTATGATGTGTCAGTTGAGTGTAGTTGAGAGTAAAAGTGCGACATTCCCATCGGAGAAAGCGAGGCACCTGCTGGACGACAGCGTCCTGGAGTCGCGCAGCCCCCGCAGGGGCCTCGCCCTCGCCTCCTCCTCTGCCGTCACCAATGGACTCGCCCTCGGTAAGCGTCTCCGGCCTGCACACCACAGCGGGTGGGCCACAGCCCGGCGTGTGTCTGTCTCTGTCACCGTGCAGTGCCTGGTGGCCCCTCACCCCCTGCAGAGGGGGCTCCCCACAGGCGTCACCAGAGCTAGGGAGGCCTTTGCTTCCTGGCCTCCGAGGCTTCACGAAATGCCCTGGGTTTGTCCTCATCCTGCTGGTGGCCCTGAGAGTGGCAGGCAGGCTGGACAAGGACCTGAGACCCGCCATCCTTGGCCGGCAACTGCCAAAGCCTGGTCGCTGCCCCCGCGGGGCTCCATCCCTTGGGAGCCGTGGCCCCCGCACGTAGGGCAGAGGAGGAGGTGCTGCCCAGGGACGGCAGCGGGGCGGCCACCAGGTGCTCACTGTGCCCCTGTCTTCACACTGAGAAGCCAGAGTGAGGGAGGGTAAAAAACTGATCTGGGATGAAAGCATATGTCTGAACTTCAGCCAGAAATGGTGCTTATGTCCATGGAAGGACAGAAACTGAGCTGCTGGGGCCAGGAGGGGAGGGGTCAGAGCTGAGGATGGTGTTGAGCTCTGGTCACAGGTCTGTCCCGCTGCAGTGTCCAGGTCACCTGACCAGGTCACCTAGGTCATTTCTGCTGTCAGACAAGTGCACTCTCCACTGGCCGTGTCCTTTCGGTGTGCCCATGCTTCTGTAGTCTGTGTGTCTGTCTACTTCCCTTAACAGGGAGCCCTCCCGGGGCTGGCAGCAGGTTAGTCGGAGGCCTGTAGGGTGGAGGGCCCCTGGGCATGGGACGGAAGAGGGTGGTGCGGACAGGACAATCGGGCAGGAGTCTCACATCCCACGTCCTCCTGAAATGAGGCCCGTCTCCGAGGCAGTGCCACTGCAGGGGGCAGCTGTCTCCTACCTCCTGGAAAATCTGTGACAAGCAAGGTCCATGTCTGCCTTCTGTCCAGGAAGGAGGTCATCCCACTCGGACCCGGTCAGGAGTTTATACCGGCTTAGGACAGTGTAGCCTGCGGTTCATGGGTGTGCCTTGGGGAAAGAATTCAGGGTCTGTGTGTTGGGGAAAGGCTGGGATAAACCACGTAGGCAGGTCTCTTCCCAGAGACTTTAACGTGCCTGTGGGCTCTGTGGGTCTCCCAGAAGGGAGCGGAGTCTGCAGGTTCCCTCGTTATCTGGGCAGGAACCATCTTCCCTGGAGAGTCCTCTGGGATGGGGTTCTGAGGAACCGGTCTGGGAAATGCTGGCCCAAGAGCATTCAGCTGGGCAGCAGAGCGGCTGTTTTACATCCAGGAAACTTTCTGAGCTGCGCCTGAGCCCAGGCCTTTCTATTCCTGAGACAGAAAACTGAGTCAGACGCAATGCTGTCCAGTATCCAGGCGGGAGATCACCAGGCAGTTTGGTTCTCGGCTCTTCTACTCGGGAAACTCACATGTTTTTCCGTTTGGAGCTGAAAGGCTGGGAGCACGTTGCCGTATGTGCACGTGCCCTGTCTGGAGCTGAACTGGTCCCCTCCGTCCTGTAACTCCCAAGGGACCTGAGATCTCCTTTTCCCCCTCGCACTGCCCAGCTGTGTTGTCAGCAGGCAGCCCAGGCAAAGAGTGTGGAACCCAGGCCTCTCCGAGAAAATCTCTCTGCTGTCCTCGTGGCTGAAGCCGGGCCCTGGAGAGTCCAAGTCGGCCACGGGGCAGGCCTGGGGGAGGGCTGGGCCCCGCTGTGTGCACACTGCCCGGGATCTGAAGGGGCGCTCCGTCGGGGCCTCTGTCTGCTGCTAGGCAGCTGCTCCCTGACCAGCGTCTAGTCGAGCCCTGACCTTCGGAGGAAGAAGTGTGCTCGTTTGGCCCCTGTCTTCACCAGGTGAGGCCTGTTTGACGCTGGTTTTACTTGGGCCAGAAGGGAGGCGGTGGTGAAGCCAGGCCAGGCCAAGACAGAGGCCTAAGGGCCCAGACCCCAGACGACTGGTGGGCAGGCAGCTGCAGCCCTCAGGGGCAGGAAAGGGAGTGGAGGACCCACCCTCAGGGGCAGGAAACAGCGGGACGGGATGGGCCGAGAGTCAGAAATAGCAGCAGCAAAGCAGACGCTGAGCCACGCTGACAGACACAGGGTCAGGAAGCTGTTCCTCCGGCACGTCTGTGCAGGTCAGGGCCCGGGCCCGGTGACGCAGGAGAACGGGCCGCTCCGGGTGGGCCCTCTTCTGCGAGGCCGCCGCACTCATCCATCTGTGTTCCTCTTGCAGGCAGTAGTGAGAGCTCAGAGTTTAGTGAAGAGATGTCTTCAGGGCTGGCAAGGTGAGTGTGGCCTCTGCTCGGCCTCCTTCCCAGGGGGGTCGCTGGAGACCAGCCCCCCCGAGCTCACCGGCGACCCAGCCTGGTGAGGCTGCCCTGTGGCTCCGGCAGGGCAGCGTGCGCAGCCCACGGGCGGGGCTGCCGAGGCAGGAAGGCCGCTGGGCAGGATGGGCATGGGACGGGCGTCCCAGCCCCTGCTCGGGCAGCCTCGCGTATCACCTGGTCCAGAGATGGCCTGGGAGTCTGAGGCCAGCACCCGAGGAGACCTGGGTGCAGATTTGGTCTGAAATGAGGGTTCTGGAAACCAGACGCCTGAGAACGGGCCTCGTCTGGAGACGGGCTTGTGGCTCCGCCTGGTGGGGTCTGAGTGCGCTGCACCCCCGTGGCCTCGGGCCTTTGGGCCGACACCTGCCATGCTGGGCACTGGTGAACGAAGGGGACCCTGGCCCGGGGTTGGGCTCCCTGCAGCCCACCCGTCTGCCCCGGGGATTCACCCCTTGCACCTACTCCACTTGCTGCTGCCTCCTCTGCGCCAGGCACCAGGTGGGCTCTGGGAGGACAGGGACTCTGCACGGGGAGCTCCCACAGCCTAGGCGCCGCCGAAGGTGAAGGGCATCGTGGCGACTTAAGTTCTGAGGGGAGCCAGGGAGACCCAGTGATGCAGAGGCAGGTCTGCACCGTCCCTCAGAGTAGCCCTTCCACTAGCCTGTGTGCACAGGCACACACACTCACACGGACACACACGCTACACCCTCTGCGTACGTGTGTATGTACACACATACACGTGCACGCTCACATACGCTCACACAAATTTGGGTGTACATTCACCATGCAGGCACACACATGCCTCTCACACATACACACACTCCTCCTCTGGCGTTGAAGCCGCCTGTCTCCTCAGCCTCCACAATCATAAACGACCAGAGAAGGGGTGAATCCGGCCGTCCCTACAGGGCAGAGTGCTGTCATGTGGGGATAAGTGAGCTTTGCTGAGCGCTCCCTGTGTACCAGGCACTGTCGTGGTCTCTCCCAATCCTCAGACCTAGCTACGCGGTGGTTACTCGTAAAATGTCCCTGTTTCGTGCCTGTGGACAGCAAGGCGTGGAGAGGTGGCGTGGCGGTCCCGCCTCACCCGCCCCTGGTGGGCAGAGCTGACCCACGTCCACCTCCCCCGATCATGGGGCCCACTTCATCACCACCATGCCTTGTCCAGAGCCGCTGCGACACTGCAGGGACTGGCCCCACGTCGGTCAGCCAGTCCATCTGTCCTCGTGAAACCCTAGGTAGGGGGCTGAAGAGGGGGAGGGACGACGCCCTGAGCCCTCGGAGCTCCTCCCTCTGTCCCGCCGCAGGCCTCCTGGAGGGATGTTTGCTCTGATTTGGGGAGCACAGGCAAATGGGCCCCACTGCCCTCTCCCTGCCCACCCCAGGGAGGGGTGAGAGCCAGACAGGCACTGGGGCAGACTCTGATCTGACGAGCAGAAGTTTGACCTTTTCTCAGCACCGGTCAGGGGACTCCTGGGGCAGCCCTGAGGAAGGGGGCTTACGGAGAATCCAGCACCTCCCCAACCACGGGCCAATGAGAGGACATGGATCCTGAATAGTATCCACACCTGGACCTGCTCATGGCTCGTTCATTCCTTCGTTCACTCATTCATTCAGAGCTGTTTATTAAGCAGTTGCTCCCTGCCAGACACCTTGCCAGTCACTGAGGGTGGCAGATACGGTTCCTACTAACCACCCACGACTGAGATCAGAGCTACCAGGAAGGAAGGTGGTGAGAGAACTCCCGCTCAGGGAGACGGTGCTGTGCTCCACTCGGGGAACACCAAACGCTGTAGCGTTTCTCTTCTGTCTCTTTCACTTAGGATCTAGCGTTAGACCCGCTCTCCATCTGAATGTCTCTAACAGGACTCTGGGTGGGCTTTCTGGCAAGCGCTGGTCTCACAGACAGCTGGCCTGTGCAGGTGTCCAGCTCCACCGCCAGGAGAATGGCCTGTCCCCCACCTCCTCGGGACCCCGCTCCCAGTCCGGCCCCTTCTTGCGGAGGGGAACAGACCTCCTGCTTTGGAGGATGCCGGCGGGGCTAGGATGTCCCCTCTGGCACCTTCCGAGACCCAGACGCCAGCTGCCCCTCGGCCTCCAGCTCCCGCAGCCCAGCCTCCAGTCTCCATTTCCATCCTGCACTGGCCTCTTCTCATGTCCCCCAGAAAGACTCCACTCCCTCAAAAGCATGTGAGCGTTCTAGACTTCCCTGAAGACCCCACGGGAGATTTGGAGGGGATTTATCTCACACGCTTTAACATCTTTGTAAAATGTTACTCGTTTCTCTCACAGTTCAGTGACCACCGTTCCTGTTGCTGCCTGGGCCTCCTTATTCCTAACCTCCGCCCGCCCAGAGCCCAGGCCCACGGGACCTCTGTCCACGCCGGCCTCCCGCAGGCCACGTTTCCCCTGCTCACTGAAGGGGAGCAGATTCCCTCTTCCCCGGGAGCCGGGCCTCACTCTTCCTGGCCCCAGAGACCAGCGGCTGCCCCCAAGGAACCTCCCCTCCCAGACCCCCTGCCCGCTGTTCCCAGCAAACGCTGTAAGAACCCGCTCTCCCTGCATCTTTACACGTGCATGGGTGGACGGTGGCGTCAGAACCAGAGACAAAGGTGCAGGAGAGGGCTGGGCCAGTCCCCACAGAGGAAGAGGTCCTGTCTGTTCCAGTCCCCAGAGGCCAGGCTGGGAGAAGGGGGCAGCACCTTGCCCCACAGCCCTGAAGCTTACAGGCCACAACCTTCAACTGACTTGCCCACCAGCCCCCCAGCCCTGGTGACAAGCTTGGCCTTGGCCAGGAAGAGACATGGAGCCAGATACCAGCACGCAGGGCCGGGAGGCCCAGGCCAGTGACCCAGCCGCCGGCACACACCCCTCTGTTGGTCTCAGGGCACATCGTAGTCAGCCTTTGTGCTACTGTGAACAGGCAGGTAGGACGGTTCTCGTTGTCTGGCCAAGGGTGGGATCGTGTGGCCCATCTTGCAAGTTTGCCTTCCCTGATTCACTACCCTGGACGTTTCAGCCCTGTGGCCCCCAGGCGTCCTTGGGTGGCAGCCGGAGCTCAGGCTGTGCCCAGTGGTTCCTGAAGTGGCCAGCCTTAAAGAGCACCCGCTTTGGAGCCCCCAGAGTCCCGGGACCCGCCCGGCTGCTCTCTGGCAGAGTGGCCGCACCCAGCCACTGTTCCTGCTGGGCCTTCTGCCGCTGCTCTCACCCTCCTGTCCCTCATCCAGCTCAGCCTCAGCAGGTCGCAGGGCCCGTGGGCTGAGGAGGGATGGGAAGAGACGGGAGCCCTGAGGCGGCCAGACCCTGGGCAGTGCTGGTCATTTCTCAGCCCCCAGGGGGCCCCCAAAGACCCTCCCTGTCTTCAGAGCCCAGAATGAGGACAGAGTGGTGGTCCTGGGTCAGGGCCCTGGGGAGCCAGAGGCCGGAGTCTCAGGGGAGGGGGCAAGGGTGGGACGCCCCTCACGTCCCTGACCTGGTGTTTTCTCACCTGGTCCTGGGAGTGGGACGAAGGCAGGAGAGCCCTGTGTCACATCTGCTTTCCCAGGGAGGCAGGGAGGTGGCCCCGGAAAGGCATTTTCAGTGCATCCTGGATGAAGTGGAATGTGGGAACTGTGGACGCTGCACCAGGCTGGCCTCAAGCAAACCTCAGCCTCCTCAGAAACGGCACGGGGAGCGGGGAGCGTTAGTCGGGCCTGTCGGTAAGAGGTAACAGCTGCTTCTTTACGCCTGCGTTGGCACTGAAGTGAGAACAAGAACCTCAGCCTAGGAGTTAAACATTTTAAATGAGGTTTTTACAGAGTGAAGCGGTTGATGGGGATGAACACATATGTGTGTATGTATGAAGGTACATAATACCGTTCCTCTTGGTTGTCTCTGCTTGTAGAGTTACTGAGAGACTTTCTTTATTTTCTTTTTCTGTATTCTCCAAATTTTCTACAATGGGTAAATGTTTCTTTTTCACCCAGGAAAAAAACAACATTTAACTTTCTAAAAGAGGATGTAATCAGAAATGTTTCCTGGTCACTTTTTAAGGGGTGAAATATGAAAGCACGTCACAAAGTTCATTCCGAAATACTCAGCCATCCTTCTGCTCTAGTCTGACGTTGCCAGGCTGTGCAGAATGGCCTTCTCACGTGACAGACAGGCCAAACTATGGGTGGCGGAGAGACTAGGAGGCCGAGGGGTCCTTGGAGGAAACCCCTCTGGTGGGAGAGGGAAAGGGAGCAGGAGAGGAAAATGCAGCAGCCCCCTCAGAACCAGAGCTGTTCACCCTCCTTCCTGGGGAGGTCGAGCTGCATCGGGGGGCCGGTCACAGCTCACGGATGGACCAGGTGGGAGACAGAGATTCAATCCACGATGCCAGGTGCACAGGGCGTCACGAAGAGGACGCGACGGGAAAGCCAGCAGGGGGGCCCGAGTCAGACTGGGGGTTCGTGGGTGGCTTCTGGTTCAGCAAAAGCCGAGGACATTGGGTGAAGAGGACCACAGTGGGCCCTCAAGGGGGGTCCTGGGACCTGAGGAGGCTGCGAGGCCTGAGTCGTGTCCAAGGAGGGGAGAGGTGGCCCAGGGAAGCTGCGTGTCCCTGAGTCTCTGCAGGAGGGGTGGGCTCCGTGGTGAGCCTGGTCTCTGAAGTTCTGAACGTGCCTCTGCAGAGAGAGGTCGTCGTGACCTCTGGACACTGTCAGCAGCGTTGGGGGGTGGAGGGGTGGCCAGGGCTGAGGTCAGGGCCGCCTACTCTCTCAGGGGCCTTGGGCATGTCTCTCAAGCTCTCCGAGCCTCAGGTTCCCCAGCTCTACAGGGAGGATGCTCACAGGAGATACGGGATGCATAGGTGCAGGTGCTCCTGGCGGGGAACTTACTTTGGGATGTGTATGAATTTCGCTCAGTAGGACCTTCTCGCCAGCAAGCAAGAGATCCCGGAGTCTAAGGCTGGGTGGGACGAAGAGAAAATTTCCCACACGGCAGCTCAGTCCTCATGGGGTGGACGGGCTACAGTGCAGGCAAGTGTCTGCCAGCCCTGCTGGCCTCCAGGGTGACTCTGAACTGCGGGGAAGGCCCCTTTAAGAGGGTGCTGTCGACAGTTGGCCTATAGGTGCTCTGGGGTGTAGAGGAGGTTGGGTGACACAGTTTCCGCACTGTGCTGTCTTTAGCCTATGAAATCTTCTAGCGTCCTTAGGGAGACCCCAGGAAAGTGGAGTCATGGCAGCGGAGCCCCAGGCCTGCTACCCACAAGTCAGAGTCTTTAAAACACTCCTTTTCCTCCTGGAGAAGGTCAGAGGGCTCTGGTAGATGCCTTGGGATTGCCAGGGTTCAAGGGTGCCTCTTGGGCCCCAAACTCTGTGGCATGTTAGGAGAGGGAGGCGAAGTTCTGGGGGTGATCCTGGAGGCAAGGGGTCCACTTCAACTGAAGTGCAGCCATGAGGGTGGCTGTTCTCAGGGTGACCCTCACAGAGGGCCTCACTGCCCCACCCCCGTCCCCTGTGGCTGAGGCCCAGGAACCCCCCAGGCTGGTGGCCCTCCCCTTCCTACCCCTCAGTCTGGTTCCCCGGGTCCATCCCGCTGCTCCATTCTGCTGCTCTGCCTTGGGTGGCAGCCCAGGTGGGCGATGTGCCAAGCTTCTGATTTTGGTTTCCCCCAGAGGTGACATCTCCTGCCTTGTTGTCAGCATCAGACACTGACGTCTGGTGAGTTAGGCTCCACCCAGGAGCTCAGGCCCCTCTGGGAGAGAAGAGCGGGCAACAGTCCCTGGCCTTTTGCTTGATCCTGTGCTTGGACCCTGACAGACAAGGGCTGGGCCCTGTCTGCTAGCTGCTGCGGCTTCACAGGTAGCTGAGAAATCTCTGCCCACAACCTCTCTGTCCAGCACCTACAACCTCTCAGAGTCAGGTCCTAGAAGGTGGACAGGATCCTCCTTCCATCTGGTGTTGACCCTTCTCTATGCATACCTGCTATGCTCTCCTCTCCTTCTGCAGCCCAGATTTCTAGACCTCTCAGCTCACACTGGGGAAGCTTGATGCCTCATAGCTCCCAAGTTTCCGTGTTATAGCTTCAGCGAGCCACAGAGCCTGACTGTCAGCCTCTCGAATCTGGTTCTTAATTGCCAAGAGAGAAAACCTGATTGACCTGGCTTGGATCAAGGGTGGTTCTGTCCCCTCAGCTAAGCATGCAGTGCAGATATGGCTGCATGGTGGATCAGGGACGCTACCCAGAGAAAAATGTGATTCCCAGGCAGCAGAAGTCCTTTAACAAGTACTGCAGGAAGGGACATCCCAGGCCCAGCAGAACTTAGGGTGGCAGCTTCCTGCCTGCAGATGAGGGTAAGTCATTAGGTAGCGGCAAGGACCAAGACCTGGTCCAATGGGACGGCTTCCCAGCAAGGGTTTGCTGGTACAGGTGGACACTGTTGATGAACAGCATCACTTGAACCCTTCCACAGGTACACTCCCACCAGGGGCTCTGTGCACTTGAGATAGAAGAATGGTGGCGGGACTGGTACTTCTGCTAAGACAAGATTACTGAGGCCTCATGTAATTATTATCCAAGATTTCTCCTTGCTCCCCACTCCTGGACCAGCAACAGAGACTCAGGGCTTTCTGATATTTAACCCCCAAGATACCTACCGCCTAATGTGTACCTAGAAAACTACTGAGGAGAAGATGCCTTTCAGACCTGCCTCAGCCAGTCTGAATTCTTATGATGCTGTTGGCCTAAGCAGGACCCTGGCTGCTTCCACCTTAACGGCACCAACCATCTTCCTCTTCCCTGTGTTGTGATCTTGGGCAAGTTACTCCACCTCTCTAAGCCTCAGACTCCTTGTCTATAACGTGGGGATAAGAACAGTGCCTGCCCCACAGTACTGTGTGATTAAATAGGATAGTGAACGAGTACTGCTTAGCACGTTGCCTGGTACCCATCCTCCCCGCCATCACCATCATCCCATCATCTGATCCTCCTCATCGTCACCACCCTATCCCCGTCATCGTCATCATCCCCATCATCGTCTTCTTCTTCTTTTTTTTTTTCTCTCTTTTTTTTTTTTCTTCTTCTTCTTCTTGAACTCGCTTTGGGACTGAGGCGTTCTACTTGGTTGCCAGCCCACAGCTTCCCCAGACCAGACTCCCCATGAGGAGAGTGGCCTGCTGCAGCCCTCTTCCCCCAGATCCTCCTCAAGATCTGTCCCTGAGAGGGAGCAGTAGAATGGCCCTCCTGGGATACATTCTGTTCAGCCACTTGTTCCCAGTATGTTGCTGGGAAAGGTGTCTGTGGCTCTGGAGTTGGGACCCCCTGTCGGGTGGAGAAATGCCTTTATTTCTGGAGTTCACCAGATACCACTGCCCACTCGTTTTGCATTTTCTGGCCGTGAACATTCAAATAACAAATCTTCTCAGAGCACTGGAAGTGGTTCCAGTGGCTGAAGATCCTGTCTCCTCTGTGCTGATGCTAGCCCGCCTGGGCCCAGCCAGAGCCGCCCCACCTGTCACAGCCCTCCTCCAGCCCTGCAGTGCTTGCCTTGGGAGGGAAGGCTGGCCACCACCCTGCCTATAGTCTCCTAAAAGCTGGCCTTGGGGAAAAGTCACCATTACACTGCACTTCAAAGCCAGCGTTGCTCCCCAGGCTCCAGGTGGAGCAGGCTCTGACCTCCCCTACCTGGAGTAGCTTGACTGATGCAGGCCCTTGGCTCATGTGGAAAAGACATCCTCCCTATGTGAGCACTTGTGTCTCCATCCCTAGTGACAGGCCAATGGGTGGCTTCACCTCCTTGAGCCCCAGTTTCCTCGTCTAAGACAGGGTGAGAACAGCGCCCCTCACAGAGCTGGGAGGAACGGTGTGTGAAAGCACTTAGCCACCTCCTGAGGAGCGGGCGATAAATGGCAGCTGCTCTTAAATGTCAGGCAGCCAGAACCACCAGGAGAAGACTCCATCGGGGGAGTCAAGGGACCAGGGACCTGGGAGGTGGCCCCAGCCCAGGAGATCCAGGGTCTACAAATCTGTGGCCATCCAGCCTCACAGACACTGACAAAGCCCGCCCAGGGGTGCCTCTGAGAGCGGAACGCCAGGAAGCCGCCCACATGGTGCTGGCTCCAAACGAGGACCCCGCCCCCATGGTGGACTCCTCCCCATGCGACAACTCAGCCTCTCTCCCGCCCTGAAAACTGTGGGTTCACATCCTGACTTGCTTGGCTCCTGCCTCGGTTAAGTGTCTTCACATCCCTGAGCCTCAGTTCCCCATTCCGGGGAGGATGACGGTGCCGAAACAAAGCTCCCGTGAGACAATCAATGGCCTGACACATAGGAGCGGTCATTAACTAGTGACTCCCGTGAGCCGCCCTGTGACCCCCGGCGTCCCTGCGCTCCCCCCAGCAGTCCACTGCCCTTGGGAGCACCTCAATCCTTTAGGGAGAGCGTGAGGAAAGACTGCTTAAAAGCCTAGACTGGTTGGAAGATGCTGACTTAAAGCTCTCTGTCGACAAACGTCAGTCCTGCCAAACGTCTGTTAAGTGTGCAGCCATGGAGTGTCTCAAAGAAGCGGAGAGAATGACGGAGAGACGGTAGCAGCACCAACCACATCGCCCCGTCTGTGGAACAGTCCACTGTCGTCACACACTGTCCTGGGGTACCAGGAACAAAGGCTCATGAGAAGAAAGGTGGAGAATGAGGGGCCGGAGGATCCAGCTCTGCCAAGGGAGGCTCCATCTCCAACTCCAAACAGACGGCGGCTCAGAGCGGGAATCCAGATCAAATGAGGAGACATCCTCCGGGCACAGAGATGCTCACCGTCAGACCCCGCCCTGACTCATAAGCGATCCCGGTTACAGCTGGGCGGGGTGGGGGGGGAGCGTCCCTGGAGGCAGTCTGTTGGCGCTCTGCACAGCCTGCTCAAGCATGGGGATGTGACATGCCGTGGTGTCATGCCCAGCCGCGAAGAGAGGGAGGAGTCAGTGTGGCCTGTAGGCTGGGAGTTGAGCGTGTCGGGACCTCTGAGCCACGGCTCGTGGTGCGGGTGGGGTGGGCCTGTGACCATCATCGGTCACGAGGGTTGGGTGGGGAATGGGCTGAGACCCATTATGTTCGAGGACTTGGGGGACCAAGCACATGCTGCAGCTCTTTGTCACCTAAAGAGGAGTGGCTGATGGACGAAAGGGACAGGGTCCCGGGGCAGTCGACCTGGAGGACCATCAGACTCCCACCAGCCCTGAACGTGGGCTTCTGGACAGCAAACCCAAGATGGTCATCAAGAACAGTTCCTTCTTGAGTGGAGGATGGAGGGGCAGAGGGCAGCGCAGCCCCCTCTTGGAGGAACCTGAACTCGGTGACGGCGTGATACACCTGCTGCAGTGAATGACGATGACCCCACACCACCCCCCAGGTATCCAGTGCCACGGGGGAACATGTGGCAACCTGGGACTGGCAGTGGACAACAGAGGGAACACTTGAAAAGGACGTCTGGACCTTGTCTGGCTTTATAAATTGGGTTGCGTCATTGTTTGGCCAATGGAAAGCTATAGCCCAGGGATAGACCATGCTGCAGGGGTGGGGAGACGGTGGAGGATCAAGTAGACACAGGAAGTCATTCTGCCAAGAGAGGAAAAGGATAAAGAGAGGAGAGGAAGACGGAAGCCTTCCCCCACATAGGTTAAGATCCCCACCTACCCTGGAAGCTACGTCTTCCCCTGGAAAGGCTCACTGCTGGGGAACTACAGGTGAGAGAGCGGCCTGATGGGCAGCCCACGGAGAGGTCCTGGAGCACCAATTCTTGGAGTCTGCAGCAGGTCACAGAGCAGGTTTGCAGGGAACCGTCTGGGGCCAGCAAAGAGACTGTCCGATGGAGAAGACGTAGCAAACGGAGGATTTCAGTGGTGCCCGGGTGAATAATGATGCTACACATGCCCCACCCCATCCCCACCCTGGGCCAACATGCAAGACAGCCCACAATTCCGTGTCTGTGCGCTTTTAATTGGATTGACCATGGAATATTTGGGCTACACAGCATTTTCTCTCAACCTCACATTGGGATAAGGGGTGTGCCTGGATTTTAGTCATCCCCTTGACACTGGAAGAAAGGTGAACATTCAGTTAAAAGGTTAAGGAAACACTTACCTGGAGACTTGGGGACTCGCCCTGATGGAGGCTCCAGGGGTGTTGTGTTCACTAACCTAGCAGCTCCAGCTGTGCCCCAGATGTGCTTGCAGTGTGACCGAGGAGGCTGGGGGAAGAGTTGGGGCTGAGGCTTCCTGAGCTAATGACCACATAGTCTGCGATGCCCTCGCCTCCTTCAGGAGTGGTCTTTCCAGGCTGTTGCTAAAACTCAACCCTTTTCCTCTGAAGCAGGGGACGTCTCTATGCCACGCTGGGGCCCAACTGGCGGGTTCCAGTTCGGAATTCTCCCAGAACCCGGAGCTGCGTCTACAGGTATTCATTTATTCATGTGATCATTTATTCGACAAGTAGCTCTATGGTGCTTGCTGGGTGCCAAGCACTGTGCTTGATGCTGCCGACGAGACGGACTCAGCCTCTGCCTCAGCCTGTAGGGCTGCTGCTTCAGGAAAGCAGAAACGGAACAGAAAATCACGGGTGCCGATGGTCCAGAGAGGAGGCCTCCCTGGAGAAAAGACTGCAAGAGTGATAGGAGTGAGCAAAGTAAAGTGAAGAGAGGTGTAGGGGTAAGAAGAGTACCTGCAGCCCAAGGGACAGCCCGTGGGGCCGTGAGGCAGGAAGAGCTGGGTGATTTGGGGAGTGAAGGAAAGTCCTCGTTGTAAGAAATGAGCGGGGGAGAGGGTGGCAGGTGAGGCCAGAGAGGGGGGCCAGAGCCACGTCCAGCAGGGGGAGAGGATGGTGGTCTCAAAGGCACTGGAGGGGTTGCCTGGGGGTGGGGGGAGGGTATTGGCAGAGCCAGGTCATGCTGGCCACGGTGTGCAGGGCGCGTGGGAGGAAGGCAGGCGTGGACACAGGGAGGTCAGGCGAGAGTATTGGGCAGTCGTTCAAAGGATGACCAAGTTCTGGCCTGAGGTTGGGGGAGTGGGGGTGGCTGAGATGGGCGTATTTAGGGCATGGGATCAATGAGTCCTTGGGATTGATGAGGTTTCGGGGGTGAACTGACGAGAGGAGAGAACCCCCAGGTTTCTGGCTCCTTCAGCCAGTGGGTGGTGATGCCTTCCACTGGGATGCGGAGGGAGCGCTGCTCGGCTTTCATGCAGGGTTGAGGGAGGTGTCTACGGGAGGTGCCTATCCGGGGAGCTGAAGCGGGTGCTTAGGCGAGCGGCCCGGGCTGTGCTGCACTTGGACTCTTCACCTGTAGGTGGCGCCCGAATCCCCATGGCAGAGGGGGAGAAAGGAGCCCTGCCGCAAAGGCGCAGGGCATGGGGGTTTGGGGCCGCTGCCCCCCTTTTTACTCCATCCCCTCCACTCCCACTTCCTCGTTGCTCCTGCCGACTCAGGAAGGAGGAGGTGCTGCGCAGGCCCCAAGCTCCGCAGGTGGAGAGGAAGCCAGGATAGGGCACGGGTGCTGCTGGGGGCCTGGATTACAGGGAACGTGGGCACCAAGCCTAGAGCCGCTCAGCACTCGGAAGGACGAGGGAGGTGCAAGTTCTCAGCTGTGAGTGAGCCCAAGGCCACCGTCCTTCAGGTTTTCCAGGCCCTCGGGGCCCTCCCCTCCCTAGCCTTGCCCAGCACTGTTGAGTCCTTGTCCTGTGGCACCATTACGGACCCGGCAGTGGGGGACCCGTGGGCCCCAGTGGGTGAGAGGGTGCCTGACCTCAGCTCCTCCAAGGCGATGTCTGACTGCTGGTCTCCCCTGCAGCCCCACCGGCCCGTGCATCTGTACGCTGGGGAGCTCGGCAGCGGTCCCCACCATGGAGGGGCCTCTCAGAAGGAAAACTCTGCTCAAGGAAGGACGGAAGCCCGCGGTGAGTGCAGAGGCACATCTGTCTAGAGGCGGCATGGGCAGCAGGGAGGGCATGGGCTCCAGAGACCGGCCAACCGGGGTTCCAGTCCAGTTGTGCCACTGAGTGGGCAGGGCCTCAGTTTCCACATCTGTAAATTGGGATAAAATAGTCCCTACATCCTGGAGGACTCGGCAGGACTGTCACGTGTGTGGCCCTGCACACATTGAGCAGGCGGTGAATGGGACTGTGCGATTATCTTGAGGGCAGGTGGAGGCCTGGAGACCCTGGGAGTCAGGGTGGGTACTGTGCCTGAGACAGGCAGCACGGCCTGGGTGGTATCCCGATGCAGATCCCCTCCCCCTGCGGCAGCATCATGAAACGCGTGGTGGAAAGGACAGGGGCCAGGAATCAGGAGGCCTCTCAGGCTCCCCCACCAGCCACCGGGTCACCACGTGCTGAACCCAGATGTCCCTGGCTCCGTGACCCCTCAGCCGCTTGCCAAGACCTCTTTGTTTGTTCTATGGAGTGTCCACGGCAAGATGCCTGCAAGCCCGCCTGTGAGCTGCATCTCCAGGCAGCGTCTGCCCGTGTCTGCTCTGGCCTTCCTCTCCTGCCCTGGCTGCTGCTTGCCCCTGTCCACCGCCCACAAAGCCACTTGGAGATGCCCCCTCCTACCGGCGCCCAGTGTGAAGATGCCAGGCCCCTAGCCCAGGTGCTGCTCTAGAAGCTCCCCTGTCTTCGGGTGCTTGGTGGTTCTTGGGTGAGGAGAAGAGTCTTCATCCCAGCCCTGGGCCACACTCTGTCCCTTGGACCCAGAGTGTCACAAAGCGTCCTGCGACATGAGGCCCTATACCTGGTCTGCTGTACAGACCTGCTTGCTGCCCTGCTGTACCGGGTCCAGGCTCCAGTCATTCTGAGGCCAGAGCGAGACACTATTGTCCAGATGCTGGTCGGCCCGCTGGTGAGCGATGAAGTTAATCCAGGGGTCATGACCCATATGTCTGAGTAGGATAGAATAGACTGGAAAATGTCGGAGTTTCTTACACATAGTAAAAGTGAATATTGTTTCATGAAGCTTCTTTCAGTTCAACATACATATGCACATGTGTTGTACACACCTGTGGGTGTCATCAGAAAGGTCTGAAAGCCAGTGCTCTCACCATCTGAGGTGACGCAGTTCCCCCACCAACCCCGCGCCCCGCCCCCGCCCCCCGCCCCCGCCCCCCGCCAGTGTGAGGAGGAGCCTTGTAGGTCGTGATGAAGAGCAGTCTACTTCATGCCTGGAGGAGCAAAGCCACACCTGCAGCTTGGCCCTGCCAGGCATCCCCTCTTCTGGCCATAAGTGCTTTCAAAGCGCTGCCATCCGCTTGCAGCCAGAGCACCCCATTGCAGACATTATGGTCCTTCTAGGTTATGGTTTAGCTTGTCCGTGTTTTGAAACTCTTTTTCCCCAGGACATTCTTGGGTTCAGGTCACCTGAATACACAGAAGTTATGCCTTGGCACTACCCTAAACAAGGTGGGAAAAGGGAAAGGCCCTTGGGGTAAAGGAGAGGGAGGGCTTAGGGCTGAGGAGCTGCTGAGGAGTCTCCCTCCTCTAGGCCCTGGGAGGAGTGGCACCGAGGGGTGGCGGGCAGGGACGAGATGAGGCCTGCACTGGCACCGCTCGGGAGGAGGGACCCCCCCTCTCCACCCGTGTAGCTGGGTCTCTAGCCAGGCAGCGGGGGACTCTGCCCCTCCACTTGTGACATTGTCACTCTGCCTCTGCAGCTGTCCTCGTGGACCAGGTACTGGGTCATACTCTCAGGATCCACCCTCCTGTACTACGGAGCCAAGTCCTTGAGGGGCACAGACAGAAAACACGTACGTTCCACGAAAGGCCTCTCTGTGCTGCCACTTCGTTTGGTGCGAAGTGCAGCGGGGTGGGTGGAGGTGGGCAAGGCGACGGGAGTGGAAGGAACCTTGCCTGGCCCGGGTTGGCCTTCCTTGGGGAGCGGAGGGTGTGGGCCTCACAGCTGTGCTGTTGTTCCTCTGCAGTATAAATCCACACCTGGCAAAAAGGTCTCCGTCGTGGGCTGGATGGTGCAGCTGCCCGATGACCCCGAGCACCCGGACATCTTCCAGCTGAATAACCCCGACAAAGGTAGGCAGCAGGCCAGCGCCGGGAGCCTGCAGCTTCTCTCTGCCCTCTTTCTTCTGCTGCTAAATGTGCGTTTTGAAACAGTAGGGCCTTCTGAGGCTGCTGCTCTCCTTGTGCTTTAGGTTCTGATGTTCACAGGGTCCCTCGTTGGTCCACAAAAGCTGCTTAGATCGTGGTGGGTGTGTCCACTGAGCGGTGTGCCTGGCACGTGGCAGCCGGAATCCTTTTCACCTGTGGTTACCGGGGCCCATCGCCCCTGGAACTCTAGCCTCAGGGTCCTGGAATGAATAACATAGCGCTGGATGAGGCAGTGACCATGCGGCTGGAGGAGTCTTGGGTGTTGGGAGATTTCAAGGACACCCCGGCATTGCCTGTGCCGTGAGACTCTGGCAGTGTCCTGCTCCAAGGCCAAATCAGAGAAGAACCCTTCCATAAAAGCTCCAACTTTCACTTGCCCGGTCATCTCCCGGTTCCTCCTGGTTTTATTCTTCCTCCATGACCATGCTGAGAAGGAGAGGTTCTGCACTGAGGTTCAGAACAGGCCATGCTAACCTCCGTGGCAGCCTACGTCACGTGACAAAACCCCGGATTTCCTGGGTCTCCTAGCTAGGCAAGTTCACTGGAGCTGTAAAGCCCCTGAGCATCTTCACACCTTCACAGGAATGTTCTAATGCAGGGTTCATGTACATACGATTGCCCAGGGATCTTGTAAAAATTCAGATTTGGATTCAGTGGATCTGGGGTAGAGACCAAGATTCTATATTTATAACAAACTCCCAGGTAAAGCACATGACCGTGCTGGTGGAGGGTCAGGGTTTGAATGTTGTTAGCTGGGAATTAAAGAAGTGAGAGCCTCAAGGAGCCCAGGGAATGGAGAGAGCCAAGTCCTCTGCTCTGCTTCTGAGTGATTGAACCACGTACGGCTACGCACACGTCGTAGTGTTTCCTCAGGCTGGTTACCATCTGAGTTTCTTCCGCGAGACTCTGGGACCAGATTAGAGGCGGTTTCTTTAGGAAGTAAAGGTTGTACCTATACCAGCTTGACTTAAAGACTGTATGGTCATGGGGTCCACAGGCCATTCTCGGGGCTGAGCCCAGAGGAAAGCACTGTCCCCAAGCAGAGGGAAATATGACACAGCAGGTGGCCAAGGTCCATGGATAGAATGCAAAAGGTCTGTGAGCTTGGGTGGCAAAAAGATCACATCTCTGTTTCCCATGACCTCTAATTCCTTTAATTATAAGTATTAAACTACTAACTAGAACGTTCACAATACCTGTGATTTTATCTGCAAGAGAAACCACGGATATTTTCACATCACGCATTACTGCAGATATCTTAGAATAGCATTTTTGTTCAGCTCTTTGCAGTTACAGTACAGTATCAGACCTGCCCCCAGATCTTGTCATTAGCGCATTAATAAATAAGCACGTCGAGAATGATATCACTCATTTATTTTTTAGCAGCTTGGTAACTGTATTTCAGTATTATTGATTTTCTTTGTATTTTATTTTATGCATTTGAAACATAATTCTGAGAAGGGTCCACAGGCTTCACCAGAGCCAAAGGCGCCATGGCCGGAAAAATGGTTAAGAGCCCTGGTCCAAAGAGACAGGCGGGGAGCACGGTAGCCTCCTCCTCTACATGCCCTGAGCTTGCCTTGGGCTGCTCCTGACTTTCTCTAGTTTAGTTACCCAGGTCCACGTTTATCTTCACGCCACAGTCACAGGCAGACCCTCCCACGTGACCTTCCTCTTAACCAGTGGTTTTCTACCCATCAGGCAATGTTTACAAGTTCCAGACTGGTTCCCGGTTTCATGCAATACTGTGGCACAAGCATTTGGATGACGCATGTAAAAGCAACAGGCCTCAGGTAAAGTCACCAAAGTCCTGCTTGTTACCTAAAATACCCTCTCCCACCCTCGGGACTAAGGGTCCATAGAAAACACACCTCCCTCCTTCCCCCAGAACCTATCAGCTAAGCTCCCAGGTGCCCTCTTTTGATCAGCCTTTTCCCATGAGACAGGGCACCCCCTGCCCCTCTTGGAACTAAGCCCAGCTTCAGACTAGAACTTTGAATCTGGCCCCTGTGTCTTTCCTACTAAAGGAAACGCCACAGAAACATCCATCAGAGATAGGTTACAGGTGGGATAGTGCCCCAAGGGTCAGGCCACAGCATCTACTGAGGTCACCCCCCGAAAGTTGATTCATGGGCAAACTCCAACCTGACAAAAGGGCCTCCCTGCCCCCGACAACCCTTAGGAATAACGATAATAATAGCTCATTTGTTGAGAAGCAACCATGGTGCTGCTGATGAGTGGGGCTGTACGGCCCCTTGGCATGCTTGAACCAATAGGACCTCTGGTCCGCCATGCCTGCCTGAGGCTCTGCTCCCACCCCCCACTGCTGCCCCTCCCAGGACCAGGCTTCAGGAGAAATGCTTTACGTGCAGGAATTGGCCGAATCCTCCCAACATCCCTGTGAGGTAGGTTCCCATACTGTCTCCGTTTTATGCTGAGGGCACTGAGGCTCAGAAAGTGGCAGACACTTGTTTAAGGCCCCACGGTGAGTAAGATCTAACCCCGGTCTGCCTGACACCAGAGTCTGTACTTGCCGGCCCGGAGATCTCCCGCCCGCATGCTTCCTGGGGGGGAGGCGGGGGGCGGGGACCTGGCTTGCTCAGCCTCCTGCCATCGAGCCAGAGGCCTGGAAGCACAGCCTCTGCTGTCCAGGCTTGCTAGAGGGGTGGCTGCTCAGCCCTCACACCAGCCCGGGCAGCAGGTGGGCTGCTGGGGCCAGGAGCACTGAGCTTCCCTGACCTGTTCCCCAGGGATGAGCTGGAAGAGGGGCTGGGGAGCTGGGTCCCTCTCCTCCGTCTGGAGAGAGAGCGCCATGGCTGGAATAGACGGTGGCAGCTTCGAGGAGGAGGAAGGTAGTGCCGAGTTCACAGCAGGCGTGTGAGGCCGGGAGGGCAGGGGCTGCAGTGGTGCTGGTCACAGCACAGTCACAGACTTCCTGGCCCCTCAGAGCGGCTCTCATAAGGCAGAGGGAGGTCTCTAGTGGTGTGTCCCATGATTCTGTGCTCAGTTTGGGCCTATTCAGGATTTTCATCTGTAACATCGATGAGGACATATGTAACAAGCTGATCAAATTCTACACGATAAGAAGCTAGACGGCGAAATTAGCAGAAAGTCCTCGACAAACTAAAACAGTAGGACAAGACTGATGAAGGGGTAAACTTGAGGCACCACAGGGAAACTGAAAATAAATTGCATTCGAGTCCCTCAACTCACTTGCTAGAAATTTGTCTGGGGTATATGTGCACACATGCACACACAGGTGTATGGGTGAGAATGTCCACTGCAGCATTGTCCTTAATAGAAAGAGAAAAAAAAGCACGTGGAAACTCGGCGACCCTCAGTAAACCCCTACTGTGTACCCCCTGATCTGTGTGTGACCACCTGAAAGGGGCTCCAAGACATAAGTGAAAAAGTAAAGTGTAAAAACACGCATAAGGGCAATCTCATTTGTATTAAAATACACGTGCATATTTATTATATGCGTGTCGGTGCCCATAAAATGTCTAAAATGACGTACAAGAGAACTACAGCTCTGCGCTCTCTAGACTGTATTTTGTGCTTGAGCAAATGTAACTGCCCATCTCCACGATGGGGAGACCAGGGTCTTTGGTTGATGGTTACCTCAAGGCGATGAACAAGGTGCTGCCTCAGGTCACGTTAAGAGAGGAAGAGCGTCCTGACCTCCTCCGCCCTGGTCACTCCGTGCATGCCTGGGGCCCCTCCTTAGCTCTGAGGGCCACTCTGAGAGCACATGGCACTGGAGCTCACCTGCCACACACAGGTGACCCGGAGGAGTGACAAGGACTGAGGTGGGCCACACAGATGGTGGGGGCAGAGAGAGGCAGGGCCTTTGTGTCTGCTCCACAGTGACAGTCGTGGCCCTGGGTGGGGGGGGGGCAGCCGGGAGCAGGGACGGTTGCTCTGAGCAAGTGTCCTCTGGCTCTCTGGGGGTGGAGGCAGCCTGAGGGTAGCAGCAGCTGCGCAGCAGGTAGCAGGGAACTGGGTCAAACCCACTTGGTAGAGGAGCTGTTTGGTCAGAAAGACAAATGGACTGAATTTCACGTCTGGCAAACATGGTATACCATGACAAGCTTTGGCAACGTTTAAGTATTTTTGTCCAGTTTTTAGACCTAAGGGAGACGGTCTTCTATGTTTTCTACTTTTTTCCCTTTTTATTTCTAATTTACTTTCAAACAAATGTTCCCACCCTCTGCTTTACGTAATAAGAAAAAATTGGCAAAACTAAATATTCCACAGCAGAGGATTATTGAAATAAGCCACACTACCTGCATGTGATGGCATGGGGCTCCGATGAGGGCATTACGGAAATGCATCTACTCCTGTAGAAAATCTCAGTGACTAAGGTGACTTTTCTTTTTTGTGGAACTGCATTTCTTAAAATTGTGTGTGCTAGCCCTGAATACACTTCAACTTTATTGATAGCATATGTGTAAGGTGTAAACCACAGCAATAAAGCAAACACTCGTGTACCCACCACCCAGTCTAAAGGCAGGACCTCCCCAGCCCTCGGAACACCTCCCTCCCAAGGGCTTCTTCCTAATTCTCTCTCCCTCCCGCTCACCTATGCCCCATAACCACTCTCCTGATTTGTTTGTTTACCATTCCCTTAAAATGTGAACACATGTATTTGGTTCCTTAATGTTTTGTCTGGGGTACATTTTTTAAAACTTTTTTTTAAAGAATAGAACCATAACTGTCTAGTTTCTTCTGTGACTTGCTTTTCTCCTACAGTATGTTCCTAAGATTCCTCTATGTCAGTGTGCATAGCTGTCATTCATTTACTTGTAATTTTTTTTATCAGTTCTTCTGTCCGTGATCCCAAGAATGATTTCCTGCTTTTGGCTATTCTGAACAGTGCTGCTGTGACCGTTCTTATAACTGTCTCCCAGTGCAAGGAGATGCATTTTCTCCAATTCATCATTTTGACCAAATTGCCACCAAGATGGATTTGTTTTTGATGAAATTGCTTCTCATCAAATTTCCTGGAATCCCACGGCAGTGCTGGGGGAGGAGGCCTGGGGCTGGGGGCGTGTCTGCAGCTTTGAGGGGAAGGAGAAACACCCTGACCTTGGGGCTGGTGGTCCCCCCAGTAAAGGTAGCTGGGATCTGGGCCTGGGGACACAGCATGGGTGAGCCTTGGGGTTCCCGATATCCCCAAATTTCCCCCTTCTCCTTGTGCTTCCACTTGCCAACTCCTGCCGCCCGCTAACCACCCCCTCGCCTCTCCAGAGGCGTGTGCTTACCCTGCAGGACTGGTCAGCTCTCCACTCCAAAATCACTTGTGCTTTAACCCAAGGATAGAGGTTGAGAGCGTGGGCGCTGGTGTCTTAGCCCTGTCACTCACCCGCTGTGTACTTCACCTCTCTAAGCCTCAGTTTCCTCATCTTTTTAATGGGGACAATTCCAGTACCTGCCTCCTGGGGTTGTTGTGAGGACTCAGGACACAATACAGATGCGGTACTCAGAGCCTTGCCTGGCACATAACACGTGGTGGCTGGTACCACTGCTGTGCCCTCTCCCCTTCCCCCACCACCCACTCATTCACAGACTGACTGGGAGAGACCTGAACCCTTCCCTTAGGGACCACCCCCGTCCCCTCCTGAAAGGTCAGAACTTTGACAAGAGGCTGAGCTTTCTCTTCTAGGTACCTGCAAACCTTATGTCATTTGAATAAGTCTCTGCAGGACTTAGCGTGACTTCAGAGGCCTCTGGGAGCCGGCCTGGGACTGGTGGCGAAGCGCGTGTCCGAGGCACAGGCCTTTGGTGGGGGTGCTGGGAGACTCAGAGCTGGACTCAAGGGGACACGGCCGAGGCCTCACAGTCCAGAGGGCTCCACCGGTGCGGGGGTCCGCCTGCCGATGCCCAGCCACCCCCATGACCCCCGTTCTGCAGCACCGCCTCACGGGGCCGCGATGGGTCCCCAGACTGTACAACCCGTCCTCCCTCTCTGGGCCCTCATCCGTCCACCAGCTGCTGCTGCGACCAGAGAGCATCCGTCCCACGTTGGGTCCCCAGTGCTTTCTCCTGCACAAAAGAGTGGACAGCGTCCCCCCGCGTGAGGGCTGGAGGGAAGGGACAGGCGGGGACTGGCTCCAGTGTGCCGGGTCGCTCGCCCACAGGGCTGCCTCAGATTTTGTACAACCCCGAAGCGTCCTCTGCGTGTGCGTGCCGTGTCTGTGTGCGTGCAAGCGAGCGAGCGTGGACTCTCCGAGAAACATGCATTTTGGCACAAGACTCGTGACATCACACACTTCATTCTCTTTGA
This sequence comes from Phocoena sinus, assembly GCF_008692025.1. Lineage (NCBI taxonomy): Eukaryota > Metazoa > Chordata > Mammalia > Artiodactyla > Phocoenidae > Phocoena > Phocoena sinus. The sequence continues at coordinate 8,443,139 of NC_045768.1, read as the reverse complement.
GGCCCTGCTTTAACCTTAAGCGATAGGCTGGTCCACCGAGGAAGGTCAGAGTGAGAGCCCAGATTCCTTCTGTGTTAAGGGTCCCTCGCATTCTTTTACTGTAAACAAACAATGCCTTAAATTGTGTCTTGTTTTCTGTTCCTATGGGTGCTATTCATCCGGAAGGCCTGCTCCCTGGGCCCCCGGGGCCCTCCCAGGCCTTGCTGCCGTCAGCTCTTCTGAGGCAAGACCCAGCTTCGGGACCGTGGACTGGGCCGGCACTGGCCTGCTTGCTTCCTCCCAGCCCCACTCCCGCAGGGTCTGAAGGCCCCGCTCTTCTCACCCCTCCCCCCGCCCCCGGGTCAGCATGGGAAGTCGTGACGCTTTCTGCCAGCTTCTCGAGGCCGCCTGCGCGCACGGTGACCTGACCGGCTGCTCAGAAGCTACTTTGCACCGACCTCTCCCCGAGCAAGGCTTTTGCTCCCATCCTCTCACCCCTTTGCCTCCACTGCCAGGGCAGGGCCACTGGGATTCTTGATTACACTGGGGAGCTGAGTGACACTGAGGCCTTAAGCTCCCCCATTCTTGCCCCCAAACACAGCCACCAGCAAGCTGTCCATCATCCAAGTCCAAGGGCACAATTGTTGACGACCATGGTGACGAGAGCAAAGCCCTGGGGAGGGGACGGTCCGAGCTCTGCTTTCGGCTGAGAGCTCTTCAGGTGAACAATGTCCTTCAAATGTCACTCCTTGTCATACTTTTAAGTGACTTTTATTTTGCACAAATACATTTTTATTTAAAGCAATGAATAAAAATTAGCTTTATTTATGGTAGCTTTTATCACCATAGCTTCTCCCTTCAGCCCTTCCCCACCCTCTCTCCTTCCCTCTCCCTCCCTCTCTTTCCCCCTCTCTCTTTTTTTTTAATCTGGGTGTCCTAATTCTGAGAAGGAAACTCTTAATGATTTTCTGAAAGAGACTGAATTTCTGGGTCCTTGTTGCTATTGTGGTTTCAGAGCTCACACTGACCAGACACCAAACGACTCTTAAGAGTTTCTGGGCAAGATGCTTCAAAACAACATCTTAACCAATAAACTATAATAATAGGTCAACTTAAGAACTACCAAAGGACCCACCACTGTATTTTGATCAAACGGTGACCACTTTTCTGAAAATTCAGATGAATTGGTGAGGAAAGTAATTGTCATCAGGTCTTATTTTGTGGTTGAGTCTTACTATGCTCCGTAACTAACCCTCCTTCAGAGCAAAATCTAGAATACTTTCGTGCCAGGAGAAACTCCAGATGGTGAAATTGAGACCAGCAAACCTTGGTCATCGGTGCTTTGCACACCCTCACGCAGCTGGGGTCGAATGCATGCACCTAATTCATACCAACAACGGCTCAAATTAGCATCTGGAGGCTGAATGCATACAGGAGACACTCCAGACATCTCTCACCAGAACCACGCAGTGTTAACACTTTAACTTACATTGAATCTGATTCTACCTGTTAATTTTTTTTAAGTCTTAAGTTTGAATGAAATTGCCAGACTACTTTCCTTGAATTTCTCTACTCTTCAAACTCTCCTGGCTTTTCTGACATGAAATTATAGAAGCCAATCCAAAAACCTCAAAATTTCAGACTCACACTAAATCAGGTACTTTCCTGCCCTTTACAGATTTTCCTTGTCTTTACAAATGTTTTCCTCTGAGCCTAATTTTGAAATAGCACAATTGCAATTCTTTTCAAAGTGTCTAGTCTTCTCACTAAAATTGAGATTGATCCCATGTCCCCTCCCGGAAACATTCCTAGCTTGGATTCTCATTAGAACTGGTAAGAACCTTGAACTTACCAGAAGAGTCCTGCACATGAGGCTGTAAGGCACTTGGCTCTCTCCCAGCAGGGGCTCAGGGCCAGGCATGTGAGTTAAGTGCTGATTGTCTTTCCAGTGTTGGTTTGTCCCTCAAGCTGCAGGTGAGGAGGCCTGCAAGCCAGGGGACAGAGGGGGACAGGCACAAAACCCCAAAGGGGAAAGTCCCCGGGTAGATTCTGGCCCTGGAAGGTAGCATTTCTGGGTCTTGCTCTTTGACTAGCCATGGTGCACAAATGTCTGTGAAAACATTGAAGGTGATGTGTCTTGCATGCATATGTTGTATCATTTTTTGTTAAGCAAAGAGATCGTGGCACCCCAGGATGAAAGTTTTAGAATGCTATCTACAAACTGTGGAGTAGGTAGCAGGTATCTTCATGATGCCGCCCACACAGCTCACTCCCCTCTCCCCGGGAGTAATTTCCACCCCTCTCAGTCCAACACGTTTTGTAACTCAAGGTCAGCTAAGTGCATTCTGACAACTGAAACTTCGTGGAGGATAGATTTGGTGGAAAGCGGTAGAAATATTGTTCTGAGCGTGCCCAGTGGGACAGTGTGGCCTCCCTTCCCTCCCTGAAGAAGCCTGCCCGTTCATCACCCTGTCCCCTGTGGACCCTAAAGAGAAGACACTTGAAGGGATTCTGCTTATGAAAGAACCCGCTTTCTCTTGCCAACTGAGTTTATAAAGTGTTTTTTCTTCTTACCAATATGGCCAGTATTTCTTTCATCGTCTTCCTCCCACCTCCCAAGCCCAAGAAGTGTATCCTTTAGGATGCCACTGTACAGGTGGAAAAATGGTCCATGGAAACAGGAAGTCATGCGCAAGCAGGGTCTGCTTCCATTCCACAGGCGGAGTCTAGAGCTCTGGATCCACGTTACTGTTGCTTAGAACCAGGTGAACATTGCTAAAAACACAACCTAACTTATTTTTTGTGACTTTCATGAAGCACTTTAATCAGCCCCACATTATTCTGCATGTTGGGTGACTTCATGTTTTAAAAAGAAAAAAAAAAAAAAACTACAAGAGTCCCTCTGAAATAACAGATCCTCTGTGTGAAACCACCCATTCATCCATTGATTCTCATCTCTTGTGAGTGCTTCCTGTGTGCCAGGCTCCACCCAGGATAGAAATGTCTGAGAACAAGACAAACCCAAGCCCTGCCCTCATGGAGCTGACCCCTCAACGAACAAATAATCTTCACCATGCCATTTCCTCTCTCCCAGCAAGACCCTGCCTCCCTCCTAGCACAGGGTAAAAACCAGGTGCAGATTCCTCCAGAAAGCCTTCAACAGACTGAATAGTCCAGTTGCTGTCCCAGCAACTGGTTGGCACAGAACAGCCAGGCACAGAGCTATGGCTGAACACAGTGAGGACTCCGAGGTGGAGCCGGAGGGTAGGGTCAGAATGCTCACAGCATTTACTTCAGAGGTTTTTTGGTTTTAATTTCAATGTTAAAGACAAGTACAGCATGAGTGAGAGCTGCATCTCCTTGGGTGTCGAGAACTCGTCCCATGGACCACCTCGGCGCTGGTGTTGCACAAGTGTGTGTGCGCCACGGGCAGCCCCAAAACCCCTGCTCGCAGCAGCAGCAGCGATGGATCGTCTGTCGGTTCTATAACCACTCATCTCTTTATCCATTTCTAAATGACTATGACCATTCAATAATGAAACAATAGTGGTTAATTTATTAGTATGGTATAATCTTCAATAAATTCTGTGCCAAAATGCATGGTTTTCCACTTAGCATTCAAAATGTTGCATAGAGGGTAGTTTTCAATTTCTTATGTATTATTCAAAGTAAGTTGAAAATCAGTTTTACATTTTAATTTGTCTCCTGTTCAATCTGTCGCACTCTCCTGGGCTGTCTTTTTTCCCGGCAGACCCCCTGCATGCAGTTGTGTAAGGACTTTCCCTAATTCTTGTGAATTGTCTCATCCACAGTAACCACTGAACATCAGCCCTCTGTGGGATTCTTTAGATTTTTGGTGAAGTATTTTGTTACCTCAGTCTTGTATCAAGTTGCTGTATTTTTCAGCTTGTTACACTGATAATTGTTTCACTAATTAAATAGTTTAGTGTAAACATTTTTGTTTACTTTGAAATTAAATGTGTTTTCCAATGAATATTGCTCAATTTATTAAAGTCACGTGCGTTTGTTTAGTCAACAGTTGCTGTGCCAGACACAGACGTGAAGGAGGTATGGGCGCTCAGCTAAGAGGTTACTAGAACATAAATGACATACAGGAGCAGTGCCCTCAGGGAGGGACAGAGTCAGTGCTGTGGGCACTCCGGGGAGGCACCTGGGGGATTGGGGGAAGCTTTAGAGGGCAGAGGCATTTGGAGAGTCATTGCAGAGATCGCTGAACACATGGTGGGTGGGAGAGGCAGGAAGACAGAAGAGAAGGAGCAGGATAATTTGGGGAGACAAGCAACCCAGTCTCACTGAGTAAAGGATTTGGGGGAGCAGTGGGATCCCAGTCTGAAAAGATGCGTTGAGGGGAGTTCATGATGCTAAGCAAAACCCAGAAACCCACTCTGGCCTGCTTAAGAGAAGAGGGGGCACTGTCTTACAAGGATTGTCCCATGGAAACCTGAGGGGAGGACGAAGGTGAAGTCTCAAGGGGCAGGAAGGAGAAACGGGAAGAAGCCCCCTACATCTTTTCTCTCCCCTACGTTCTCTCTCCAGACTGGCTTCTCTGCTGGAATGTCCGGCAGTGAAGGAGTCCAGGCCTTCTGGGAAAGCACCTTGAAGTTATTGAGGGAGTGTGCACCAGGGGGTGACATGATCCAAGATGACCATGGGGACCCCTGGCTCCGCCTGCCTCAGCTTCCCAGCTCGTGCCTTGCAAAGCTGCAGTGGCCGATTCTCCAAGCTCAGGCTCCTGCACACACACTCCGCAGCCTCTGCTCCACCACCCCGGTTCTGGGCCGGTATGGCCACACCTCCCTAGCTATGACAAGCCCCGCTGGCTGAGGGGTCCTAGCTCACCTGCTCCTCACGACTTAGACGGTACAGTGACCCACAGCTTTACCCGGATGGGGTCGCTGCCCTCAGCCCCAGGGCAGTGTTCGAGGGCTGTGAGATGGATGCATCTGACGGTGCAGGAAAGCGACGAAGTCAAGACTACAGCTCAAGCCTGCAAAGCTCCAGCCCCTCAGCCTGTGGTGCGATAGGCACCACAAACAACACTTGGAGAAAGCAGTACCTCCTTTTGATGGATGGAGAGATCGGCGAGCTAACGCAGACTCTACGGTAGAATTCCTATTTAGCCTCGAGGGCCGACATCATACCCGAGAATGTAGCCCGCAGGCCAGGGCCAGGGCACCCGCGGAGGTGAGGTGAGTGGGCGGGGCCACATGCGGAGGCGGTGCTGTGGGCGGGGACTGTCCGGGCTGGGTGGAGCGGGGCTGGGAGCTTGAGCTTGGCCGGCACTGTCGAGGCGGGGAGAGGGGGCGCTTTAGAGAGGAAAAGCAGGGCCTTGTCTATGGTTGGGGCACGGGGAAAGGCGGCCCTAAGAGGGGGCGGTGCTACGTTAGAAAGGGCCGAGAGGTACTGAGATGTGGAGGGGCGACTCTCTGAGGAGCCGACCCTTGGGGTGAGGGCGGAGGCCGCGCGCGAGCGCTCAGTAGTGGGAGGGTACGTGGGTGGGGCCTGGGTCGGTGCTGAGGGCCACGGAGCGGGAGGGGAAGGGCCGTGGACTGTCCGGAGCTGAGGACGGGGTGGCATTTTAGGCTTGTGGGCCTAGCAGAGGTGCTGACAGCCCACACAGGGAGCCCCGCGAGGTCTGTGTGGGAGGGGCGTGGCTGGATTGCGGGGCGGAGCTGGGGTGGGGTCTGGACCTGGTTAAGAGGCGCGGAGTGGGCTGGGCCGCAGTTCGGGGCGGGGTTGGGCGGGGTCTGGACCTGGCTGAGGAGCACAGAGTGGGCGGGACTGAGCCTTAGGGCGTGTCCAGGGCGGGGCCTAGATCCCGCCGAGGGGCACGGAGCGGCCGGACCGAAGTTCGGGGCGGAGTCAGGGCGGGGCCTAGGCCGGGCAGAGGCGCTCGGGGCGGGGTGTAGGCTGCGGCGCGCGAGCCGAGCGGCCCGCCGAGCCCCGCCGAGGCCCGAGCCCACCCGAGTGCGCCCGAGCCCGCGGCCCCCGCCCGGGGCGATGGAGCCAGAGCCCGGCGGGGCGGCCGCTGCGCTCCTGCGGCAGAAGAGGGCGGCGCTGCGGCGCAGGGGGTGCAGCTTCGAGAGCCCCAGGTACAGCGGCCCGGGAGGGGTGCGGCCGGGACGGGCGGAAGTGGGGAGCCGGCCACGTGGGGGGTGGCCGTCTGAGGGGACCGAGGGCCGCGAGGTCGGGGCTGGGGGAGGGGTCTCGGCTGGGGTGGTGGTCTGAAGAGATCTGGCGAGGATCCTGAGCACAGCGGCCGGGAGTCGAAGGGGGCTGGGCTGTCCAAGCGGCAGGTGCGGGAGGGGGTTGCCCCAGAGAAGCACCTGACGGGAGTCGGGAATCCAGACCCGACTGGACGGGTCCAAAGCGTCGTTGAGACGCCCCCAAAGCGTCGGTCCCTTGTCAGGCCCCGAGCAAAGCCGTGGCTCTAGGCGGATTTCGGGCTGTGGAGAATTTGCCCTGCCCGCCTCTTGTAAATGCTCAAGGACAAGGTCGGGAAATAGCCCCCCTAAAGTCCAAGGGAGGTAGGTCTCCCTCCCCGGGGAGTCCCTCTGAGCTGCCCCAGGACCCAGGCCAGCTCCAGCCTTCCTAGCCTGGCTCCCCAGGTAACGCACACCTGCTGCTTCACGGCCCCGCCCATCCTGGCCGGTGGCCCCCGACATGCCCGGCCCCTCCTGCCCCTCTGACCCGCCGATGCCGTTCCTCTGCCAGGGGTGCCCGTGCCCCTCCCGCCCGCTTCCTTGGCTTGGGGAACTCGCCTGATGTGTCCGGGTCCTTCTTCTCCCTGGAACCTTGCCCGGAAGACACGCCCTCCCCCGCCGTGCTCGGTGGCGCTCCCTCTGCTCGGCGAGATTCCTTCCCTCAGAGGGCATTTCCTTAACTTGGAGTGCCTTCTCCCGCTCCAACGTCGCTGAAGTGGGCCCTCCCATTTTTCAGTCCCTGGTCCCTTCTAGAATATTCCAGCAGCCCCCCAACTACACTTCCCATCTTTATTCTTCCACGTCTCAAATCCACATTCTCATTGGCCGCTGGAAGAGTCTTACTGCACTGTCCACTGTGCCCCTCCCATGCCTTACCTCCCCTCCCCCCTCCCAGGAGCTCTCCATCTCCCAGGGCCGCGATGGGGACTGGGGCAGAGGAAGGGGAGAAAGATAGGAAGTGGGACTCTGGCCCGCCCTGTGGCAGAAAAGAGGGTTCAATTGCTAGGATAAAAAACAGGACCCTTACTATGAGATGCCAGGCCCTTGTCACCTCACCTCACCCTTGGTGCTTCAGAAGTACCTGATGAGAGTATAAGCATCCTGAGGACAGGGACCATAGCTGTTCACTGCTCTGTCCTCGGAGGCTGGCTCAGGCCTGGCCTATCACAGGTATTTACTATCTCTTGAGTAAATAAATGCCTGACCAGCTGGTAATTATTCGCTTATGCTGTGCTATCTCTCATCTGTGCCTTTACTCATACCATGCTCTTTTCTCTACTTAGAATAGTCTTGTCTTTACTTTTTGGGTAACGCCGACCCCTCCTCTGGGAAGTCTTCCCTGAACCCCGGCCTGAGCTCTGTGCTGTATCAACAATCTACACATTGACTGCTAGTCCACACACCACTGTGTATAATTACCCGGATAACACCTCTTCCCCACTAGACCGGGAGCACCAGGCAAATATGGTCTCCGCCCTTCTGATGCTTACACTCTTGTTGCTGGAGCATGAAGGATGGAAAGTGCACCAGGAGATGAGGCTGAAGAGATGAGTCAAAAGCTGGATCCAGGCCTGAGGTAGAATGTTTAGAGCAGCACTGTCCAATAGAACTTTCTGTGATAATGGAGGCATTCTGTAGTCCATCCTGTCTGATACTGTAACCACTAGCCGCCTGTGGGTATTGAGCTCTTGAAATATGGCTCATGCAACTAAGGAAATGAATTTTTATTTAAATTTAAATAGCCACATATGACTAATTTTTCCAATATTGCACAGCACTGGTTTAGAAAATTTCTCTCTTCCTCTGAACTCTCACTTTTTACCACCCCCTCCTTTGTCTTCATGATGTTACACCTGAAAGACTAAATGACTTCTTAGCCTCCAAAGGTGTTTCCCTCTATTTAACACTCCATGATATTATTATATAAACCATAGAAACAATGATTACCATTTCTGTGATTATAAAAATAATTATTTTGTTGGAAGACAATGTATTTAACCCATCCTTTATTATTGTACATGCAGTTTATTACCAGTTGCTTACTCGTACTAAAGACACATTGAATCCATGTACATTAGTCTGTGTATGAGTCTGTAAGAGGTAATCATCTCCTTAAGATAAATTCATAGAAGTGATAGAGATTATTGGATCCCAGAAAATGAACATTTTAAAGGCTTTTGAAGCATAAGGCCAAATTGCCCACCAGAAAGTTGTGCCAGTTGATAGTTCTCCCAAGAGCATATAAACGTGCCTGTTTTTTCTCATCCTCACTGCTAGGCATTATCATTTATAAACATTTGCCAAAGTGATACCTTGTTTTAATTTGAATTTCCATGTTTAGTAGTGAGGTGAAACTTTTTTCTCACATTTATTCATAATTTGTATTTCTTCTTCAAATGAATATATATAATGTACTTTGCCCAGTTTTCCTTTGGAATATTTATCTTTTCCTTATTGAATAGTACTTTTTATTTATTAAGGGAATTAATTTTTTTGTCAAATATGTAGCAACTTTTTTTCAGCTACTTTAATTTGTTTTTAATAGATCTTTATTGGAGTATAATTGCTTCACAGTACTGTGTTAGTTTCTATTGCACAACAAAGTGAATCAGCCATATGAATACACATGTCCCCATATCCCCTCCCTCTTGAGCCTCCCTCCCATCCTCCCTATCCCACCCCTCTAGGTCATCGCAAAGCACCGAGCTGATCTCCCTGTGCTATGCTGCTGCTTCCCACCAGCCAACTATTTTACGGTCCGTACTGTATATATGTCGATGCTACTCTCACTTCGCCCCAGCTTCGGCCTCCCAACCCATGTCATCAAGTCCATTCTCTATGTCTACCTCTTTATTCCTGCCCTGCAACTAGGTTCTCAGTACCATTTTTATTTTTAATTTTTTTAGATTCCATATATATGCGTTAGCATATGGTATTTGTTTTTCTCTTTCTAACTTACTTCACTGTGTATGACAGACTCTAGGTCCATCCACCTTACTACAAATAACTCAATTTCGTTTCTTTTTATGGCTGAGTAATATTCCATTGTATATATGTGCCACATCTTCTTTATCCATTCATCTGTCGATGGACACTTAGGTTGCTTCCATGTCCTGGCTATTGTAAATAGTGCTGCAATGAACATTGTGGTACATGTCTCTTTTTGAATTATGGTTTTCTCAGGGAATATGCCCCAATAGTGGAACTGCTGAGTCATATGGTAGTTCTGTTTGTAGTTTTTTAAGGAACCTCCATACTGTTTTCCATAGTGGTTGTATCAATTTACATTCCCACCAACAGTGCAAGAGGGTTCCCTTTTGACCACACCCTTTCCAGCATTTATTGTTTCTAGATTCTTTGATAATAGCCATTCTGACTGGCCTGAGGTGATACCTCATTGTAGTTTTGATTTGCATTTCTCTAATAATTAGTGATGTTGAGCATCTTTTCATGTGCCTCTTGGCCATCTGTATGTCTTCCTTGGTGAAATGTCTATTTAGGTCTTCCACCCATTTTTTTTTCTTCCACCCATTTTTTAACTGGATTGTTTGTTTTTTTGATATTGAGCTCCATGAGCTGTTTGTATATTTGGAGATTAATCCTTTGTCTGTTGTTTCATTGGCAAATATTTTCTCCCATTTTGAGGGTTGTCTTTTTGTCTTGTTTATGGTTTCCTTTGCTGTGCAAAAGCTTTCAAATTTAATTAAGTCCCATTTGTTTATTTTTATTTCTGTTACTCTAGGAGGTGGGTCAAAATAGATCTTGCTGTGGTTTATGTCAAAGAGTGTTTTTCCTATGTTTTCCTCTAAGAGTTTTATAGTGCCTGGTGTTATATTTAAGTCTTTAATCCATTTGGAGTTTATTTTTGTGTATGGTGTTAGGGAGTGTTCTAATTTCATTCTTTTACATGTAGCTGTCCAGTTTTCCTGGCACCACCTACTGAAGAGGCTGTCTTTTCTCCATTGTATGTTCTTGCCTCCTTTGTCATAAATTAGGTGCCCATATGTGCGTGGGTTTTTCTCTGGGCATTCTACCTTGTACCATTGATCTATATTTCTGTTTTTGTACCAGTACCATACTGTCTTGATTACTGTAGCTTTGTGGTATAGTTTGAAGTCAGGGAGCCTGATTCCTCCAACTCTGTTTTTCTTTTTCAAGATTGCTTTGGCTATTCGAGGTCTTTTGTGTTTCCATATGAATTGTAAAATTTTTTGTTCTACTTCTGTGAAGAATGCCATAGATAGTTTGATAGGGATTGCACTGAATCTGTAGATTGCTTTGGGTAGTATAGTGATTTTCACAATATTGAGTCTTCCAATCCAAGAACATGGTATATTTCTCCATCTGTTTATGTCATCTTTGATTTCTTTCATCAGCGTCATATAGTTTTCTGAGTACAAGTCTTTCACCTTCTTAGGCAGGTTTATTCCTAGGTATTTTATTCTTCTTGTTGCAATGGTAAATAGGAGTGTTTCTTTAGTTTTTCTTTCTGATTTTTTGTTGTTGGTTTATAGGAATGCCAGAGGTTTCTGTGCATTAATTTTTTATCCTCCAACCTTACCAAATTCATTGATTAGTTCTAGTAGTTTTCTGATGGCATCTTTAGGATTTTCTAGGTATAGTGTCATATCATCAGTAAACAGTGACAGCTTTACTTCTCCTTTTCCAATTTGTATTCCTTTTATTTCTTTTTTTTCTCTGATTGCTGTGGCTAGGATTTCCAAAACTATGTTGAATAAGAGTGGCGAGAGTGAACATCCTTGATCTTAGTGGAAATGCTTTCAGTTTTTCACCATTGAGTATGATGCTTGCTGTGGGTTTGTCATATATGGCCTTTATTATGTTGAAGTAGGGTCCCTCTATGCCCATTTTCTGGAGAGTTTTTATCATAAATGGGTGTTGAATTTTGTCAAAAGCTTTTTCTGCATCTATTGAGATGATCATATGGTTTTTATTCCTTAATTTGTTAATGTGGTGTATCACATTGATTGATTCGCATATATTGAAGAATCCTTGCATCCCTGGGATTAATCACGGTGTATGATCCTTTTAATGTGCTGTTGGATTCTGTTTGCTAGTATTTTGTTTAGGATTTTTGCATATATGTTCATCAGAGATATTGTACTGTAGTTTTCTTTTTCTGTAACACCTTTGTCTGGTTTTGATATCAGAGTGATGGTGGCCTCGTAGAATGTGTTCAGGAGTGTTCCTCCCTCTGCTATATTTTGGAAGACTTTGAGAAGGATCGGTGTTTGCTCTTCTCTAAATGTTTGATAGAATTCTCCTGTGCAGCCATCTGGTCCTGGACTTTTGTTTGCTGGAAGATTTTTAATTGCAGTTTCAATTTCATTACTTGTGATAGGTCTGTTTATATTTTCTAATTCTTGGTGTTTCAGTCTTGGAAAATTGTACCTTTCCAAGAATTTGTCCATTTCTTCCTGGTTGTCCATTTTACTGGCATATAGCTGTTTGTAGTAGTCTCTTAAAATCCTTTGTATTTCTTCAGTGTCAGTTGTGACTTCTCCTTTTTCATTTCTATTTTTATTGATTTGCGTCCTCTCCCTTTTTTTCTTGATGAGTCTGGCTAAGGGTTTATCAATTTTGTTTATCTTCTCAAAGAACCAGCTTTTAGTTTTATTGATCTTTGCTATTGTTTTCTTCATTTCTATTTCCTTTATTTAGTTCTGATCTTATGATTTCTTTCCTTCTACTAACTTTGGGTTTTCTTTGTTGTTCTTTTCTAGTTGTTTTATGTGTAGATTTAGTTTGTTTATTTGAGATTTTTCTTGTTTCTTGAGGTGAGATTGTATTGCTACAAACTACCCTCTTAGAACTGCTTTTGCTGCATCCCATAGGTTTTGGGTCATTGTGTTTTCATTGTCATTTGTTTCTATGTATTTTTAAATTTCTTCTTTGATTTCTTCAGTGATCTCTTGGTTATTTAGTAGTGCACTGTTTAGCCTCCATGTGTTTGTGTTTTTTACAGTTTTTTTTTCCTGTAACTGATTTCCAATCTCATAGCATTGTGGTCAGAAAAGATGCTTGATACAACTTTAACTTTCTTAAATTTTCCAAGGCTTGATTTGTGACCCAAGATGTGATCTATCCTGGAGAATGTTCCCTGTGCACTTGAGAAGAAAATGTATTCTGCCACTTTCGGGTGGAATGTTCTATTAATATCAATTAGATCTATCTGGTCTATTGTGTCATTTAAAGCTTGTGTTTCCTTATTTATTTTCTGTTCGGATGATCTGTCCATTGGTGTAAGTGGGGTGTTAAAGTCCCCTACTATTATTGTGTTACTGTCGATTTCTCCTTTCATGGTTATTAGCATTTGCCTTATGTATTGAGGTACTCCTATGTTGGGTGCATAAACATTTAATTGTTATTTCTTCTTCTTGGATGAATCCCTTGATCATTATGTAGCGTCCCTCCTTATCTCTTGTAACAGTCTTTATTTTAAGTCTATTTATCCGATACAAGTATTGCTACTCTGGCTTTCTTTTGATTTCCATTTGCATGGAATATCTTTTTCCATCCCTTCACTTTCAGTCTGTATGTGTCCTAGGTCTGAAGTGGGTCTCTTGTAGATAGCATATATATGGGTCTTGTTTTTGCATCCATTCAGCCAGTCTGTGTCTTTTGGTTGGGACATTTAATCCATTTACAAGGTTATTATCGATATGTATGTTCCTATTACTATTTTCTTAATTGTTTTGGGTTTGCTTTTGTGGGTCTTTTCCTTCTCTTGTGTTTCCCGTCTAGAGAAGTTCCTGTAGCATTTGTTGTAAACCTGGTTTTGTGGTGCTGAATTCTCTTAGCTTTTGCTTGTCTGAAGAGCTTTTGACTTCTCCATTGAATCTGAATGAGATCCTTGCTGGGTAGAGTAATCTTGGTTGTAGTTTCTTCTCTTTCATCACTTTAAGTATATCCTGCCACTCCCTTCTGGCCTGCAGAGTTTCTGCTGAAAAATCAGCTGATAACCTTATGGGGATTCCTTTGTATGTTATTTTTTGTTTTTCCCTTGCTCCTTTTAATATGTTTTCTTTGAATTTAATTTTTGTTAGTTTGATTAATATGTGTCTTGGTGTGTTTTTCCTAGGGTTTATCCTGTATGGGACTCTCTGTGCTTCCTGGACTTGGGTGACTATTTTCTTTCCCATGTTAGGGAAGTTTTCTACTATAATCTCTTCAAATATTTTCTCAGACCCTTTCTTTTTCTCTTCTCCTTCTGGGACCCCTATAATTCGAATGTTGGTGTGTTTAATGTTGTCCCAGTGGTCTCTGAGATTGTCTTCAATTCTTTTCATTCTTTTTTCTTTATTCTGCTCCTCAGCAGTTATTTCCACCATTTTGTCTTCCAGCTCACTTATTCATTCTTCTGCCTCAGTTATTCTGTTATTGATTCCTTCTAGTGTATTTTTCATTTATTGTGTTGTTCATCTCTGTTTGTTTGTTCTTTAGTTCTTCCAGATCTTTTTAAACATTTCTTGTATTTTCTCAATCCGTGCCTCCATTCTATTTCCGAGATTCTGGATCATCTTTACTATCATTACTCTGAATTCTTTTTCAGGTAGACTGCCTATTTCCTCTTTATCTATTTAGTTTGTAGGTTTTTACCTTGCTCCTTCATGTGTTACATTTTTTTTTGCAAGGTTTGGGTGGTGGGCAGGGCCTATGCTTAGGACCCACGGGGCTGGAAAAGGCCCAGGGGACTGTGGGGGGTGGGTCTTAGGCTCAAGGAACAGAAGGGGCCCAGTCGTGCTCCCCACCTCTGGTCTCAGAGGGCAGGGGACCTCATCAGGCAGCCCAGCAGTCTCCTTGGGCTCAAGTGGGCGGGGCAAATGCACTCTTCTCCTCTCCTGCTCCTCCGGCCTGGGAGGGCCTCTCACACCTGCCTCTCCTGATCTCCCCAGCCTCAGGGGCGCAGATCCTGTCTGGCCTCCACTTCTCCTCCCCCCTCAGTCCCCCTGTGTCCTACCAGTTCACTTTGGAGTTCTTCCTATCTCCTTGGATGTCATAGTTTCCCACCAGCGGCCGGCAGGCGCCCTAGTTGTGGGGAGACACTAACTCCATGTCTTCCCACACTGCCATCTTTTTTTTTTTTTTTTTTTTTTTTTTTTTTATGCGTTACGCGGGCCTCTCACTGTTGTGGCCTCTCCCGTTGCGGAGGACAGGCTCCGGACGCGCAGGCTCAGCGGCCATGGCTCACGGGCCCAGCCGCTCCGCGGCATGTGGGATCCTCCCAGACCGGGGCACGAACCCGCGTCCCCTGCATCGGCAGGCGGACTCTCAACCACTGCGCCACCAGGGAAGCCCCCACACTGCCATCTTGACTCCATCTTCTGTAGCAAATATTTTTTGCACTTCATTATTTGCCTTTTAACTTTCTTTATGGTGTTTTTTTGATAGACTTTATTATCATTTTTTTTTAAGTTTAGTCAAATCTACTAATTTATTCCTCCTGTTTATGCTTAGTTAGAAAAGGCCTCCCTGACTTAAAAAGATAAATGTTCATCTACAGTTTCTCCTAATGTTTCTGTTGCTTTAAAAAAAAAATTACCTCTTTAATCCATTAATCCAAATCATCTCACTTTTAAGTGAGAAATATTAAGAGCTGTCTTGTTTTGGGCTGACATCGTGGACTTTTAGGGCCAACGAAGAACAGTCACCTGTGAAACATCTTAACCATACAAGTGTGTGGGTCCCTCCTCCAGGCCTGTTGTTCCAGGAAATCCAGGGTGGTAATGGGGTGTGGGATGCAGGTGATCGTTAGGGACAGCCAGGGGAGAGAGCCTTGGCCTAATTTGTGGGCGTGTTGCCAGATTAGCCTCCCTTACTCCAAAAGTCCTCCACTACTTCTCATTTCCTATTGTGTCAAGTTTAAATGCCACTGCCTTGTGTTTAGGGCCTTTCAGAATCTGGTTTAACCATATTTACTCAATCATCTTGGTGACATCAAGGCAAAAAAAGGCATTATTTCAGGATGGCAACTGTCTTTGCTGACTATCCTGTATCACAGTGGTCCCCAACCTTTTTGGCACCAGGGACTAGCTTCATGGAAGACAATTTTTCCACGGACTAGGATTGGGGCGGATGGTTCAGGTGGTAACACAAGTGACAGGGAGCAGCAGCCTTGCTCGCTCGCCTGCCGCTCGCCTCCCGCTGTGCGGCCCACTTCCTAACAGGCCGAGGACCAAAACCGGTCTGCGGCCTGGGGGTTGGGGACCAGTGCTGTATCAGATCCGACAACTGGCAGGCAGACACAACACATAATGAACACAAAGGAGCAAGGAGGGGCCCAGGCAAGAGGCCTCCGAGCAGGTGGCAGTGAGGAGGACTAGCTGGGAAACCTGGAGGCCGAAGGGCCAGACGCTGATGCTGTGAAGCCGCTTGACCTAGATGTGTTTGTCCTCATTTTGTAGGAAGGCATGTCAGGCTGTGTTCGAGAACAAGGGCTTTGGAGCGACACAGACCTGGGCTCAGGTTTCCGACTTTTCTCTTGCTGTGTGTGTGGCCTTGGACAAGTTGATTAACCCCTCTGAGCCTTGGTTAACTCATTTGTAAAATGACAGTAACACCGCTCTCACAATATTGATGTGAGCTTTAAGTGAACTGATTTGTGCAAAGTGCTAAAAACAGTGTCTGGCACAAAGTATTACTAAATCATAACTGTTATGGACAAAAATTATTAATGTTTATGTGAAGTTTCTCAACTTTTCCCTTCCCATGCCTCATTAAAATTCTAGCTTTGCCCATTCAGTTTTTCCTCCTCCCCTGCCCTCAGAGCAAGGTCCTGCCTTACTTTCTTGTAGTTTTTTGAGCTGTAGATTTAGGAAAAGAGGGATTGAGGCAAAGGACAATAGGTCCATAGGGCACTGGTTAGGACTGCCTGAATAAAAACCTGTAGGGGGTGCAGAAACACCTACTTTGTCTGAGTGTGGCTAATAGGTTTCCCTATTGTTTTTGTTGCTCTAAGATATATTTTAAGAAATATATCTGTTATTTTTGTGACTTTGTGATGAACCTCAGTTATTTTAAAGTACTCCTCTCTTGCTGAGCTGTGTCATTTTGGCTACAACACTTCGTGGAGCCAGACCACATGTGAATCAAAGCATTAACAGGGTTACGTAGTAGGACTGGATTTGCAGTGTAAATCCTCAAGATCAAAGAATCTCAACATTGAATGGAACTTTAGACATCTCTTAGGTCAACCTCTCAGACAGTGGTACTTAAAGTGTGGTCCCCGGATCAGCAGCGTCAGCATTACCTGGGAACTTGTTAGAAATGCAAATTTTCAAGCCCAACCCTAAATTTACTCAATCAGAATCTCTGGGGCTGGGGGCTTAGGAAAATGTGTTTGAGAACCAGTGCTCTCAAGTCTAATATAGTGGTTCTCAAACCTGACATATATGAGAATCACCAGGAGGGCTTCTTAAGACTGTTTTCTGCCCCTCCCCCACCCCCCCCCAGATTCTGATTTCCTAGGTCAGGGTGGGTCTATGAATTGCATTTCTTTTTTTTTTTTTCATTTTAACATCTTTATTGGAGTATAATTGCTTTACAATGGTATGTTAGCTTCAGCTTCACAACAAAATGAATCAGTTATATATATACATATGTTCCCATATCTCTTCCTGCTTGCGTCTCCCTCCCTCCCACCCTCCCTATTCCACCCCTCCAGGCGGTCACAAAGCACGGAGCTGATCTCTCTGTGCTATGCGGCTGCTTCCCACTAGCTACCTACCTTACGTTTGGTAGTGTATATATGTCCATGCCTCTCTCTCGCTTTGTCACAGTTTACCCTTCCCCCTCCCCATAGCCTCAAGTCCATTCTCTAGTAAGTCTGTGTCTTTATTCCTGTTTCACCCCTAGGTTTTTCATGGCATTTTTTCCCTTAACTTCCATATATATGTGTTAGCATACGGTATTTGTCTCTCTTTCTGACTTACTTCACTCTGTATGACAGACTCTAGGTCTATCCACCTCATTACAAATAGCTCAATTTCGTTTCTTTTTATGGCTGAGTAATATTCCATTGTATATATTTGCCACATCTTCTTTATCCATTCATCTGATGATGGACACTTAGGTTGTTTCCATCTCTGGGCTATTGTAAATAGAGCTACAATGAACATTTTGGTACATGACTCTTTTTGAATTATGGTTTTCTCAGGGTATATGCCCAGTAGTGGGATTGCTGGGTCATATGGTAGTTCTATTTGTAGTTTTTTAAGGAACCTCCATACTGTTCTCCACAGTGGCTGTATCAATTTACATTCCCACCAACAGTGTAAGAGGGTTCCCTTTTCTCCACACCCTCTCCAGCATTTATTGTTTCTAGATTTTTTGATGATGGCCATTCTGACTGGTGTGAGATGATATCTCATTGTAGTTTTGATTTGCATTTCTCTAATGATTAGTGATGTTGAGCATTCTTTCATGTGTTTGTTGGCAGTCTGTATATCTTCTTTGGAGAAATGTCTATTTAGGTCTTCTGCCCATTTTTGGATTGGGTTGTTTGTTTTTTTGTTATTAAGCTGCATGAGCTGCTTATAAATTTTGGAGATTAATCCTTTGTCAGTTGCTTCATTTGCAAATATTTTCTCCCATTCTGAGGGTTGTCTTTTGGTCTTGTTTATGGTTTCCTTTGCTGCGCAAAAGCTTTTAAGTTTCATTAGGTCCCATCTGTTTATTTTTATTTCCATTTCTCTAGGATTCCCTCTTAGAACTGCTTTTGCTGCATCCCATAGATTTTGAGTCGTCGTGTCTCCATTGTCATTTGTTTCTAGGTATTTTTTGATTTCCTCTTTGATTTCTTCAGTGATCACTTCATTATTAAGTAGTGTATTGTTTAGCCTCCATGTGTTTGTATTTTTTACAGATCTTTTCCTGTAATTGATATGTAGTCTCATAGCGTTGTGGTTGGGAAAGATACTTGATACAATTTCAATTTTCTTAAATTTACCAAGGCTTGATTTGTGACCCAAGATATGATCTATCCTGGAGAATGTTCCATGAGCACTTGAGAAAAATGTGTGTTCTGTTGTTTTTGGATGGAATGTCCTATAAATATCAATTAAGTCCATCTTGTTTAATGTATCATTTAAAGCTTGTGTTTCCTTATTTATTTTCATTTTGGATGATCTGTCCATTGGTGAAAGTGGGGTGTTAAAGTCCCCTACTATGAATGTGTTACTGTCGATTTCCCCTTTTATGGCTGTTAGTATTTGCCTTATGTATTGAAGTGCTCCTATGTTGGGTGCATAAATATTTACAATTGTTATATCTTCTTCTTGGATCGATCCCTTGATCATTATGTAGTGTCCTTCTTTGTCTCTTCTAATAGTCTTTATTTTAAAGTCTATTTTGTCTGATATGAGAATTGCTACTCCAGCTTTCTTTTGGTTTCCATTTGCATGAAGTACCTTTTTCCATCCCCTTACTTTCAGTCTGTATGTGTCTCTAGGTCTGAAGTGGGTCTCTTGTAGACAGCAAATATATGCGTCTTGTTTTTGTATCCATTCAGCCAATCTGTGTCTTTTGGTGGGAGCATTTAGTCCATTTACATTTAAGGTAATTATCGATATGTATGTTCCCATTCCCATTTTCTTAATTGTTTTGGGTTCGTTATTGTAGGTCTTTTCCTTCTTTTGTGTTTATGAATTGTATTTCTAACAAGCTCACAAGTAATGCCAGTACTGCTGGCTCAGGGACATATTTTGAAAACCACTCCTCTAGGATAATACAGGAATCTTTTCTACAACAACAACACTTGCATCTGGTCATCCAGCTTCTGCTTATTACATCTAAGGTCAAGGAACCCACTACTGCAAGCCTTTTTGTTATTGGGCAACTCTATTGTCTTTCCCTAATAGTGAAGTCAAATCTTGCCTCATTATACTTACCAGCCATCATTCATAATTCTGCTTTCATAGCCACTTGCAGTAGGCAATGCCTGTGGCTCTGATACCAGGTGAAAAGTGGTGGCTTGGATTGTGGTCAAGTGATTCCTACTCCTGGCTACTCAGTTGTAATCACCATTGAACAGTTCTCCTTCAGCTACAAGCAGGACGAGTAACACATTGCACCTTTTCTGATTAGTGCCTTACCAGTTGTTAAAATTTTTTTAAAGATTATCAAAGGCTATGAATGGCAAGCAGAGGAGAATCATCAGTTCATGCAACTGCAGAATGCTGGGGGAGACCAAGCTTTAGGAGAGGATAGATCCAGGTGCTCAAATAATGTCATCAGTAATCTTCCTTCATTTTCTGGGTTGACCTTGTCCTCAAGGTCTTTCCTCTTGGAGGCAAAGAAAATGAATGAGTCCACAATTACTTTCTATCAATGGATAATCCCAGCAGAAAGATATTACCTCTTTCTCAAAGGTTCTAGAGCACGTCCCAAGCTTGACATTCGTTGGATCTCTTGGGTTCTCTGCTCATCTGTGAACCAGTCATTTTGGCCGGAAGGGGGTAAAACATGCTAATTGGCTGGGCCTGGGTCATGTGCCCGACCCAGAACTGAGGGGTTAGATCACTTCATAGAGACCACAAGGAAGTGATTCCCCAAAGGAAAAATCATATTACTATTACCAGAAGAAGGGGAATGGATACTGGATTGCCCCCTGCCCCAAAAAAGTGCCATTAAATTTGGGAAACTTTCCAGATTATAGATACCCAGATGTCACCCTAGAATCACAGAATGGGATTTCTGCATATTTTAGTACTCATTGTAAAAGACTACCTTAGTTGAGTGGTTAAATTATGCTTACTATGTTTAGCCACAGGGAGGGAAGAGCCCTACATAGACAGAAGATTTTGAATTACAAATGGAAAACATATTTTCCACTTTCCCAGATATTGCTTCCTACATAGCGGCTTCCTTATTAGTAATGCATATAACCCACGCCTTGTGAGAACAAGTTTGATGCCAAGACAAATGCTTTCGTGTTCCTAAAGATGGCTTTCCAGGCCAAGACAGAATCAGAAAAGAACAGTTATCCATTATGCATTTGGTTGCCTTCTTTTCTTCTTCCTTATGTTTCTCCTGACTCTTAGACTCTTAGATTGTTTTTTTTCTTTTTCTTTTTTTTTCAGGAGACTTTTTTTCCCCGATGCTTGTAAACAAGCATTTTAATGTGAGCTGTTTTCACAGCCTTTGTCCCTCTATATTATGTCATTATTCTTTTTTTGTGTGTCAGGCCCTTAAGTATTTAATCACAAATAGATCTGCAGCTGTCAATTTTCTTTTGGAAAAACAGCAGTCGTCCTGAGAAAGGCTATTGGGAGCTGTCTTGTATCGGGCTGACATAATGGGCTCTTAGGGCCAACAGAGAAAATTAATTTTCATATTATGTCTGTTCTCCTAAGAGAAGGGAAAAAAACAACTTTTATTATTCACTAAGAATTTGAGTTAATACAAACCAGATTCCTTTCTTGGAGGAAGACAATAGTCAAATTAGTTTTGCTTTAGAAGGTTAATATGAGAAATTATATTTGGCTGTCTGGTTTCCAGAGCTGAAGATCTGAACAGAGATGAAGTCTGACAAACCATGCTGTAGGAAAATCAGGAGATTTGGCCTGTACAGTGAGACTCACTGCTGGTTTTCCTGGGGAAAAAAATTTTAAAGCAGCATGCAAGTGTAGAGGTGTTGGAAAGTCTGAACCACACATGTGGTTGTCTCTAGAGCTACGATCTTAGAGGACAGGAGGCAAATATGAGTTAGCAATGAGGTGTGGCTGCCCAAGAAGCTGTATATAGAAGGCTGTTCACTGTAGGATTGCTTGTAAAAGTGTAAAAACAAGTCCATCAGGAATGTGTCAATACGCTGCTAATCATCTGTTAAAAAGACTGATACCAATCTGTATTCTGACTGGGAAAGATATCTAGGATGTTCAGGGATGTTTAGTGAAACGAAGTAAGTGGCTTCTTCTGGTGATAGCAAGTGTGTAGAATTACATATGGAATTTAAGATTTTCTAGGGGCCATATTTTAAAAAGTGAATAAAAAATGAAATGAATTTCAATAGTTTATTTTGTTTAACTCAATATATCCAAAATATTATCATTTTAACATGTAATCAATATTAAAAACAATTAAGATAATTTCCTTTTCTTTTCAGTACTGTCTTTGAAATCTGGTATGTATTTTACACTTCAGCATCTCGGTTCAGAGCAGCCACATTTTTTTTTTAACATCTTTATTGGAGTATAATTGCGTTACAGTGTTCTGTTACTTTCTGCTCTATAACAAAGTGAATCAGCTATACATATACATATATCCCCATATCTCCTCCCTCTTGCGTCTCCCTCCCACCCTCCCTATCCCACCCCTCTAGGTGGTCGCAAAGCACCGAGCTGATCTCCCTGTGCCATGCAGCTGCTTCCCACTAGCTATCTATTTTACTTTTGATAGTGTATATATGTCAATGCTACTTTCGCACTTTGTCCCAGCTTAACCTTCCCCCTCTCCATGTCCTCAAGTCCATTCCCTACGTCTGTGTCTTTATTCCTGTCCTGCCCCTAGGTTCATTAGAACCATTTTTTTTTGTAGATTCCATATATATGTGTTAGCATATGGTATTTGTTTTTCTCTTTCTGACTTACTTCACTCTGTATGACAGACTCTAGGTCCATCCACCTCACTACAAATTACTCAATTTCGTTTCTTTTTATGGCTGAGTAATATTCCATTGTATATATGTGCCACATCTTCTTTATCCATTCATCTGTCGATGGACACTTAGGTTGCTTCCATGTCCTGACTGTTGTAAAGAGTGCTGCAATGAACACTGTGGTACATGACTCTTTTTAAATTATGGTTTTCTCAGGGTATATGCCCAGTAGTGGGATTGCTGTGTCGTATGGTAGTCCTATTTTTAGTTATTTAAGGAACCTCCATACTGTTCTCCATAGTGGGTGTATCAATTTACATTCCCACGAACAGTGCAAGAGGGTTCCCTTTTCTCCACACCATCTCCAGCATTTATTGTTTGTAGATTTTTTGATGATGGCCATTCTGACTGGCCTGAGGTGATACCTCATTGTAGTTTTGATTTGCATTTCTCTAATAATTAATGATGTTCAGCAGCTTTTCATGTGCATCTTGGCCATCTGTATGTCTTCTTTGGAGAAATGTCTATTTAGGTCTTCTGCCCATTTTTGGATTCAGTTGTTTGTTTTTTTGATATTAAGCTGCAAGAGCTGCCTGTATATTTGGAGATTAATCCTTTGTCAGTTGCTTCATTTGCAAATATTTTCTCCTGTTCTGAGGGTTGTCTTTTCATCTTGTTTATGGTTTCCTTTGCTGTGCAAAAGCTTTTAAGTTTCATTAGGTCCCATTTGTTTATTTTTGTTTTTATTTCCATTTCTCTAGGACATGGCTCAAAAAGGATCTTGCTGTGATTTATGTCATAGAGTGTTCTGCCTATGTTTTCCTCTAAGAGTTTTATAGTGTCTGGCCTTACATTTAGGTCTTTAATCCATTTTGAGTTTATTTTTGTGTATAGTGTTAGGGAGTGTTCTAATTTCATTCTTTTACATGTAGCTGTCTAGTTTTCCCAGCACCACTTATTGAAGAGGCTGTCTTTTCTCCATTGTATATTCTTGCCTCCTTTATCAAAGATAAGGTGACCGTATGTGCGTGGTTTTATCTCTGGGCTTTCTATCCTGTTCCACTGACATATATTTCTGTTTTTGTGCCAGTACCATACTGTCTGGATTACTGTAGCTTTGTAGTATAGTCTGCAGTCCGGGAGCCTGATTCCTCCAGCTCTGTTTTTCTTTCTCAAGATTGTTTTGGCTATTCTGGGTCTTTTGTGTTTCCATACAAATTGTGTGATTTTTTGTTCTAATTCTGTGAAAAATGCCATTGGTAGTTTGATAGGGATTGCATTGAATCTGTAGATTGCTTTGGGTAGTATAGTCGTTTTCACAATGTTGATTCTTCCAATCCAAGAACATAGTATATCTCTCCACCTATTTGTATCATCTTTAATTTCTTTCATCAGTGTCTTATAGTTTTCTGCATACAGGTCTTTTGTCTCCTTAGGTAGGTTTATTCCTATGTATTTTATTCTTTTTGTTGCAGTGGTAAATGGGAGTGTTTCCTTAATTTCTCTTTCAGATATTTCATCATTACTGTATAGGAATGCAAGAAATTTCTGTGCATTAATTCTGTATCCTGCTACTCTACCAAATTCATTGATTAGCTCTAGTAGTTTTCTGGTGGCATCTTTAGGATTCTCTATGTATAGTATCATGTCATCTGCAAACAGTGACTGTTTTACTTCTTCTTTTCTGATTTGGATTCCTTTTATTTCTTTTTTTTCTCTGATTGCTGTGGCTAAATCTTCCAAAACTGTATTGAATAAGAGTGGTGAGTGTGGGCAACCTTACCTTGTTCCTGATCTTAAAGGAAATGGTTTCAGTTTTTCACCATTGAGAACGATGTTGGCTGTGGGTTTGTCATATATGGCCTTTATTATGTTGAGGTAAGTTCCCTCTATGCCTACTTTCTGGAGAGTTTTTATCATAACTGGGTGTTGAATTTTGTCAAAAGCTTTTTCTGCATCTATTGAGATGATCATATAGTTTTTATTCCTTAATTTGTTAATGTGGTGTATCACATTGATTGATTTGCATATACTGAAGAATCCTTGCATTCCTGGGATAAACCCCACTTGATCATGGTATATGATCCTTTTAATGTGCTATTCAATTCTGTTTGCTAGTATTTTGTTTAGGATTTTTGCATCTATGTTCATCAGAGATATTAGCCTGTAGTTTTCTTTTTCTGTAACACCTTTGTCTGGTTTTGGTATCAGGGTGATGGTGGCCTCGTAGAATGAGTTTGGGAGTGTTCCTCACTCTGCTATATTTTGGAAGACTTTGAGAAGGATCGGTGTTAGCTCTTTTCTAAATGTTTGATAGAATTCACCTGTGAAGCCACCTGGTCCTGGACTTTTGTTTGTTGGAAGATTTTTAATCACAGTTTCAATTTCAGTGCTTGTGATTGGTCTGTTCATATTTCCTGTTTCTTCCTGGTTCAGTCTTGGAAGGTTGTGCTTTTCTAAGAATTTGTCCATTTCTTCCAGGTTGTCCATTTTATTGGCATAGAGTTGCTTGTAGTAATCTCTCATGATACTTTGTATTTCAGAGCAGCCACATTTTTTTTTTTTTTGCGGTACGCGGGCCTCTCACTGTTGTGGCCTCTCCTGTTGTGGAGCGCAGGCTCAGCAGCCATGGCTCACGGGCCCAGCCGCTCCGCGGCATGTGGGATCCTCCCGGACCGGGGCACGAACCCGTGTCCCCTGCATCGGCAGGCGGACTCTCAACCACTGTGCCACCAGGGAGGCCCAAGAGCAGCCACATTTTAAGTGCTCAAGAGCCACGTGTGGTTTGTGGCTGCCTTATTGGACAGTGTAGATGTGGACCCTCAGGTAGGAAATGTTTGAAAGAATGCATCCAGGTGTTTGTTTTGTTTTTTAATGTGACTATGAATCATAGTGAAATAGAGAAAGGTAAACAAAAATGTGGGAAAAAATGTATGGGATATCAGGAGACTTTAGGAAAAGGGAATCAATAAATAAACTATTAGTGGGAAGGATGACTGATTTGATGGACTTAAGTTAACTGTTCATATAAATCCCAAGTAAAAGTTAGACTTTGAAACTTATATGTGAAACCATTGTGTCATGGATACATGATGT
Organism: Phocoena sinus; assembly: GCF_008692025.1. Classification (NCBI taxonomy): domain Eukaryota; kingdom Metazoa; phylum Chordata; class Mammalia; order Artiodactyla; family Phocoenidae; genus Phocoena; species Phocoena sinus. The sequence continues at coordinate 8,418,224 of NC_045768.1, read as the reverse complement.
AATTTAATTGGGGAGGGGGAGGAATTAGTATAAATAAACATTTTAAAAAAAAACAGAAAGAGGGAATGGTTTTTTTGTGTCAAATATTGCTGCTGGGTCACCCAGTGGAGAGCCAAGAATTGACCATTGGTTTAGCATCATGTGGGTCATAGGTGGCATTTGACAATAGCTGTCCTTTGGAACAGTAACGATGCAAGTCGCACTGGACTGGCTTTGAGAGTTAATGGAAGGACAGGAACTGGAAACAATGAACCTAGTCAGCTTTTCGCAGGGGTGGAAGGGATGTGAGTTGAAAAACTGTTTTATTTGGTTCTGGTTTGGGGTGTTCTGCTTTTGTTTTATAACGATATTTATGTCTGATGGGAATGGTCCAGTAAAGAAAAAAAAGATTTCAGTAGGGAGAGGGGGTGTTTTACTTGAAAAAGAGAAAATTCGCAGAGGATATAAAAGCTGCCCTCCCACATTTGAAAGGGTGTCGTATGAAAAAGGAATCAGGCCCACTCTGTGCGTGGCCCAGGGCTAGACCTAAAATCACAGTGGGTACGAGGGATAATACAACAGACTGGACTCAATACGCGAAAAGTACATTCCAGCAGTCAGTGTGCCCCAAGCTAACATGGCTACTTCAAGATGCAGTAAAAATTTTTATTACTGGAGGTTAAACCATCTATAGTTTAGACTAGTATTTCTCAACTGTTCTGTGTTTTCAGTGCACTTTTGGATACAACAGTTTTAGGTGACACACCTGGAAAGGCTCAAGACTACACAAAAGCAGGTCGGGGGTAGTGATCTCACAGTCACTGCTCCAGCGTAGCAGTGACCTTAGAAGTGTCCGCAATTAGTGTGTGTTCTTTTTTTTTTCTTTGCGGTACGCGGGCCTCTCACTGTTGTGGCCTCTCCCGTTGCGGAGCACAGGCTCCGGACGCGCAGGCTTAGCGGCCATGGCTCACGGGGCCAGCCGCTCCGCGGCATGTGGGATCTTCCCAGACCGGGGCACGAACCCGTGTCCCCTGCATCGGCAGGCGGACTCTCAACCACTGCGCCACCAGGGAAGCCCCAGTGTGTGTTCTTTTGGTTGCCCTTCAGCACCTCTTTGCTGATTGGAAGAGAAATGCCTAGTGCTTTGAGCAAACTCTCTTTTAAACTCACAAGGCAAAATGTCTTCCCATCAAAGTACATAGTCTCTTTTTCTTTGCCGCTGGAGGTTATACCACTGCCCCCACCAGAAAAAGAGTGTGCATACTCTGCACGGGGTCACACGAACTGTTAAGCTCAAAAACCCAATTGGACAGACATCACTATATAAGGCCTATCGGTCAGTAATCTGTTGGCAGACGACAGAATCCACTTTACCTGGTAGAAACAGAATGAGATATAATAGTGATATGAAAATTAAGTGCTTACAGATTGTTGGCAGGGCCGAAGAGCAGATTCTAGTCTGAGCTCCAGTCACAACTCCTGCCCCCAGAACCACTGTTCTCTGCACTGATCAGGGAGGCTGCCACTGCCTAACAAGAAGCTGATCTATCAAGAAGCAGCTGCACGGCTTCCCTGGTGGTGCTGTGTTTGAGAATCCGCCTGCCAATGCAGGGGACACAGGTTCGAGCCCTGGTCCAGGAAGATCTCACACGCCACGGAGCAATGAAGCCCATGCGCCACAGCTACTGAGCCTGCACTCTAGAGCCCGTGCTCCGCAACAAGAGAAGCCACCGCAATGAGAAGCCCATGCACTGCATTGAAGAGTAGCCCCCGCTCGCCACAACTAGAGGAAGCCTGCGCGCAGCATTGAAGACCCAACGCAGCCAAAAATAAATAAATAAAATAAATAAATTTATTTAAAAAAAAAAAAGAAGCAGCTGCCACCTAAGCCAACAGCAGCACCAACTCTACTTTGATCCCCAAGCTGCCCCTGCTCCTCAGAAAGCCAGAGAATCAAGAAGCCGCTGACTCCAGGACCACAACAGCTCTGCATGAACCGTAAAAGCAAGTGGATGCCCTTTGTCCTCTCCCTTCATCTGCCTGGCTCCGTTCCCCACCAGTCTCTCATGAGTGCATCTGATTTAGCACGTGGACTCTAAATCATGTCCAGAACTCTAAACTGCCAAGCAGGTTAGGACATTACGTCTTAGCCTTCCAACTTTTGCAAGTTGTTCCAAAATATCTGCCACAGACAGCATCTTTCTTCAATCACAGCAAACGTAAATAAGACACACTGATCCAAAGTTGGTAGCACACACTGGTGTGCGGCTACATACCTGGCACGCCTATCTTGGAGCCGTTTTAGTGGGCGAGGAGGTAAAAATGGGAAATCAAGACTCAGATGGCAGCGTGAAGTGGATTTTCCAACAGTTAAGTGTCAGTGATTGCATAGTTTTAACACAAATGAAAGTTAGGACATAAATGCCTGTCTCGCATTTTATGACCAGAGAGACAAGTGTCTTTAGAAGAGCTGCCAGTCATGAAGTCTTTCCTAGGGTCAGTGCCGTATATCAGGCCTGGGCTGATGCTCGGCAGATGGATTGCCTTTGCTCCACTTGTCACAGTCCTCACAGAGCAGCTGCCTGCCAGAGATTGATAAAGAAATAGAGTAGGTCCCATAGCGGTCTGACTGGGCCACCAGCGACCTCATTCAAACAGGGCCAGAACAGCCCGACAAAGTCTCTCTATTTCATATGAACACTTTCCTCATATTTTTGCGGCATTCCCGTAGTCACTTATTCATTCAAAATATATTTACTGGACTTCCCTGGTGGCGCAGTGGTTAAGAATCCGCCTGCCAATGCAGGGGACATGGGTTCGAGCCCTGGTCCGGGAAGATCCCACGTGCCGTGGAGCAACTAAGCCCGTGCACCACAACTACTGAGCCTGCGCTCTAGAGCCCGCAAGCCACAACTACTGAGCCTGCATGCCACAACTACTGAAGCCTGCACGCCTAGAGCCCGTGCTCTGCAAACAAGAAGAAGCCACCGCAGTGAGAAGCCCGTGCACCGCAACGAAGAGTAGACCCCACTCGCTGCAACTAGAGAAAGCCCACGTGCGCAACAAAGACCCAACGCAGCCAAAAATAAATAAATAAATTTATTTAAACAAACAAACAGACATATTTACTGAGCTAGGCACTGGACGTAGACCGTGAACAAGGCAGATGGGGCCCCTGCTCTCATGGACCTAACATTCCAGTGGAGGGAGGGTGGGAGGCAGACAGTGTACCAGTAAACAAACACATAACTGGGAAGGCTCCAGTGGCGGTGAGTGCCACGGAGGAAGAATGTTGCAGCATGGGGAGTGACAGCGTGCGGGAGGGGCTGTTTCGATTTGGGGACAGAGGGATTTGTCTTCCTGCTGACCCCAGCTCTGTAGGGGTTTACTGCTCCGTTGGCTACTGAGGCCAGCTCAGGCCCCAAATGCTGATCTTGGTTGCAGATAAGCAAGAATGATGATTTGTGCTTGGTTTAAGGTTGTTTTCAGCCAACAATCCGAACGAGGATACAAGATAAATAACGCAAGGGAGTGGGTGTGGCTCCCAGAAGTTTCCCGTGTTCCTCATGGAATCATGGCTGCAGCTCAGTGATCCATGCAACCCTCACCAGGGGAGATATCAGCCACATCGAAGGAGCCAGAACTGAGACCTTGTTACCTTCTATGCCATTTTGCTGCCTTCAGGGGTCTACCTACCAGTGTATGAGAGAGACAGAACTTGTGCCACAGTTGTGTTTCCCGCGGTCCGTTTCTCGCTGCATCACTGGGCCTCAGCAGGCCTGGCTATGGGCCCCCACAGTTGCTGGTCCCCATCTGGGGCTCCTGGACCGTTCTTCTCAGTGACCTGCGTCCTCGTGGCCATCAGCAGAGGACTAACTGTGAAGGAGGCCACATTTCTCTTTACTCCCATCCGTTTAGACTCACAATATGAACACTCAAGTTGCCCTGAGGGCTTGGGAGTCACAGAGGAGAAAATTGTAAGCTGTGTGCTTCTGAGGGCTGCCCCCAGGCCAGGAAGAAACCACACACATACACAGCCACCCCCCCTCCCCGTGCCCGCCAGGAGATTTACTCACAGAGGCCCTCATTTCCTCCCTTCAGGCCCACTCCCCTCCCAGAAAGCACCTCCACCACGTGAATCAAACCCTTTCCCTGTCACACTCTGGGATTTTTATCCTAGAACCTTGAGAAGTCTATGTATTATTTGATCTTTTGTTTTGAGTTCTTACTCCTCATTTTCTTGAGAAAACAAAGCTGTTATATGTTTCACCTGATTCCTATTAAAAATCTTCTCGTCTATACTCGTCATCTGCCTTTTGCAAACCTCTTTTCATAGGTCCTGTGCTAGTTTTTTCCTGCATGTTCATCTGGGATAGAAATAGCTCTGTCTGGGTCTGTGTTTACCCACTGATAATATGGGTAGATTCACCTTGACTCCTTTCCCTGTCTCTCTGAGCGATGGTGAATCTTCTCTTTCAGAGCTGGTGCTGGAGGTCTGGCTTTGATGCTTCTTGGGAAGTGGGACAGAGACAGTGGGAATGTGCCATCTGGTTTTACTCTCTCCCCATGCCTGCCCTCCTGTCTGCAGAGTCCCCTGTGCCTGTGGTGTATGTGACCCCGTGGCAGGACTCTCCTTAAATTTTCAGCCCTCCCCCCGACTTCAGGGCAGACAGCCTGCTCCAAAGAGGGTCTGGGTCAGTGCGATTTCCCATGTTTCGTGGACCTTCTTTTAGTGGGTTCAAATGTAATTGGTAATATCTTTCAAGAGGTTCAGATGGCTCTTAAGATATACTTTTCCTTCTCTCCTTCAGCTTTTCCTCAGATTAGGCCACCCCTTCTTGTTAAAAAGCTGGGGCAGTGACACACAAAGAACAAACAGCTTCTGCCCCAGTGCTGCCCATGCTTCCAGGCCTCAGCCCTCCAGATCGGGCACTGTCGGCCTTTAGGACATTCTTGCCCATTTCCCTCACGTTATATAAACTAGATAGACCTTGATGTTCGCTTTCAGTCTGTCCACGATTAAATGTATACAGCAGATCTTCAGAATTATAGCATGGAGTTTGGTCATTCTCTTGTTTCAGTGAGTTTTCTTCTATGTATTGGGCTATTTTTTCTTATTTCCATGGGTTCCAAGGAGTTATGCAAATGAGCACTTCCTCTGCCATTCTCCAAGAAGTTCTTCCTCTGCTGAATATTTTAAATAGTGAGACAAGAAAGATAAAATATGTCAGAAGATTAAGAGGAATGTACATTTTTTAAATTAGAAAGTTAAGACTAGAAAAGATAATAGAAATGAGGAAAATGATTAAAATTAACGGTGATGAGACAGCATCTGAACAGTTAGAAAATGAAGCTAAAGAATTAGATGAAAGTATAAAAAAAGAACTCAGAAACTCTAAGGGTAGAGATATGGCAAAAAGACAAAATTAAATGGTGGGAAAGGTTTAAAGGAACTAGCATTTAAGTGTTTCTAAACAAATTTTAAAGATGAAAGGGCTAGACAGTAACACACTAAAACAATGAAATAATCTTAGTATTTAAAGATTAAAAAAATGTAAGCAGCATATGAAGTTATCCCATTCTGTAATGTTCCATGTTAAGATGTACCTTATTTACTGATTTACAGAGATGTCTAAGACTGTGCTTTAGGGAGAATTGCATGTCACAGAGCGTTATATATTCTCCTTATGTGTGTCACATAAAGGTTGCAAATACGTAGAGAGAGGAGTGATGGGAATAATACCAAACCGTTAACTGGGAGAGGAAAGGGACTGGAGATGGGGATGTCGTGCCTGCCATCGGGTCCCCTCACCATTTCTGGAATCTTCTCCCCTCCCCTCTTCAGTGCACTTTTTCTCCAATACCCACACCTGGGTGGTGACTCTTCCTAGGTGGGCTGACCTTGCTCACCGCAGCTGCTTTGCCCACCTGTGCAGAGAGTGCCAAGTACCCGGGGACTTTACAGCCCTCACCCTGACCCGGGGCTCTCAGTTCCTCTTCGCAGGTGGGACAACTCTGAGGTGTAACCAACCTCGAGCAGATTGTAAAGCAAGCTATGTATGTGATTTTACGTTTTCTAGTAGCCACATTAAAATCAATTCTAATACACTTTATCTTCAACATGTAATCAACATAAAAATTATTGAGACGTTCTGCATCCTTTGTTATTTGTACTAAGTCTTCCAAGTCCAGTGTGTGTTTTACACATGCACGTCTTGCTTTGCCTGCCCCCATTTCCTTGCTCAGTAGTCACAGGTGGCGCATGGCTGCCGTGTGGGACAGCCCAGCTCCACTCAAGTTGAAGCTGGACCTTCACAGGACTTTGCCTGAAAATGAAACCTCACCTCCCTGTCCTGCTTATTGGTTTCTTTTAGGAGCAGTTTCTTTCCTTTTCTTTTAACTTGCATGATTAAGAAAGGAACATTTTCTTAATAAATGTTTTGCATACAAGTGTTATTTTTGTAATTTAAAAACAATCTAGAGGGTTCAAAGAAAAAAATATGTCTTTCATCCAGAAGCCCTGCTTTGTTATTTATTTGTTTGTTTGTTGCTAAGGCAGCCATAAACTCTAGTGACACTGGGTTGCAGAAGACTTGAGGTTCCAGTGAGTAGAGAACAACTGACATCATAGCAGAACCTTCCCTTCTTGCCATTTGTCGTACGTGGAAGGCTTGAGCCTTTCATGTCTATAGAGTTTCTGCCAAGATAAGTGGCCTGAAGCCAGCTTAGAGTAAGATTATCCAGCAGTCTGGGCCAGATATTCAGCCTGTGGCTTCTCAGGCCCAGGTAAGGTGATGGGGGAGGATGGGTCATCACTTATAAAGGAGGAATACCAGGGGGACCTGGCAAGAGTGGCCTTTTTTTCTTTTGCAACATGCCTGCAGCCTATAATTGGTACTACTGTAGCAGCTTGGGAGTGGGCAGTGCCCATCTGGCTCCAAATACCCAGGCTGTATGGAGTCACTTCTCTTGGCATCCAAACCCTGCAGCAGGCTGGTGGCTCCCTGTGCAGATGCCTCTTCCTCACTAATAAGACCACTAGGTCTTTTGTCTTTTGCCTTGTCACAGCGTTTTATTAAGAAGACAATATAAAGAGTCCCTTTTGACATAAGTGTTATCTAAGATTGCTTTTTATTTTTATTTTCCCATTTCCAAGTATTTGGATTTTCTTTGTTATTTGTGTGTCACCTGAGGTAGAGGTGGGGGAAGAACACTCCTGATTGGCTCAGAAAGTAATTCCAATCAGAAAAAGCAGGGATGCCTACATTTCCCTAACAAAGCCACCCTTCTTCATCCCAGAATCACCTTACCTCCTTCCTCGCTGTGTCATCAGAGAAAGAAGCAGGCATGTTTCAGCAGTGCATTTCCCAATTTATTCCCATTTGGTAATTCAGCAAGTGTTTACTGCTTACCTCCTCTATGCTATTACTCTTTTTTTTTTTTTTTTTTTTTTTTATGCTATTACTCTTGAACGTGGGTTTGGTCCTTCTGTCTACAGTGTTGTTGCCGGTGTAGGTTCTTTTTACGGCTTTTCTTGGCTATTTTAAATGGAAATTGGGTGATAAACCAGGCACTCCTGGAGCAAACACCAGTGGCCGTGAGGTCCATCTTCTGAAAGTACTCCAGACAGAGCTTCCCTTCCGCAGGGAATGTTGCCTTTTTCTAAACAAGTTTGTGATGGTTCACATACTCACTTTCCTACTTTTACCTTCGACCCCGCTGACTTGAGAGTGTGGAGGACTCCACTCATTGCTGAGGGATGGGATAGGATTTGGACGGTTCCAGGGCCACGAGGCCACAGTGTGCAGGAAGGGCGTGATGCTGTCTTAGTGGGGCACCTGGGTCTTGGGAGGGCCTTGGCTTTACCCCCTCCTCATTACTGATGGGCTGGCCCCTTTGGAGGAGTGGCCAGAATGGGCCAGCGATGGGCCCTTGTTCTTCTCTGTTCTCAGTGCCTTTCCCAACTCTTTCTGTTTCAGTACAGCACTGCAGCCTCCAGGCCCACTGATGGATCCGCTGACAAAAGGGTCCAGTGGGAGTCAGATGGCACAGACCCTTCTATGGAAAGCCAAGTCGTCTCTCTCCTTTGGCATCCAGCCCCTGCAGACGTGGACAACAAAAGACCCTGAAGTAGAGGCCCAGGTCAACCTGTAAGTAAGTAAGAGAAGCATCATCTCAGTTGGGGCTCACGCTCACTCTAACTTGAAATCCCTTAATGCTCAGGAAGAAAATTATCTTTGTGGGGAAGAATAATGAGAGAGAGAGGAATGGATATTTGGTTGGGAGATTTCATTTCTGTTCTTAATGGTGCCTTATGTGTATTTATTTATTTACTTAGCAATGTTCATTGAGCACCTGCTCTGGCCAGGCCTTGTCTCAGGCACGGCAGGCAAAAGAGATTCAGTTCCTGTCCTCAGGGGATTTACAGCTCATGGAACGGATAGCCGTTAATCAAATAATCATACAAATAAATACGAATTGTGACAAGTACGAAATAATCATACAAATCATACAAATAAATACGAATCATACAAATAAATACAAATTGTGACAAGTGCTATGAAATATGGTACCTTGATTCAGTAAACATTTACAGAATGCCCTCAATGTGCCAGTAACATACTGGGGATATAAGAGAATATGACATCTCCTCACCCGTGAATATCAAATAGTATCTAGAAGGGGGAAAAATTCCAATTATTATTCAGAAGAAATGATAATAACTATGCTATAACTAATATATTAATAGATTCCAGGTCCCATAGGGTGGTAACTATGTTTTCCTATTTACTCCTGAATCCCCAGGGCTTTGTTATGTTGTACAATATTTGTTGGATGAATGAATAAGTAATGAATGAAGACGATACTACAACACAGGGGTGCTTAGCTTTCCAGGGGAATCAAAGGCAACTAGGTGCAACGATCTAATTGCCTTAAAAGCAAATGAGATGCTTCCTCAGTTCAATGCAACAAATATTACTGATGCTTACTGTACCTAAGGCCAACCCCAGAGATTCTGATTCAGCGGCTCTGGAGTGGGTGAAAGAGGACTCTTCAGGGACAGCCTTTCCAGGGAGGCAGACAAGTAACCAAATAACTCCAGCGCTGTTAGAAAAGAAGCATGTATAATGTGCTATAGGAGGAGGGGATCTGTGGGAGGGCCGGGAGGAAAACGGGGAGCAGTTGCTCTTAGCCAGGCAGGATGACCATCGCGCCAGGCAGGAAAGGGGAAGAAAGCCACTTTAAACAGAGGAAAGTGCAGAGCAAAGGCTCAGATCCATGAAAGTGGGTCCCAGCAGTGCTGACAGGCATTAAAGCAGTGATTCTCAACCCTGGCTGCACAGGAGAATCCTCCCGGGAGCTTTAACACATATGAAAGCCTGCACCATCCGCCCGAGAGTCCCAGGTCTAGGGTGGGACACAAATACCAATATTTTATAACGCTCCCCAGTGGATTCTCTTGTGCAGCAAATGAGAAATGCTGCTTTTAAAAATGTAACCACACAAAAATAAATACAAAATAGTTCTGAAGTACCTTATACGCCTAGCTAAGGGGTAAGAATTTTTATATCTCGAGCAATGAGGAGCCATTGATAGCTTGCCTGATTTTAAACGATAATACAATTTGAAATAGACAAGGTTCACAGGGTCTGGATAAATTCACGACTGCTGGTTCTGCAGTGGGTTCTTCTGGGAAGCTAGAGAAGTCTGGAGCCACCGCTGCCTTTTCAGAGCTGCCACCATACCCCCCACCGTGGCGCGGTAGGTCCACTTATGAGAATATGGGAATTGAATGTCTCCTTGATCTGAAACTGAAATCTAAAATTTCAGTGAATGCTGAATTATCTGGGCGAAATGCTCCTGTTTCTTGGGGGCCGCTGGTAACCCGCGTGTGGGCAGCTCCAGCTCTTTAGAAAGGAGGGCAGGGAAGCCTGGGCTTTATCTACCAAAGGTGGAGCGGGGATGGAGGGTGGGGTGTGGGGGGGTGGGGAGTGGAGGTAGGTGGGGGTGGGGTGGGGGGAAGGGCCACTCTTCCTTCCTCTGAAGCTCCAGGCGGGACTCTCAGCGCTGCTTCTTTCTAGACTACAAGCCCCACAGTGCGCCGCGCGGATGACGTAGTCAAAGGGGCGGGCAGGACTGCCGGGAAGCCTATGAGACGCAGCGGAAGCAGCCCGAGGTGGCGCCTTCCGGGTCCTATTGGTGAATCTGGTTAGGAGTGGGACCAGGCCCTGGTGATTGGCGGCCGCAGGGCTAGCGAAGCTGCCGTGAGAACAGGGCGGGCGGCGTCCGGCCAAGCGCTGCACCCCAGACTCAGGGCCGGACTTGAAACTGATTCCACCGGGAACCAGATGTTGGGTTTTCTGGAAAACAGGCTAGAAAGATGCGTCTTTTAAGAACCGCTGCCATTCTGCGGGCTGCTCATTCATTAACTCATTCATTCAGCAAACTTAATTGATTACCTGTGTACCAGGCACTTGTGCAAACATCCCAAATGCGTTTTCTCTTTTAGTCCTCACAAAAAAACAGATAACTACTGCAGGCTCCATCTTACAGATGACGAGGCTGAGGTCCAGAAGAGTTAAGAGACTTGTTCAGGTCACACAGCTTGTAAGTGACAGAGCAGGGATTTGAACCTACATCAGTCTAGCGCCAGTGCGCATCTCCTAATCTCAATGTGCTCAGCGGTGCCATCAGGAGCAAAGTGTTTATGGGATGTCAGTGTCCACAGGGTGACTTGGTATTGTCGGGTGAAGATTATAGCAGGACCGGACTGGACACCAATAAAGTTGACCAAGCCCAAAGTTGGACCTTGTGCGAGGTCCCTTGGTCATACAAGGCCTGCTCTCACCAGAAAAGGTTTTTGGTATCTATGAAAGAACCTACTGAGCACCTGTGTGCTGTGCTGGGCCCTGTGCTAAGCACTGGTATGCAAACGAAGCATCTCCTTCCAGATTAAGCGAGGCTTATTGAGGTGCCGTTACCTAGGGCAATCCAAGGAGATTCCTCAGCGGAGAGACTACTTGAAGTGTGGGAACTTTATCAGGCAGATGTGAAGGAGGCCTCCCCAGACAGAGGAGACTGTCTGTGCAAAGGTCAGCAGCGTTAAAGCATTCTGGATTTGAGGGGAACCACAAACAGTCTGGTCCAGCTGGAGCTTCTTGGGGAGTGGTGAGCCTGGGATGGCAGACAGAAGCCAAGTCCCTGGGTGGTGGGAGGGCTTAACCTGCCTGCTAGGAAGTTTGGTCTTAACTCTCTCAGCCAGAGCACAGCATGATCAGATTTGCATACTGGAAAGATAACTGGTGTCAGTGGGCAGCTAGATTGCAGGAGGATAAGGCTGGTGGCAGGGAGACCTATCAGAGTGGCCAGATAGGAGATATTAAGTGTTCTGATGAGTGGCAGGAGCAATGGGATTGAGTTAAGAAATATTTAAGAGGAAGGTTAGAGTGGACCTGGTAAATGCATGGGTGGTGGGGTGAGGAATAGGACAGAGATCATTAGATACTGCCGTGGGGGCTGAAGAGGGGTACAGTTACATCTTTGGAGGAAGGAAGTTCTTAGAAAAGTCTTCTTAGAGAGAGTAATGTGAAGTGGATCTTGAAAAAGGAGGAAGAACGTTCATTCCTTCTTTTCTTTTTCTTGAGTAGATTTTAATTTGCAGAGGTGGGGAGGACGGTATTCTGGATGGCCGGATCCTGGTTTGCCACTTGTATGGTGAAGTAGGAGGAAGTTTGGAAGGTCAAATTGGGGGACATATCATGAAATGTGTTGTACTTAATGCCAGGACATTGGGAGTCTGAGTGGCTTTTGAGACAGACAAGTGATGGTTTGAGCTCTGAGTTTTAAGAGTTAATTTCACTGATATGTACAGTGAGGAGGCCAGGAAGCCAATTAAGAGATGGACTAGGGAAGGGCTCTTCGGTTGTAAGTAACAGCAACCCAACTCAAAATAGTTTAGGCGAAAAAGGAGAGTGTATAGGTTAATGTAACCAAACTACAGGAAGGGACAGATCTCGCTCGCTTCAGGGAGTGACTGGATCCAGGGACTCTACTGCCAACAGTCAGTCCATTCTTCTCTTACACCCTCAACCTCCACCCCTTAGCCCTGCTTCTCTCTGCCTGCTGACCTCACTGTCTCCTACCATCCATGAGTTTTCACCATGCAGCTGTGGGTGTGATCTCAGGCAGCATGGGGTATGTTCTCACAGACTTGCAAGTTGAGAGGAAAAATCTTCCCCATCAGTTAGAAGAACCCTGGGGAAGGACTATAGTTGCCCAGCCTGGGTCACATGTCCATTCCTGGTTCTGTGGGGGAGTGTCTGTTACCAGGGGGAGAGGGGGTAATTCTGCTTGCCCTGGCAAACAGAGCAGGGGTGGTCAGGAGGTAGGAGAACAGAATTCAAAGGGGTCAGAGAAGCCAGTGGAGGAGTTTCAAGAAGGGCAGTGCTCTCTGACCGGTCACAAAAATAACTTAGGAAGTTTGTTCAAAAATATAGATCATGGAACCTATTTAATTAGAACCCTTAGTGGTGGGACCCAGGGATCTGGCTGAAGGTGTCAAATATAACAGAAAGTTTGAAGATCGAAACTAAAATCTTCCATTGAATTTGATGATTCGGAAGCCACGGGGCTCCTCTGAAAACGCCGTTTCCCTTGGGAAGGGAGGGCAGAAGGCAGATGGCGAGTCTCTCTGCATCCTCACGTCTCCTCATTCATAACCTCCTTTCAGGGCCATGTCCGACCCTACAAGAGGCAAAGTTTCCTCATTAGTTCAGTACATTAGGAAAAGACAAAGGAAAGCTACTGGAAAGATGGTTATTTGAGGGGTGTTCTGCCTTAAACGGATGTCAGCCAGGAACATAAGGAAGAAAGTTTGAAAAGTTTTTATTTCCATCTGAATTACCTGCCCATTCTTTTTTCCCATCAGTCCTTCCTGTGATTAATTACAATATACTACCAATAAGTTGGATTTCTTAAAAAGTATAATTCAGACTTAATTTCCCTCACTCGGCTGAATTAGCAGTGGTTTGCTTTTTAATCTTTTGGAGAAAGTTGCCACGTATTTGAAAGAGTTTATCATCAAGGTGTGATACAAATATCAGGCAATTTCGTATTTAGACATTTTAAAGTAGCTTCCAAAAGCCTCAAAAGACCTAGTTTGCTCCTGAGTAAAGAACTATTTGATTTTAAAACACAAAGCTGGAGAGAAAGCCTTTGGGTTTACTGTTGGGGAAATTCTATTGTTTCCAGGAAGAAACTTCTCCTCCAGTTCCATGGAGGAAAGAGGCTGGACAGCTAACTTGCCCCTTCCTCTTTTCCTCTCTTACCTTTGCGATCTGGTTGCCCACTGAGCTTGTGCGTTAGCTCCTCTCCTGTTTCCACATGGAAAAACACACCTGCGTCTTCTAGAGACAGGTGTGGAGGCCCACCTGCCTCGGTATCCCCTGTTGGAGCTCGACAGTCATGAGACAGTGATTCCTCGGCAACCATTCAGGCGAGTAGCTGCCTCTCTGCAGACCAGGCTCTCCCCCAAGTGGGCTGCTCCAGGTCTAAACTTGGGGGAAGTAGTAGGAAGTCTATGTAGCTGTCGGGCTCAGCCACATTTGCCAATGAAACTCTGACAGTGAGGAAACTGATGTCTTGATTTCCATTTGCCTGACTCCTGTCTCTAATTCTCAACCGGTTCCAAACACAGAGAAGAGAGCAGCTTGATTTATTAAAAAGCTCCCAAAGCTCAGATAATTGTGAGACAGGCTAGGATCTGTGTGGGTCTGGTTAGGAGGGGGTTTGTTTTGTTCTGTTTGTTTTTAGTCTCTTGTTCTTCCCTGTCGTAGCAGAGTATGTGGCACATAGAAAGTGCTCACTAAATACTTGTTGGGTAAGTTAAAGATAATAGAGCAGAGATGCCTGTTAGGGAGGCTCCTGCAACGATGCAGGTCTGAGCTAAAGCAGAGAACGTGAAAATGGAAAGGGGAGAAGTGACGAGGGACTAAAAGACATGGTGGAATTCTAGAAATATCCTCACGTGCAAAATGGCGTATACAAGGTTATGCATTGCAGTTTATTAGTAGTAGCGAAAGGTTGAAAACCATTTCCCTAGGAAACTGGTTAAATAAAATACAGTACATCTACTCAGTGGAATAGTATGTAGCCATAAGAAAGAATATGGAGGTCTTTTGGTACTGATTTGGAAAGATCTCCAAGATACATTAAATAGAAAAACAACAAAAACAAGGAGTGGAGTCGTGTATAGTATGCTACCATTTACCAAAGGCAAAAGGGAGTATGTATTTCTCTTTCTTTGTAAATGCATACAGCATCTCTGGCAGACACACAATAAACAATAGAGGCTGCTGGTGAAGAGAGGAAATGAGGGGCCGAGGAGGGAGGAGAGGACAGACTTACCCCTGTATGGCCTTTTGGACTCTTGTGAGTTTTGAAGCAAGTGAGTTTTACCTCTTCAAAGAGTGAAATACAGATACAAACATACAACAATCAAAAGCAACACTGTGTGGGGCCTGTACCGGGGCCTGAAGACTGATTAAGATGTTGTATGTGAGAGAAGACCTGGGCGATGACTCTGAACTTGCACCTCGAGTGACTGGGAAGAAAATGGCAGCTCTGCTGACTGAGATGTGAGTGAGGAGTGGGAGTGAGGGTGACTCAGGGCATGTTGTTTTAGCAGCCCCCGAGGGTGTCTGCAGAACCATGTCCGACAGCTGTAAGTCTGAACTCGCAGTTGGAGAGAAAGATTGAGTTGGAGATTTGGTCTGGGGAGTTGTCAGCATAGAGGTAGTATTTGAAGGTGCCGGAGCAGTGAGGTCCCCAGGGAGGTGAGTGGCCTGAATGGAAGGGAGAGGAATGTGGATCTTCACTGCTCAAGGGTGGCGTAGGGTTCAACACTGAGTTGCTGCTCTGTGTGGTCTAAGTCAGGGAGGCGTATGGCATCACTCTGCCAGGACATCCTGGTCCTTTTCTGGGAACAGAAGCTGCACCACTGAGCTGCACATCCCCTGGAGGAATAATCACTAACAGCAATCATTCTTCCTCAAGGAGGTTATGCCATTACTAAGAACTCTATTCCTTTGACTATTCGCGTTGTCTATGGTTACAAATTTTATAGTCCTCAAGGGCCAGTAACCCATTTTTGGTGCTCACCTCATCTCAAAGTACCGTGCAGAACACCATAAGGACACACTATAAATAGTGACTACAGAGTATGACTCTTTTTTTTTTTTTGCGGTACGCGGACCGCTCACTGTTGTGGTCTCTCCCGTTGCGGAGCACAGGCTCCGGACGTGCAGGCTCAGCGGCCATTGCTCACGGGCCCAGCCGCTCCGCGGCATGTGGGATCTTCCCGGACCGCGGCACGAACCCGTGTCCCCTGCATCGGCAAGCGGACTGTCAACCACTGAGCCACCAGATAAGCCCCAAGAATATGACTCTTTTTAGTCATTGCTTTTAGGAGGCAAAAGGAAATAGTTTAGGCTGCCCTGCCCTAAATTCACCGAAGCCAACACTCATTTTTATAAATCGCATTTGGCTTTGAATGCAGGCTGGTTGCTTTCCTGTCATCTTCTATAGTAAGAAGTGTTCTTAGTTAAAATGCTTTTGCCTCCTATACTTCTGTGAGTTTGGTTGATCTAGTCTTTTGCTTTCTTTGAAGAATGTTCTCCACCTCCCTCAACACTCTCCCTCATCCTTGGTCTCAAAGCCTCATTTTTGTAGACTGTCTCAGGATCAGACTACCTTGGTGAAATAAACATTTTAGAAAATCTTTCACAAATATACTTTGACCTTAAAAGCACAGAGTAAGCTGCTTTTCTTCCACTACGTGGTCTGAATGTACCTGGAGAAAAACAGGACACAGAGAAGGATGAAGTGGATCTAAATTGGTCCAGAAAATTAGAATACAATACAGAGGCCATTTAAAAAGCAGCCAGGGCCTTCCCCCCGCTCCTAGGTTACCTCAAGACATAATTCATTCAGTTCCACAGCATTTATATACTTTTATGCTTAAGACTAAGAATTTTTCACATACTGGTATTGGCTATAAAGGGTATCAAAATATACCACCCCAAAATATGCCACTTTGACATAAGGATTATTTTGAGCTGAAGGCAATTGAGGAAAAGCAGACACAGGAAGAACTCTCTGCCCTCCCCCGATCTGCCTAAAAGCAGGGCATAAACTTCTCTTTGTAAAAGTGCCCCCTCCCCTCTCTCTACCAAGAGGAGGAGAACAGTCCTTATCACCAGAGACAGAGAAGGCACCAAGATGAGTCTACATAAAAAAACCTTACTAAATAACCCTATCTACCATTGCTTTCCCCCATATATCTACCTTCCCGTGATTTACCACTCCTAGAAGCCCCAAATCCCTTTTCTTTTGTCTTGTGACTTCTCCACAATTTATTGCCCTTTGTTAAAATAGTATATAAACCTCTGAGTCTAACTGCTACTTTGGGTTTTCTTTTTTGTGCAGGCCTTGTGCATGTAAAGTTAGAAATAAAATTTGTATGCCTTTTCTCCTGTTAATCTGTCTTTTGTCAGCTTAATTCACAGGTACCAGTTACAGAACATAAGAGGGTAAAGGGAAAGTTTTTCCTCCCTTACAGCTACTTCCTAAAGTGAGTGCATTTTAGATTACAGGAGAATCTAGCTTATCTCTAGATTTCCACAAAGAGACTTTTTCTTCTTTGTGGTGTTCTTCACGTGCACACACCTTCCCAATGATGCATAACCTCTGTTTCTTCAAATAGTAACTGTGCTCAGACTATTCACCTGCCAAGTGCTTCATATGTATTTTCTCACTAAATGCAACAGCCCTATGAGGATTGTCCCATGGTTATCAGTATTGGTCATTAATCAAGCCCCATTTTACAGTTGTAGAACTGAGAGCCCACGAAAGGCTGTTTCTTGCCTAAAATCAGGCCGTGAATTAGTGGTGGGTTAGACAGAGTTGAGTAAATATCAGGCAACACTTATGTACATGTAATTTCTCTATACATATAGATGTTAGTTTATTTAAGTTTAGGATCAGAGTTTGTTTGTTTTTTTTCTGTATGACATTCTAAAGTAAATTTTTATTGTACTATAATTTACAGGCAATAAAATGCAGGAATCTTAAGTTCACAGTTGGATGAGTTTGACACTTGCAGATGGTTCACTTTTTAATGTTACAGTGTTGGTCCATTGCACTTAATTGTATTGCCTATTTATTGAAAGGTGCCAATCTCTAGACATAGGGAATGCCAGCCTCATCATGAGCTAATGGCTGGTGAATGGTGTCACAATGTGTTTCATTGTGATGGCCCCCACAGCATTTTCTTTGTTTGCTCACGTTAGTGGCATTGTATTAACCTCTGAAGTGAATGTTTTGAGATTAACCTGATGCAACATTTATAGTATTTTCATGTCTGACTCAAAAACAAATTTCATGAATATGCTGTGTAATGCAGTTCACTTCCAGCAGCAGCTGACAGTGGACTTGTGAGCACCTGGGGGTGTCTCTCCAGGCCTGATCCTAGAGAAAGTTATGAAGTGGTCCCTGTGTTTGCCCTGCCCCTTCTCTAGGTACCCATCTAGTATGGCTGGCCTCACCCTCCTGTGTCACTCCTGGCCCCTGGTAAAGAAGAAAAGCCCTGGGACATGGTGGCTCTCCTCAGACATTTGAAGGGCTTTCCTATAGAGGTGATCTTGTTTTATATGGTCCCAAAGAGTTGGCTGGCTTGCTTTCATTCATTCATTCATTCACTCATTATTAAATAAAACCCCACTAAGAGCTAACTCTGTACCAGGTATTATGTTACAAGCTAAGGATTTTGCATTGAACAAAACCAACAGAGAACCTGCCACTGTGAAGCTTATATTTTAGTAGGGGAGGCAGATGTTAATCCAATACCCTCTTTGTAATTTCTAATCTGGGGGTGGAGGTGGGGTCAGGAAGAAGAAGGAGTTTGGAGAGCTCATTCCAGGTCCTAAGACGAGAAGATGCTCAGCAAGTTGAAGGAAATGAAGAAGGGCACTGTGGCTGGAGTGCTGAGACAGGGCGAGTGGGCCAGACAGGACAGCTGGCTGGGGGTGTGGAAGTGATGGTAAGGAAATTCAGAAGAAGTGAAACGGTGAAGATGTAGGACCAGCTGGTGGAAATTAAAGTGTGATGGATTTCAGTTCAATGTAGAAAAAAACTGTTTGACAGGAAGAATGGAGTGCTCTGCGGCATACTGTTTCTTTATCACTAATAGTTTGTAAGTAGAGACTTGCTGGCTATATTTCAAGTATCTGGTAAAGAATACACTATCACAGGGCTTCCCTGGTGGCGCAGTGGTGGAGAGTCCGCCTGCCGATGCAGGGGACACGGGTTCGTGCCCAGGTCCGGGAGGATCCCACGTGCCGCGGAGCGGCTGGGCCCGTGAGCCATGGCCTCTGAGCCTGCGCGTCCGGAGCCTGTGCTCCGCAATGGGAGAGGCCACAGCAGGGAGAGGCCCGCGTACCGCAAAAAAAAAAAAAAAGAATACACTATCACAGATACCAGATTGGACACCAAATGACCCTTAAGTCTCTGGACCTGGAAGTCTCTGGACATCTCTGGAAGTCTCTTCTACCCTAAGATCCTATGCTGAGCTGGCAGGAAGACTGACCAGGCTATTGTAGGGATCTGGGTATCAAATAGTGAGGACCCGTGAGATGAAGGACTAAGCTGGCTAAGTATGGGAGATGATCACTGAGGAAATGTCCAACCATGGGGGAATGGAGAAGCAGTGGGATAGTGATATAGCAGGGGACACACAGCACTGTCAGTGATACAGGTATCAATGTGTACAAGTCTCAAACGCCAATTGTTCAGAGAAGCTAGTTGCAGGGAGATGGTCACGGTATGGCATACATTTGTGTAAAATTTAAGATCATGCTAAACAGTACTGCATACGGTTTATGACTACATAGTACAAATATAAAAAATAAGCAGGGAGTGTGAACCAAATTATTTAGTGATTGTTTCAAGGGAGAGAGAGATGAAAATGAGATCAAGGAGAGGTACACAGGGGTTTCAACTGTATCTGTAATGTTCATTATATTATTCTTTATTTTTCTGCATCTTGAAGAAATAAGACAAATTAGAGAAGAAATCCAGGTGATTCTTACATATAGCTAGGTTTTGAGAACCAGAGTCAGTGCTTCTCAAAGTTCAGTGTGCGTTTGAATCCTCAGGGGATCTTGTTAAAATGCTGATTCTGTCTCATTAGGTCTGGGGCGGGGCCTGAGGGTCTGCATTTCTAATCAGCTCAGGGAAAAGGACCACTCTGAGTAGCGAGGGTCGGAATGACCTTGGTGTTCTCTAGGATTCTCCCTGCCGACAGGACTGTTCGGAAGTGCCCACTCTGGACAGCATGCCTCCCTTCAGGGTCTGGGTACAGTTGGGGGCAGTCTGGGAATCTCAGGAGAGAAGCTTTGAGAACTTGGGAAGGCACACTTTGGAGAGATTTCTCCAAAGAAGTTAAATCGACAGGCGATCCAGGGAGGTACGCAGCAACATATGTTGTCTGCTGATTTTTTTTCCTTAAATACGTTTCTGTTTAACACTTTGTGGTCATGCATGTGCAGGTATCCTGTGGAGCAGTGTTTCCCAAACCAAATGTACTCTGAGCCAGAAATCCCTTCAGTCTTGACATTATAGGAAAGGAGAGGCCAAGGTCGCTAAAGATTAGGGAGGGAGGGAGCAGATGTGCTGACAGTACACTTTGTAGGAATCATTTTCTAGGTAGCAGCTCCCAGGTTTCTGGATGGTGGGTCTTGAACTGAGCAGAGTGACAGGCCTCTCATATCCCAAGATGGCATCTGCTACTCAAGAAGGAGACAAAAGAGGCTGTTGTACAGTTTACCAAATTTGCTATGCACAGGTGTGATGTGCTTGCACAAAGTTTTTGTTCCTGTGAAGTCCGATGTCCTTTATATTTTCCCACCGCGCCATAAGTGCTATGACAGCAGGGAGCACACATCTCAGGTTTAGCACCTGGCCCAGCACCTGGGACCTCACAGGTGCTCAGGAACTGTTTATGGAATGAGTGAATGAATTTCAACTCAGATACAGGTTTTTTTTTAAATTAACCTTTTTGTTTTGAGAGCATAATAGATTCATATGCAGTTAGAAGAAGTAACACAGAGAGATCCCAGGTACCCTTTACCCAGTTTCCCCCCAATGGTAACATCTGGCATAACTATAGTAAAGTATCAGTCACAGCCAGGAAATTGTCAGTGATACAATCCATTGGCCTTAGATTTCCCCAGCGTCACATGCAACCTTATCATATGTGTAGGTTCATTTCTCCACCACCACAGATAAGACACAGACATGGCTCCATCACCACAGAGTCCCTTATGCTGCCCTTTTATAACCACACCTACCTCGCTCTGTAATTTTGTCATTTCAAGAATGTTGTGTAATAGAATCACACAGTAAGTAATCTTTTATGGTTGGCCTTTTCCACTCCACACGATTCCCTGGACATTCATCCAAGTTGTTGTATCTGTCAGTAGTGTGTTCCTTTTCCTGGCTGAGGGATATTCCGTGGTGGGCATGCACCACAGTTCGTTTATCCATTCACCCTTCCAAAGACTTCTAGGCTTTTTCTAGCTTGGGGCTATTATTAATAAAGCTGATATGAACATTTGTGTATAGGTATTTGTGAATATATCTTTTCATTTTTCTGGGATAAATGCCCAAGAGTGCAATGCTGGGTCATATGGTAACTGCATATTTAATTTTATAAGAAACTGCCAACTGGTTTCCAAAGAGGCTTGGCTTACCTTGCACATTCCCACCCACAGTCTATATATATATATATTTTTTTTTAAATAAATTTATTTATTTTATTTATTTTTATTTTTGGCTGTATTGGGTCTTCGTTGCTGCGCGCAGGCTTTCTCTAGTTGTGGCGAGCGGGGGCTACTCTTCGTTGTGGTGCGCAGGCTTCTCATTGCAGTGGCTTCTCTTGTTGCAGAGCACGGGCTCTGGGCACGCGGGCTTCAGTAGTTGTGGCGCGTGGGCTCAGTAGTTGTGGCTCGCGGGCTCTAGAGCACAGGCTCAGTAGTTGTGGCGCATGGGCTTAGTTGCTTCGCGGCATGTGGGATCTTCCTGGACCAGGGCTCGAACCCGTGTCCCCTGCATTGGCAGCCGGATTCTTAACCACTACACCACCGGGGAAGCCCCCACCCACAGTCTATAAGTGGTCCAGTTGCTCCATGTCTTCGCCAAAGTTTGGTATGGTTGCTGTTTTTTATTTAGAGATAGAATTCCAAGGGCACTGGTACAGATCATTATTGAAAGGAGCCTTGCAATGAATTACCACAAGACTTTAGTAATAGCAGAGAACCTGGTAAGTTCCAGGGACACCTGTCTTTGTCCAGAAACTTAGTAGATACATAAATACTGTAGGAGGAATGCATTCTAGAATGTTAGAGAAGTGAGGATTAGAATGAGAAAGATGACTGACTAATGGTGGGAGGTAACATCAGATATACCCAAAGATATGTCAGAATATCTAACGGCAGATAGGGGGTGGAGGAGGGAAAGGAGAAAAGGGGGCAGGAACCCACCTGCGTTCAAGTAGAGCAAAGGCCAGCAGAGGTTATCATTAATTCATGACTCATTAATTCAACAAATATTCATGGAGCAGCCTGCTATGAGCCAGGCATTCTGAGACACGTGGGACATGGTCATGACCGAGGTCAGTAAGGTCCCTGACAGAATAACCAGCATTTATTTGTGTCAGGTGTTGTGTTAAGCGCCTATGATATCTTTTAATCCTCCCACAGAGACAGATGTTATTTTAAGCCCATGTTACAGATGAGGAAACAAGCTCAGAGAGGATAAGTAACTTGCCTGGGGCCACAGAGCTAGAGTGCCATGGAGCTGACATTCAAATCCAGGCATGTCTGACCACCTTATGGTTGGTGGAACTTGCTAAGGGATGGTAAACTTAAGATCCTGGTACAGGAGCACCTGGTACTGTGACCCCAGAAGCACAGTTGGGGAACAAGATGCTGTCTGGAGCCAGAATCCAGGGGCTCAGATTTCCTGGGACCCTTACACTCTAGAAATCCTCTTGCTTACTTCCTACTTCCTAGTGTCTGAAATCTCTTCAAAAGAGGACAGGATTCTTCCATTTCGTCATTAGAAGTTAATGTATAATTGCAGCTCTGCTTTTTTGTGTCACTTATCTTCAGAAGGAGAGACAACTGCTCCCTTATGTGCAATAAGCTATTCTCGTACCTGTTGTTAGGAGGCCCGGGGCTACTTCCAAGCCTAAATCTGTAGTCTGGCACATTTTTCAGCTTCTCTGTCCCTCAAATAGGGGGATCCCTTCCATCTGTCTATTACAAACTGCTTATCAAGGGGGCGGAGGTGTTGTCCTGGCGCTCCTGACATTGAGCTCTGCTGTCGGTAAGCCTGTTGCTTTGCACAAATTCTCTCTGCTGATCCAGGAGGAGTCCCGTTCTTCCATTGGTTTTAACTCTTCCAGCAGGGCTGGAGTTGACTGAGGCCTGGAATAGTGGAGTCTGGCCAGTAGTTAGGGTCAGTCACTAATCTCTGGGCCACTTGAGTAAGGACCTGTATCACTGAGTTTCAGCTTCCTTTTTTTCCCCTTTTTCAGTTTCCATAACTTCGACTCTTTGGAGGGGGTTGTCCTGCTTTCCGGGTCCCTGACTTACATAATGGTAATTTTTCTAGCCTGTGTGTGGAGCTGGAAATCTTTGCTCTCATCCAGGCCTTCTTTAGAGATTTACCATGATGGTCCTCAGCTCTGTTCATGCTCGCAAAGCGTGATCCAGCATCCTCTCACGTTAATTTACTAAAACAGAAAGAGTTTCTATTTAGAGCCTAGACCACACTCCCTGTGAGGAACTTGAACCCTCTGATTCTTTTTTGCACCTGCCTTGTTCTGGTGACATGCTGTTGGGTCCCAAGTATTTTCTAGGTGAGGTCACACCGCCAACACTTTTAGGGAGGGGATGTCGTGCTGAGCTGTGATGCTGCCCTTAGCCCCGCCCTAGGAGGCTGCTTGGCCCCAGGTCTCCCTTTCCACCACAGGGGAAAAAAAGGCATCTTACATTTGGTAGTATATATGAGTCCATGCCACTCTCTCACTTTGTCCCAGCTTACCCTTCCCCCTCCCCATGTCCTCAAGTCCATTCTCTATGTCTGCATTGTAAAGCAATTATACTCCAATAAAGATGTTTTTTTTTTAAAAAAAGGCATCTTATTTAAAATTCTTTAAAAAGTTGGTAATCATGTATGCTGCACGCCCCTTCCCAGGGCTCTCTCTAACAACCGGAGAGGAATTCATACTAATAAAAAGAGCGATAATAATAGCTAACATTTATTGAGTAGTTTTCATGTAATAGATGTTATGCTTAGAATAAATTTTTATCTGCTCTTTTTAGTTTATTCTATATAACCCTATTAAGTAGGTGATACTATCAACCACATTTTATACATGTGGGAACTAATGCCCAGGGAGATTAAGAACCCACATCTGTGACTGAAGCACTTGCCCTTAGGGACTATATGACACCTCCTCCTATTCATGGAAAACTTGATCAAGGCCTTGTCCTTCCTTATAAAAGTGCCGCAGAATGGCTAACAGGTTTCCCAGGGATTCCAGAGTCATCTGGAAGAGCACTATTTTTCAAAACATTGTCTGTGAACCCCGTGCATCAGAATTCCCACCACTGCTTATTAAAATCGCAGTCAGGCTGAATCACAACCTCTGCGAATAGGGCCAGGGAATCTGCATTTTTAGAAAGCTCCCCCACCCCCCACCCCCGGGGATTCTGATGGACTCTAATAAACACTGCTATTTTCATTGGCATACTAATAATCACAGCTTACGGGTAGGCCTGAAACCAGAAAAAAGGATTGGTGAGGCTCTAGGGCAGGGGTTAGGCAGTCTTTTTATAAAGGGCCAGAGAGTATATAGTTTGGGCTTTGCAGGCCCTACAGGTCTCTGTTGCAACTCCTTGACTCTACCATTGAAACCCAAAAGCAGCCACAGACAGCCTATCACCAAAGCGCGTGGCTGTATCCCAATAAAACTTAGTATTCAAAAACAGGCAGTGAGGGCTTCCCTGGTGGCGCAGTGGTTGAAAGTCCGCCTGCCGATGCAGGGGACACAGGTTCGTGCCCCGGTCCGGGAAGATCCCACATGCTGCGGAGCAGCTGGGCCCGTGAGCCATGGCCGCTGAGCCTGGCGTCCAGGGCCTGTTCTCCGCAACGGGAGAGGCCACAACAGTGAGAGGCCCGCGTACCGCAAAAAAAAAAAAAAAAAAAAAAAAAAAAAAAAAAAAAAAAGGCAGTGAGAGGCCAGAGCTTGCTGACCCCCATAGTCATCCTGGCCCACCAGCCCTCTGACAGCCCCTTTTTTGTGGGGCTTATTCTTACACTACTTTCTGTTGCCTACAGAGAGCTGTACCCATGAAATTAAAATCACCTGTTGTAACAGGTAAACCTTGAATCTTAGTGGCTTCAAGCAATAAAAGTTCTTTCTCATCTCATAGTCCAGTGAGGGTGTGCCTACTTAGGGTATTCTCTGTGGTCATTTAGGGACCAGGACTCCTTCGTGGTGTGGCTTCACCCCTCTTGGTCCTCACAGCCAGCGGATGAGGAAAGAGAGCAAGGATTATTCATGGGAAATTTGTATGGGCGTCGTCTGGAAGAGGTACCCATCATTTCTACCCACATTTCACTGGCCAGAATTCTTATTGTTTGGGGTCCAGAAACAGTGATTTCTCAAGCCTGTGAGGCCCTTGGTCTCGAGACTCTCTCTAGTCCCTTCTGTCTTTGCTTGAAATCCATCCAGTTCTAGCCCAGGCTCATCTCTTCCTTGAAAAAACCTTGCTAAGGTCAGCCAGTAGGAGCCAGCCCACGGGTTCACTCTGACCTGTCCAGCCACGTTCCTTGGAGCTGCAGGCTCAGAAGGCACAGGTCCACCTCCTCAGTTACTGTAGGTGCAAGTTTTATCACCAGTTTGCTCCTCTACAACCTAGATCTCTGTCTCTCCAGCCTCTGAGATGCATTTCCTCCCTGGCTGCTGCCTGCCTGTGAAGCCTGTGCCACGTATTTTAGGTTGTTGCCATGGTAGTAGCACCCCACTGCAAGATACCGACTTCTGTGCTAGTTCAGGTAGCACAGCGGCTTTCACAGGTAAACCGAAACTACGTGATTAACACAACTAAATGTTTATTTCTTGCTCACAGCATATTCTAATACAGATGTTCTTAAAGGTATGACCTTCCACTTGGGTTTTTCCTTCTTGGAGCTCTGCCTTCCTCTGGGTCCTCATGGTCCTCTCCACCCTGCTGGCCGCAGGGAAGGAGGGCAGGCACTTCCCATGGCATCCCACAGGCACATCACTTTGGTCTGTATTCTCTTGGCCAGAAATCAGTCATATGGTCACAGTCACTGCAAGAGGGGCTAGGAAATGTAGTCTAGTGACAAGCCCCAGAGGAACAGGAAGTAGGTTTTGGTGTGCACGTAGGCATATCTGCCTCTAGGACCAGGACTGTCTGGACTGATGGAGTACCGTCCGGGGGCTTATCAGGAAGAAGGTCAACAGGTGGCCTGCCTAGGTGCTCACGAGGGACGTTATCAGGCAGCAGCTAGTGAGATCTGAAAGATGTGTAAATATCTTCACAGACGCAACAAACGTTCACTGCATGTCCACCCTGTGCCCAGCAGTGGGCCAGACTCTGGGGACCTGGAGGAGAACAAAACTCCCCTTGGAGCTCGGGGTGACCCCGCTAAACACGACCCTTGTGCTGCTGGGTGCCAAGGGGCCAGAGAGCCTGGGGACAGGAGGGGAGTGGGGCAGGTTTTTTAACATGGCTGGTTTGAGTGCCTCCTGCCGCCCTAGAAATGCATCCTGTATAGTTCAGCCTGCCAGCCACCATTAGCAAATGCTGTCTCTGCAGTGTATTGGATGAAATGTAATTAGGGGGGAAGAGGGCAGCCGATGGCTGATGTTCTGTTTATCTCTCTCTTGGTTGTTTTCCTAGGACATGGTTTCCCCTCTATGAGGCTTCTAAGGAGGTGGCTGCTCCAGGATGTAGGGTCGTCACCTTTTTTTGTGTTTGTTTCTGGCTGTTGGCAAAGTTAGGGAGCTGGCACTGTGTCTTGGACCCCCCTCTGTGGTGCTGAGGACGGCACAGGGAGGGACCCAGAGCCCGGCATCCTTGCTTTTTTCATGTTGTTGGCCATTTGGGTTAGAAGCCACTGCTGCTGCGGTTGGTGACTGCGTCATGGGCCTGGCTTAACTGATGAGGTGGGCTGAGGCCTGGGCAGACAGCGCTCAGTCAACAGCCATTGAGCATCGGCTCTGTGCCCGACCTCTGTCCAAGCCCGTGGACACTTCCCTCCCCGGAGCCCACTCCCTCTCGGTAACTCGGGGCACTGGGGAAGGATCTTGAAACTGTTATGTAAGGCAATGGAAGTATTCTCCAGGAGCGTTTTCAAAAAGGGCTAAGAAAATGGACATAGAGGACATAGCTAACACTGGAGCAGGCCACGGAGGGAAGTTTTTACATCTCTTTCAGAGATTTTTCGGTAGAAAATCATGTCACTAGAAGCAGGAAGGTAGCCTGGGTAAATATCTAGGACACCCTTCCAAGCTGCATTCATTAATTTGTCACATGGTTTCAGCTAAGGCAGTGAGGACTACAAAAGGTTAAATCTCTCCAATACGATGAACTCAGCCATCCCTGTGAAATGGAGGAAGCGGAATACCATTAGACTCTCTAATCTCATTTCTCCCTTGCTGTCCTTCTTGGAGCCTATCAAATAGTGACCTGGCAGAGAGTCAGTTCTGTGGACGTGAAACATCAGAATCAGTCTCTTTCTGAACGTGCCAACAGGGCTGTAATTTAGAAAATGTAGCCTACCTTTTAAGGAAGGATGAAAAGGTACTAAATGCACCTTTCTTTGCATGTTAGATCCCAAATATTTGGGATATATTAAACATGTAATTCCTGGGGAATTTTATTTTCTGTTTTATTAGAGTATTTGCATGACATATTAGAACCAACTTATTAAAACTGTTTGTATTTGTGGATCTCCGGTGGTTTCATGAGTACTGCTTGAGGTCCTATATATGCCAACTATTCAATAAGATGTGTCTTTTGAGTGTGTAACTATGCATTCAAGATGCAAATGCAGTAACAATTTTGCCCTTGTTTTAATTACTCTTCCTCAACAATGCATGTGATTTTTCTTATCTGATTTAAGCCTTTTCTGAGGGGAGGGGGCAGGAAAGTATTAGCTACTTCCATGTAAAAAAAACTAAATATACTTGGAAGTTGGAATTTTACATTTTTCTGTTAGTCCTAGTCTGTTTCCATATTGTCATGTTGTCATAAATTAAAGGGGAGGGCGTGGGGCCTACCAGGATTTTGAAGTTTTTTTTTTCCTCCTATTTAAAGTTTATGTCTCCTGTATAGCATCCCATAATGCTGGTTATTTTTATGCTGAATATTTGGGACAAAGAGCCTCTCTTAAATGAAAGATAATTGCAAGCTTTGTCCCTTGCCTCAAGTTTACTGCAGGTTTTCTCTCCTCGTTGGTTATACAAAATGAAATTATAAACCACCAGTAGCCTGGGAGATGTCAATCGATTCCAAATGACTAAATATTTAATTCAATCATTGCCTATACTTCCAGGGATGACTCGGGTGTTTTTCTTCTTACTGAGGGCTCCATGAACGCCCGGCTCTGCAATGGCTGCTGAGGACTGTGTCTGTTGCAAGGAGGCTCCCCTGCAGTGAGGAGCTGGGCAAGCCTGTTCCATAGCAGCCCTTTTTGCAAATGGTAGTGGATTTTTGCAGAAGGTTTGTGGCCAGATCGCTATGTATAATACTGATGAAGCATTTTTGTTCCAGCTCTGTCTCGGAAGACCTAGGCTGTAGACGTGGGGATTTCAGTAGGAAACATTATGGATCTGTGGAGCTGGTAAGTTTACACTGTCTGTTCAGTGGTAGAACATTGATTTTGATTTAGAGAGGATCGCCAAGCTCTTCAGATCTTTTGTTGTATATTTACTGTTAGACCATGTGAGTACAGTATAAGGACTGGATGGGAATGAATGACTATTGAAGGGCTATAATAATTTGATCATCTTTATCTGTGTGTTTTTACTGTTACGTACTTTTAATCTGTGTCTTTCAGTGTGTTAAAACATGTGGCTTGGTATTTTTCTCTGTTAATGGTGTTATATAATTAAATAAAATCATTTATGAATTAAGAAAGGTAGCATCTGTTTTTATGTTATCTTGTTCCTAAAAGTTTCTAAATCTAGTTTTTGTGGTTTAAATATTATTGTAATACATATTCTGATTTTTCTGTACCTTTGCTCTCTGGGTATGTGATAGGATTTAGAATATTTATGAGCTCTTTTTTTTCCTGTTAAAAGTATATGTGTTGGGCTAGATAAATGACTGTGATAGGTAATAGATATCTGGAATGAAAATATCCATATTTTCTTTAATGAGAGAGATTGGGGATTGTGTTATGATTTTTTTAAATTGTATGCTTTCATTTTAAAAGAGGCATAATGAAGGCATATCATAGCCTCAGTTTTTTAAAAGACAGAATTGTGAGTTCTTTTCCCACAAGAAAAGAACAAACTGCATGGAAATTTGAACAGATTTTCAGGAAAATGTGCTTATAAGATTCTCTTGGCTATTAAAACATTAAATTTATTATTTCTGTCTATTTACAAAAACTGAGTTGATGGGATCCATTTGTATAGTACCCAGTTATCCCCGATTAATATAAGCTGCATTCTTGCAGGGTTTAAAAAGTAAAAAAAAATATGCCAGAATCATGTACCAGTAGCATTCTACTTGAATTCAAGCATATATTACAGGTTTGACTGTGTACCTGCCCCACGTATATTCTTGAAAATATGCATTAAGTAAAAGATTCGGTCCTTGTTCTTAGGGAGCTTACTGTCCTCCAGCTGGGCAGATAAGATATACATAATATATCTAAAGAATGGATTTGGTCACGTAAAAGATGCACCGGTTGATTCAATCAATGCCTGTTCTGTGTGAGTCACTGGTGACACCGTGCCAACTCAGACCACCACCTCTCCTGAAAGAGCGTGTGCATAACTGTAATTCAGAGTGGGAATTGGTAAATATTGTGAGAAGCACACAGATAGGGCCTGGTGGGGGTTGGGAAAAGGAGGGAGCAGCCCATTCTAGCCAGGCATCTCGGGGAAGCAGCCTGGAAGGCCTTATGGGGGCTGTGGGATGTGGGTTGGTGGCAAGGAAGACAGACAGTAGATATTTGCACACAGCAAGATTCTTGGCAGTGATGATTCGAAGGGCGGCAAGCAAATGGTCCTGCCCAGCAGAGAGTGTAGGGCAGCAGAGCATAGTGGTTACACAACAGCTAGGCTTTGGACTCAGGCAGGCCTGCATTCACATACCAGTTCCATCAGTTATTATCTTTGTAAACATCTCGGAACCCCAGGGGTGCCTAAGAGCTTGTGCTCTGAATTCATTCTTGTTTCATCATTTACTAGTTGTATGATCTGGAACTTCTTTGAGCCTCAGTTTTCTCATCTATGAAATGGGGTTTATTCATATTATCTACCTTATAGGGTTGCCGGGAGGATTAAATGAGATGATGCACGTAAGCACAGTCCCTGTTAACTAGCTATAGCAGCAAAGATGAAATTTGGTAGCAAAAGTAGGACCTTGACTCTTAGGTAAAGACTTGAACGTGATCTAATGAGTATGGAGCTCTGTAAACAATGAGAGTGGTGTCTGGGGGAGACAACGTAGGTGTGTAGGATGAACCCTTTATAGACTTATGGAAATCACAGAATATCAGACTGGGAACGTACTTCAGAGCAGCAATTTCAAGCTTGAACAGGCATCAGAATCACCTGGAGAGTTTATTAAAACAAATTGCTGGATCCCACCCCCAGAGTTTCAAGTTCAGTAGGTCGGGGTTAACCCAGATTTTGCACGTTCTAACAAGCTCCCAGATGATGTTGATGCTGCTGGTGGCAGGACCACCCTTGAAGAAGCCCTGCCTTACTGAATCCTAGACTAGGCATCAGTTATCCCCAGCCTCATGAGGCAGCTCATTGAGCAAAAGTTCTTCAATCCATCTGTTCAGGTTTTTACTCTAGAGCCATGATTTTGTGTGTGTGTGTGTGTATGTGTGTTTATAACTTTTTAAATATTATAAAGTAACTTTTAAATACATTTCAAAATTCCATGTGTAATTTCACCACCTTGAATCAAGTATTTTCATCTCCTTTGGTACCTTCCAATTTTTATACCTCCAAAGCCATTTCTACATGGCTGTAATCAAATTATACATTTACTTTCGCATTCCTCTTTTTTCATTTAACTGTATTTTGTAACTGTCTTCTTGTCATGTAGTCTTTGAAGTTACCATTTTAATCGGTGCATGATAGCCCAACAAGGTGATAAACAATTATCTGTGGAACAGTTTCCTTCCTTTTGTAAAATTAGGTTGTTTCTAGTTTCCCCGCGTTAGAAATGACATGCGCTAGAGGCTGCAATGGTTGGGAAAGATGCAATGAGCAAGTTCCAGTTTTGCCATCAGAGGATCTCTTGAAATTCTGACTCCAGTGTTTTAGAGAGGAGACATTTTCTCTCGCCTATGAACAGCAGAGTATTATTAAATTAAAAACCATTTTATCGGGGCTTCCCTGGTGGCGCAGTGGTGGAGGGTCCGCCTGCCGTTGTGGGGTACGTGGGTTCGTGCCCTGGTCCGGGAGGATCCCGCATGCCGCGGGGCGGCTGGGCCCGTGAGCCATGGCCGCTGAGCCTGCGCGTCCGGAGCCTGTGCTCTGCAGCGGGAGAGGCCGCAGCGGTGAGAGGCCCGCGTACCGCAAAAAAAAAAAAAAAAAATATTTTATGCGTCCTAAGTTCATGAGAAAGCGAGTTTAATTTTTCTTACACCTGGTTTGATGGATATTGT
Organism: Phocoena sinus; assembly: GCF_008692025.1. NCBI lineage: Eukaryota > Metazoa > Chordata > Mammalia > Artiodactyla > Phocoenidae > Phocoena > Phocoena sinus. The sequence goes on along the minus strand of NC_045768.1, from coordinate 8,387,231 downwards.
TGGGAACCCAATCGATCTTGGGTGTCCTGGAACTCAGACTTTGTAGAGAGGTCCTTAGGATTCTGTAAAATTGAAATTTTAGCATAAACTTCTTCTGACCTTCAGGAAATTAGGTAGAAGTCCTTGTGAAGAAGGATATCGGCCATTCAAATCGGCAATGAGGGCAGATGCAGGGGCTTGGTTCCTAGGTTTCAATTGGGTATACATTTGGTGGGAGACTGTGGAGCTCAGATCTCTACTGACTCACAGGAGAGTTTCTCAGCCCTGATTCAACAGCTGTGTGTTGAAGTCTCCCGCCATGGGGCAGGCACGGTGCCGGGCACTGCGGGAGAAGGAAAAAACCAGTTGTTCTGCTCTCCTGGAGCTGGAGATAGTCTACCTTTAGAAACCAACGGCCTCAAACTTTGAGTCTCCAGGCCATGTGTGTCTTAGCTGCCCCAGCTGTGTTCCCTGCCTTAATCAGGGATGGTTTCCTTGCAAAGAAGGGAGATCCACTGGGTCCAGCTCAGGTATAAAGTAATGCATGGAAAGGGTGTGGGTGAATCTCCCCAGAATGCAGTGCAGGAAGCACAGCTGGGCCCCATGTGACTGGGAAGCCATCAAGCAGCTATTCTCATTTCTCTCCAGTCCCTGTGATTTCTCAGCTTCACTCTTCTCTGCGTGTCGTTACCAATCTCCTCTCTGCACGCCAGCTTCCCCGAAAACACAGTTGCCTCTCTCCAGTCCATTTTTCCCCAGCAGCGGTGGGTTTATTTTAATACTTCTTTTTATCATGGTAAAAATATACACAACATAAAATTTACCATTTTTAAGTGTACAATTCAGGGCCATTATGTACATCCACAGGGTTATGCAACCATCACCACTATCCACTTTCAGAACATTTTTCATCATCCCAGATAGACACCGTACCCATTAAACAATGACTCCCATTCCCCCCGCTCCCCAGCCCCTCGCAACCTCTGTTCTATCTTCTGTCTCTCTGAATTTGCCTGTTCTACATATACATGTAAGTGGAATTATGCAATTTTTGTCCTTTTGTGTATGATTTATTTCACTTGGTGTAAGATTTTCAAGGTTCATCCATGTTGTAGCATGTATCAGAATTTCGTTCCTTTTTATGGCTGAATAATGTTTCATCATGTGTATATACCGCATTTTGTTTATTCACCTATTGACGGATGCTTGGGTTGTTTCTACTTTTTAGCTATTGTGGATAATGTTATTGTGAACATTGTTACACAAGTATGTGCTTGAGTCCCTGCTTTTAATTCTTTTGGGTATGTTAACTAGGAGTGGAATTGCTGGATCTTATGGTGATTCTATTTTTAACTTTCTGAGGCACTCTCAAACTAGTCTCAGAGCGGCTGCACCACTTTACATCATTCCCACAGCAGTGCCCCAGGGCTTCAGTTCCTCCACGTTCTCACCAACACTTGTTATTTTCCTTTTTTTTTTTTTTTAATAGCCATCCTAACAGGTATGAAGTAGTATCTCATTGTTGTTCTGATTTGCCTTTCACTAATGATTAATAATGTTGAGCATCTTTTCATGTGCTTATTGGCCATTTGTATATCTTCTTTGGAGAAATGGTATTCAAGTCCTTTGCCCATTTTTAAATTGGGTTGTTTGTTTTGTTGTTGTCGCGTTTCAGGAGTTCTTAATATATTCTGGATATTAATCCTTTATCAGATATATATGATTTGCAAATATTTTCACCTATTATGTGGGCTGTACTTTTATTCTGTTGACAATGCCCTTGGATGCACAAAAGTTTTTAAATTTTCATGAAGTCCAGTTTATCTGTTTGTTTCTCTTGTGGCCTGTGCTTTTGGTGTTTGTATCCAAGAAATCATTCCCAAATCCAATGTCATGAAGATTCCCCCTATGTTTTTTTCTAGGAGTTTTATAGTTGCAACTTTTACATTTATGTCTTTGATCCACTTTGAGTTAATTTTTGTATATGGTATAAGGTAAGGGTCCAACTTCATTCTTTTGCATGTGGATGTTCAGTTTTCCCGGCATTATTTGTTGAAAGGACTGTCCTTTTCCCAGTGAATGGTCTTGGCATCCTTGTCGAAAATCAATTGATTATGTATGCAAGGGTTAATTTCTAGGATTTCTCTTCTGTTTCATTGATTTATATGTCTGTCCTTATGCCAGAGTGATGTTTTAAAATGTTGACAATACAATGTCTTTTCTTTCTTAAATCCCTTCTGTGGCCCATTGCACTGCAAGCCCAGACCTTTTACAAAGCCCTACAAGATCCTGCGTGATCCCTGTTCTACCTTCCTCTCCCACCGTCTCTCATGCTACTCACTGTGCTTCAGTGACCTGATTTTGGTCTCTAGAACAATTTGAGTTCCTCCCTGTCCTTTGCACTTACTATTCTCTCTTCGAGCTGTTCTCTAACTCAGCATCCTCTTTATTTTCTCAATGGTGTTTATCACAATTGATTTTTAAAAAATATTTATTTGGCTGTACCGGGTCTCAGTTGTGCCACGCGGAATCTTTGTTGCGGCATGTGGGATTTTTTTTAGTTACGGCACGTGGGACCTTTAGTTACTGCCTGTGGGATCTAGTTCCCTGACCAGGGATCAAACCTGGGCCCCCTGCATTGGAAGAGCGGAGTCTTAACCACTGGACCACCAGGGAATTCCCACAATTGATATTTATTTGTTTACTAACTACTCTCTCATCCACTAGAGGTGAGGGTGAACCTTGTTCATTGTTGGATTTCTAGGCCCTGGCAAGGCCCTGGCACATACAAAGTTCTCATTCACTGTTTTTTATTACTAAATTGATTTCTAGTCCCCCAATCCCCTGGTCTTGCAGCCCTTTCGCCCCTTATAGTCATAGGGTGAAGGGTTCATTCTTGGACCCTAATTTCTTGGATTCAGGTATCTATCCCTGATTCAAACAGTTGAGTTCAGGGTAGTGGGATCATGTGGTATAAATGCGGCCTCCTAGACCCTCAGCAGAGTTTGTGGATAGGGCAGATTCTCTCTGAAAAGGATATAGAGAAAAATCAGTTTCAAAGAGCATAAGCTGGGAAGGAGGCCTCACATGTATCTGCAATATTTCCTCTTCTAGTAGATGATTTAAAAGCTCAAACTAAAAGCACCTGGCTAAAATGTCATCCTCTGCCAGTGGACTATTATCCCTGACACTTTTTTTAATCCCATAAACAACGATATGGATTATAAACTCTCTAAAAATAGGAATCATGGCTCTTTATTTACCACTGTGTCCCTCATACCAACCACAATGCTTAGCATTAGTAACTTAGTAAATATTAATTGAATGAATGAATGGTTCAATTTGGTTGGAATTAGAGAGTAGCCTAACCCGTCAAAAATAAAGAGGGAAAAACGAGCTTCTTTGATTCCCCCTCCCCAGTATAGACTCATCAGCTTGCAGTGCATTCCATCTGAAACATACGCCGTTTTTTCTTCTTGATGAATTGAAAGTCTGGTCTGTCGTGGCAGCATTCTAAGCAAGGCACAGCTATTACCCCATCGACCATTCTTCTTTACTTTATATCGAAATCTGTCAGGATAAGATTGTTTGTAGTTTTTACTGATCTTTCCTTGGCCTTTGACTCATTGGGTAAGAAACTGCTATGGGCGCCATATGGACCTCTCCACTGCCCAGCCCAGCTGCTGAGAGCCTTATATAACCCCACATCTGGATACTTCTGGGGAAGGTCTGGATGAAACAGGGTGGTATATTGTCCATTCCTTTTAAAACTTGTACCCTAATGACTCAAGCCTGCATTTGGATCAGCTGCATGTTCCCCTGGTATATCAGGGAGACACATATAAATGCGACTCTGTGAGGATAGCATGGGTTTGTTGTTATGAACTCGGGGTGGCCTCAAAGGACGTCTGGCTGTACTGAGCACAGCCAAAAGAGAGGTTTATCATGAACTTGGTTGGCATCTGCAGATTTTAACATTTGAGGTTTTGACTATGTGAAGATCTTTGAAGTCTGATACGTAGTAATTTGTATTTTTGCTCAGGCACAAACTTGAATTACGCCTGTGGGACTATTGTGCAGAAACACGACTCTTGGCTAATGAGTGATTTAGCTAGCTGCCTGCCCAGCATCCCTAATACTCTACAGGGTTGAGTAGGCTTTTTGTTTTCAGAGGCATTTTATGGCAGAATTATATTCTATGTAGTATCACTAAATTGAGAGATGAGTGAAGGTACCAGCATACTTCCCTTAGGAACATCAAAACATCAAGACTTCTACATTCTACAACTAGAATCATAATTTTGGCAGATGTTCTCTGATATTTAACTGTCTTATATTTAAGGCTTTGATAGCTGGTTGACTCATGTAGGTACTGCAAGGTATAACACTCATCTGGAGTTATCGGTGAGTTAACGTGGTTAAAAACTCTGGTGCTCTTTTTAACATTTTTGATGCCTTTGTGGATGATCAGTAATGCCGACATGGAACATTTTCCAGGCTAAAATTATTGCAACCATTTTCCGTAATGTAGAACTTTAAGACCTCACTCAGATAATTATTTATGCATGCGAATGGAACCAGAAATCTTTTATTATGATTATTATTTTATTATTATTATTAGTTTTGCTGTTTACTGAATGCTTACTGTGTACCAGTGACTGGGCTAAATACTTTAGACGCATTTACCTATGTAATCCTCCCAAACGACTATGGGCAGTAGATGTTATTTGATTGCACCACACACTGTGGACGCTCAGAAGACATTTGTGGACATTGAATGGATTCCCGTTTATCAGACGATCTCAGAGAGATCCCACGGCTAGTGAGTGTAGAGGTGACACTTAAGCCCAGGTCTGTCTGACTCCAAGAGCCCCTGTGCTTAATCTCTCAGTCTACGAGCCTGTGCTCTCATAGCTCTGCCACGTATAGGCTGTTTCCTAAGGCAATTGGATTGATTGTTAGAGCAAACATCTCTGCCCTTAATCAACAGCATAGAGTAGCTCTGCTTGAGGTTTTAGCTCAAATACATAATTTCGAACTCTCTTAGGTCCAAATCTTAACAAAAGCTTGATTTTAAGAAGAATGTTCATAAAGAATTATCTAAGAGATGTCCATGCCATAAATGGTTTAAATTTAATTTCTGGATTAGGCCCAACCATAAGGTAGCTGCAAACACTTGGCGTGCCTTTCTTGGCCCCTCTTAGTCTTGCTTTTCTTGATCTGTGCCTTGGTGTTACGCCTTTAACTTGCACTGATGGACAGAGCAGGAAAGAGCCATATGGATCTGGATGGTGCGTCTCTTGCAGGAAGGTCTTAAGGATTTTTCTCAAGGATTTTTCACTGTCTGTCACACAGTGTCTCCTTTAAGAGGGCCTATGAGAAAAGTTTTCCCGGGACCAAAAAGCAGCTTTGTTGTTAACCTTATAGGCAGTAGGAATCCTCTAAATGGCTGGCTGGGTTTTTTCCTCTTTGCATTGGCCTCTAGGAAGCTCAGGACCCTATTTATGGCTTGCTTCTAACAGCCTTAAAGGACTTTATAACATGCAGCCTAAACTTATTCTCTTGTTTTCAGGTTATTTACCCACACCTAATTTTCCCTTGTTCTGAATTTGTTCTGTATCTAATTTTCCCCTTTGAGTGAGATACATTTCAGTAAGCTGCTTTAAACCTCTTCTAAAGAATAAGGTAGAGCATAAATTAAAAAAAAAAAATCTGTATTCAGCTTCTAGCCCTTAACAGCATATCCTCTGTCCCCCATTGATGGTAGCTTAGTTTATAGAATGGTTTTGACCCTTGTCTCCTCCCTACCCTACTTTTTGATTAGTGCTTTCATGAACTATTTTCCTAGGATCAACAACACCTGGGGAGAATTAGCATCACCTGCCCAGCCGTTTGGTGACCACCTAGAGCACTGAGCCCTGTGTTAATGGTCTGGATAATTGGGGTCCAAAAGTCTTCCAAATCAACTAGCTAAACACACACTGTAATCAGAATACCAGACAAGTCCTCCAACTTTTCCAGGCAAAATCAACCCTGGAAACAGCCATTTCAACGATATTTGGCACCAGCATGCTCTCTAGTTTCAAAACTAGGACTGCAGACGCTCCACTTCCTCCTGGGTAGCGGCGGGCCTGGGTAGCTCACGCTGGGTTCCTCGTGGCCGCACAAGTCTCCCGTTCCTGTGTGGCCCCACGTCCTCCTCCGGGTGACCCTCTCTGCTGCCGCGGCGCCCTCAGCTCAGCTCATGACCACTGGCTCCTACACCTGCTGCTGGAACCCTGGGGTCTTTGTTCTGTGACTCCAGTGGTCTTCACCTGGTGGGATATAGTACTCTGCTGGACTATAAAAATACTTTCAAATTTTGGGCTTCCCTGGTGGCGCAGTGGTTGACAGTCCGCCTGCCGATGCAGGGACACGGGTTCGTGCCCCGGTCTGGGAAAATCCCACGTGCCGCGGAGCGGCTGGGCCCGTGAGCCATGGCCGCTGAGCCTGCGCGTCCGGAGCCTGTGCTCCACAATGGGAGAGGCCACAACAGTGAGAGGCCCGCGTACGACAAAACAAACAAATATATATATATATATATATATATATAGTGTTGGGACTTCCCTAGTGGCACAGTGGTTAAGAATCCGCCTGCCAATGCTGGGGACATGGGTTCGAGCCCTCGTCCGGGAAGATCCCATGCGCCGCGGAGCAACTAAGCCCGTGTGCCACAGCTACTGAGCCTGCATGCCACAACTACCAAAGCCCGCATGCCTAGAGCCCATGCTCTGCAACAAGAGAAGCCACCACAACGAGAAGCCTGCACACCACCATGAAGAGTAGCCCCCGCTCTCCGCAACTAGAGGAAGCCTGCGTGCAGCAACAAAGACCCAATGCAGCCATAAATAAATAAATAAATTTATTTATTTTTAACATTATATATATATATAATGTTATATACCCTTGTATACTGCTCTTATGAATACAAAATATTTTCAGTTTTCTGAAAGGTATTTTTAAGAACCTGTGTTTACTTCTGAATTCAGGCAGGCCTACCATCAAAAATGTAGTACTTGACAGCCATGAACACAGACCCAAGAATTTGAAAAACACCCTTTTAGTGCTGTTACCTTGAAAATGAATCTTACTTTTTTGCCAACCTTTCACCATGTGGGCTCTGAACAGTCATAGCTCTTTGTTAGACCCTCAGAACCAAGTCTAATGCTTTTAACTTATTAGCTGCCCTCTGGTAGGCAACTTGGGACAAATTTCCCCGGGGGTATGGGACCCAGAGCATTTGAGGCTTCTTTCGGGTCTGTCTCAGCACCCCTAAGCTGAGACCCTTGTCTTCGGCTTTCTCCTGTCTTGGGGCAAGTCCCTATTTTGTTGGGGTACACATCCATTCCTTGGGTTGGAGCAGCTTCACCCTCTTTGTAGGAGAGGAGAATATCTGTGGTTTTAAAATTGGCTCCCCTTTTTTCCCCCACTGGGTGAAGTTAGGGAAAGTTATGCCCAAATCCAGTGTAGCCTCTGCCATGACTGACTTACCAAAAAGGGCTCCCAGTTTCATGCCACAACGAATATTCTTATTTTTATATTGAACTATTTTACATATTTAATTAAAGCAGTTACTTTGGGTTCCTTTATGTGTAAGAAAAGGATTGTATGCTTTTTGGCCTCAGCTTTTTAATTGGTCTTTCGCGGTTTTCACTGTGTTGCAGTCTTTTAAAATATAATCTCAGGCTGTGTTTGCTTAATAGATGTGAAGACTTTTTAATTACGTTGGGAGTACATTTCAGCCACTCTAAATTCTCCTTTTGATCCCCGCGATAGTTCCACAAATTCCCTTGTAAATTCGCCTTTGGATGCTTCCCCTTCTTGTTCCCACTGAGCCTGCTCTTGCCAAAGTCACCAGAGACCTTTCTGCTACCAAATCCAGGTGACGCGTTTAGTCTTTAGCTCACAGGCCCACTCTGCACATGTGCCCTGTTAAAACTTTCCCCTCCCTTGGCGTCTGCGCCTCTGCTCTCCCGTACTTCTCTTTCTACCTCCCTACGGCACCGTCTCAGCTTCTTTTAGGGAGCTCTTCTCGTCTGCCTGGCCCTTGAATTTGGTTGCTCTTCAGGGTTCTCTTCTCACTCTGTCTGCTCTCCCTCATCATCTTTCCTATCCCCATGGCTTCAGGTACTGTCTTTAGGCTGGTGACTCACAGATCCATATATTCTTCCCAGGTCTCTGTCCACAGCATATAGGACCACCTGCCCAAATGTCCACTGGACATTGCCATGGGCAGTTGAACCTTAAAACGCCCACTACAGAACTCACCGTCGTTGCTCTTTGCCCACCCACACCACTGGGTAAATGGCTCTACCTTTCCTTCCGTTGCTAATATCAGAAACCAGGAGCTCACCCATAGCCCACATCCAGTCTCTTACCAAATCCTGTTGGTTATATGTTCTCAACAGATTTCATGGGTAAGTTGCTTTTATTCACATGGATGTGCACTCACAATGCCAGACAGTCTTTTGAGGAGATGATAGATAGATAGATAGGTAGATAGACATATATACGTATATATATGTATGCATGGAAATATATATTATGTATATGTACTAATATAAATTTCACAACTACCTGATGGGGTATAGATACTTTTGTTACCCTCATTTTATAGATGAGGTAACTGAAGTTCAAAGAGATTAACTTGTCCAAAGTCACACAACTAGTAAGTTGCAGAGCTGTTCCCCTGTCTTATGCACAGTAGGTTGTAGTTATTTAAAAGTTCTGTGATCTCCCCATTGTTATAGGCTGCGCTCCGATGCCCCTCATACCTTACGGCACATAAAAATCACTTGAGGAATTTGTTTAACATTCAGGCTCTGATTTGACATGTCTGGAGTGAACCAAATAGTGTGCATTTTTTTTACAAGCTTCCATTGTGAAAGTGACTTTTAATTCCTTATATGTTTCTCATTTGATCTCTTAAGGAGATAGGAATAGGAAAAGGACAGGCGTGTTTGCTTCTATGAACTCCCTTTTTGGAGTGACATTTGTGTCATTTCCTCCTTCTCTGAGCTTCCGGCAGTTTTTCTTGGTCTCCCTGACTTCTCAAAGATTCCATTCAACAAGTTTTGATAAGAACATCCAGTTTGTCAGAATTCTCAGCTGTAGTTAACCTGATTCTGGGGGATGATTTCCTTAATGCTACAAAGAGTACTTTCCCAAATGTCCCACTCTGTCAGCATCATACTTATGCTTTCAAACAAATAACAACAACAACAAAACAACAGCAAAAAGCCAAAGCCTTCACATCTCTCCTTTGCTTATGGAATAGAGCTTTTAGCTTTCCAAAAATGCCTCCAACCAGTCTTTGGAGCCTTCACGCCTCTGGCCCATGATCCAGCCAAATAGGCCTTTACTCACCGTCACCCAGGCCTCTGGGGCTTTTTTATGCCTCTCAGTCCTTCCAAAATGCCTTCTTGAAATACGCCTCTACCAGGGCTGTTTTCCATGCAGCCTTACCTGATTCCCCTATGGGAAAATCATCTTTCACTCTTTAGAACCCTGCAATTCTTTGCATTTCTCTATGGCACCTGTCATATTTTACACTGAAATTATTTGTGTGCATTTCTCATACCTTTTCAGTGGGCAGAACTCATGGTTCTTTTTTGTTGTATCCCCAGTGGCATCTAGCTCACTGCCAAATGTCTATGTATTAGCTAAAAGGTCAATTTTGCTAAACATCTGGTGTCTGATCAATTTTTTTCTTTTCTTAAATTTTTATATTACTTTCCAGCCTCTGTGTGTGTATGTGCACATGCATGCCGATATACTTTTAAACAGACTTTTCTGATTATAAAAGGAATACATGCTCATTATAGAAAATTTGAAATATAGTGAAAAAGCACTGGAAAATTAAATTAGTCTGTAATCCTACCACCTATGGATAATCACTATTAAGATTTAGTGTGTCCCTTTAGTAATTAAATTTATATACAAAACAGCTTTATATTTTTTTTGTGCTTCTTTACTTAAAAACAAAGTAGTCTCTTTTTGAAGACATAGATACTCTTCTGCAAACAACTTTGTCTTCTTCCATCTAAATCTCTTATTTCTTCTGTATGTCTGATTGGCTACGCACTGGCTAGGACTCCAGAACCATAGTAAATATCATGGTTGCAGGCATCCTTCTCCTGCAATTCCAGGTAAGTTTTTTAGGCAGTATGTGAGGGTTATCTTTTCCCAATCATTGTGTGTCTGAGAACGTCTTGAGCTATGCCTTCCATAAGAGCAGCTTGGTTGGTTTTTAAGTTTCTGAGTCATCACCTTTCTCTCTTAAAAATTCACGTGTTGGGGACTTCCCTGGTGGCACAGTGGTTACGAATCCGCCTGCCAATGCAGGGGGCACAGGTTCAATCCCTGGTCCGGGAAGATCCCACATGCCGTGGAGCAACTAAACCCACGTCCCACAATTACTGAGCCTGTGCTGTAGAGCCTGAAAGCCACATCTACTGAGCCTGCGTGCCACAACGACTGAAGCCCACGCGCCTAGAGCCCGTGCTCCGCAACAAGAGAAGCCAGTGCAATGAGAAGCCCGCGCACCATGACGAAGAGTAGCCCCCACTCGCCACAACTAGAGAAAGCCCGCGCGCAGCAACGAAGACCCAATGCAGCCGAAAATAAATAAATAAATTTATTTTTCAAAAAAATTCACAAATTTTGATCTGTTACTGTATTGTTTTCCTAGGCCTGCCGTAACAAATTACCACAAACTGAATGGCTTAAAGCAACAGAAATTTATTCTCTCATAGTTCTGGAGGCTAGAAGTCTGAAGTCAAGATGTTGGCAGGGCCACACTCCCTCTGAAGTTTCGAGGGAGAAATCCTCCCTTGCCTCTTCAGCTTCCATGGTTACCAGCAATCCCTGACATCCTTTGGCTTGTAGCTGCATCACTCCAATCTCTGCTTCCCATGTCCTCCTGACCTGCATTTCTGTAACTGTGTCTCCCTCTTTTCTCTTATAAAGACACCAGCCATTGGACTTAGGTCCCACCCTAATTCAGTGACCTCATCTTAACTTATTTAATTACATCTACAAAGGCCCTCTTTGCAAATAAGAGCGCATTCTGAGGTTTCAAGTGGATGTAAAGTGGCGGCAGGGGGCGGGGAACACCATTCAAGCCAGTACAGTTACTTTCTGCCCTTAGTGTTCAGAAAGAAGCCTGAGACAGTTTAGTTTATTTTCTTTCTCGGAAACCTTTTCTGCCTGGATCTGTCTCAAACCTTCTTCTTTATTCTTTTATTTTAAAAATGTTTCCCATAGTTTCTCTGTGTCTTTCTCTTCTCACCAATTTTTCCCAAAATATTGCATCTTTGCAAATCTTGGACCCAGGTCTTACGTCACAGATGAATATTTTCTTCAGATATATCTTTGATTATTGCTCATTTTTTCCCCTTGAAACGATAAGGAAGATCTTTTTTCTGTCCTCTGTAGCTGTCTTTTCTTTCTCATTATTTTCATTTTGTTTTGTGCCTTTTCATTTTGGAAAGGCATCTCAAATGATAAACATCCTACTGTCTCTGTTTTCTACAGTAAATGTTTTGCTTTCCTCCTCCAATGAGGATTTTAATCCTACATTTGCATATTTTGTCCTCTTTTATCTTGCCCGCTTCCACAAGCTTTATACGCCTGTTGCAAAAATTGTCTTCTGTCTTATTGAGGACAACAACTGCTTTTCTAAACTTTTATTTTGGTTTCATAGTAAAAAACGATGAGCTTCCTTTTTTAGTTTTCAGGATCATATGTAGCTTTTTTTTTTTTCATAACTCCCATGTTGGTGATTTTTTTTTTTCCTTTTTACAGAATCTTCAAACAAAAACAAAGAGCTATTCAGACCTTGTATTTTCAACAGACAGAATGTACAATGGCCTGAGCCCTCATTGTCCTTTTGGGTACTGCAGCTTCTCTGAACCAAACATCTGGGTGGCCAGTGGTTGTGCAAAGCTCCCTGATCAATATCCAGAATCTAGGTGGCATTTATCTTGTAAAGCTCTGCTGGAATGAGCTAGGACGTTCTCTGTGCTTGGCTTTTTGCTGCTCTTAATGAGTAGCTCTAGAATTTATACATACAGTCAGGACTTAGGGGGCTCCAGGTAGCAGTCTGCTTGGAAGAGGAGTATTAAAATAATGTTTGCTTAGCTCTTTACATAAGCTTGAGAAAATACCATCTGTGTAGATTAAAGAACAGGATGGAGATTAAGAAGGTTATATCTCCCCCCATCCCAACCACACTTTGGTGCGCCCGGCAGCTTGGCATATTGACAAAACCATGTTCCCCAGGGTGCTCTGCTACCAGGACCCTTCCGGTCTGTCTCCCTACCTATGGCACATTGCTTATGAAGACTGCATTTTCTAACGTGGACTTTGTCTCCCTCCCTCCCCACATCTTGCCCAATGTGTTCCTGGAGAGAAGAAAAGGTGCTGGAATGGTTGGGACTACCTTAAAATGCAGTACCTGTGCAGTAAAAGGATGATGCCCGATGTTTTATTGTTATTCTTCATATAGACCCAGTGTTTCTTAGCCCAAAGGAGGTGGTGAAGAGAAAAATAAACTGCCATCCAGCTTTCTGTAATGACCACAGATTTGCTCTGTTTTGGGCAACAAAGTCAGTGACCAAATATGTTTCCCAGTTCTTTTCTCCATTGGCCATACAGTAGGTAGAAAATGTCCTGATATTTTGGCCATTGGGTGAACAGTCAGTCTTCAGACTCATGAATTGTCATCTTTTGTGCTGAATCTTCACAAATATTTTACTGGGAATTTGAGTATCAGGGACTAGTCAGATATTATTTTAATGAAGAAACCAAGATGGATAGCATTTGAGATGGAGGGTTAGATGTCAGTACTCATCCTGACTTGCCTCAGATTTCTCAGTAGAATAGGTGGAGAAGTCATTGCTTGGAAGAAAAGGTGTTTCCGGAGTGGCGATTTGGTGATTGACAAGTCAGGGCCAAGATGGGAGATGTAATGGGAAGTGAAAAAGGAATGGATAAAAGAACTGGGGAGTGGTAGTGAAGATCTAGCCATGGTCAAGAAGCATGAGCTTGGCGTAGGCCTAGTCATATGGAAACATGTCTCTTTGAACACAGAAGGGAAGCATGAGAGTTTACTTGGTAGGAGGTGATTGAAAACTGGGACTTGACTTGGTGGGCTTGAGTAGAACTCAGCAGTACGAAGGTCTATGTGTTAGTAAATGCAGTGTTGGTGTGATTAACCACAGATCCCCAGCTAGAATGTGTACCGGAAAGATCCAGAGTGGATTATAAGTCAGGTACTGTGATGACAAATCTATACCAGTGTGGGTGAGAGCAGGTTTGGGGTCTTAGTAGTGGATGACAAAGCCATGGAGTTAAGTGAGGTCATTAGATTTGAGACAGCTGAAGGACGTGAGCTCAAGACATCAGATAAATCATTGTGATGGACGTTGAGTTTGCTGAGGATGTTGGCCAGAGATGTGGATGATAAGTCTGAGCCCAGATCCGAGGCCTTGGTTGTTCTTCAGCCAACAATTATCTTCCTAGCTGGAGAATCTTCTAACCAATTCAGGTTCTCTGACATGTGCCCTGGCGCTCAGCACTCCAGCTGCCCAACCTCCCAAATCTTTTCTCCACCCCATGGCACAGGGAGAAGAGGATGTAGGTGAAGAGTGGGAGGAAGAAAACATCTCCTCTGGTCCCCGTCTCCACTCCCTTGCCTCTCGCTGCAGACAGCGGAAGTGAACCAGACTGACCGGGAGAAGTGAACCAGGGGCCCGGGAGCAGTACTTGCCAGTCAGGGGATGGCTTATTCCACCCATGTTCAGGCCTTATCTCCCCACCTTTTTTTGATGGAAACATTTTAACTTTCTTTCTTCCTTTCTGAGCCATACTTTCTAAGTCAGGGGTATGGATGTGTGTCAGGGTGTCTACATGTCTGTGATTTGCATATGCAAATGGTCTCCTTGACCAGTATTTGTAGTTTTAAAAATCTACTTATGTTGGAAATCATTTCTCAAAGGTCCTGTACATCTTCCAGAATAAATTGCATTATAGCGACAAAAGCTTCGCTCCCCAAGGCAGAGTTGTCCCTCCAGCCTCTGACCGCCCCCAGTGCCCCATCCTTACTTCTGTGCTGTGGCATTTAACCAGGTTATGTGTGATTTATCTGTTTACATGTGTGTGTCTCTCTCTCCCAGTAGGCTCTGTGCTCCTCCAGGGTAGGGATCATGTTGCATTTGTCTTTTTAATTCCAGCAGTTAGTACAGACCCTGAGAAATTAGTTCTCAATAATATCGGAAGAGTGACAAATGTTTAAACAGACCTTCCAAGAGTGTAAATGCAGCACTGAAATGGTTTAATCATACTAACAATAGTCATGGCATTTTATATTAATCATATTATTATTAAAATACATATTGTTATAACATGATTGAGCACTTCCTATGTCCAGAAACTATTCTAGGCTCATTCCATGTTTTATATTATTTTATCACTTTTTTTTTTTTGTGGTACGCGGGCCTCTCACTGCTGTGGCCTCTCCCGTTGCGGAGCACAGGCTCTGGACGCGCAGGCTCAGCGGCCATGGCTCACGGGCCCAGCCGCTCCGCGGCATGTGGGATCTTCCCGGACCGGGGCACGAACCCGTGTCCCCTGCATCGGCAGGCGGACTCTCAACCACTGCGCCACCAGGGAAGCCCTTGTTTTATATTACTGAATCCTCTCCACAAGGCTAAAAGTGGCTACAATCATTTTCCTCATTTTAGAGATAGGGAAAATGAAATTTAGAGAGGAAAAATTAAGTGATTTGCCCAAGGTCACATAGCTAGTAAGTGTGGAACTGAGATTTGAACCTGATCAGTTGAGTGCCAAAACCCACACTTGTAACCACTCATTTTAAAGAGAGGAGACAGGGGCGGAGGATGGAAATCTGAAATATTATTTTTAAAGATATAATTTACACAAATTTTAAAAGATTTTTTTCCTAAGTTAAAATACTGTTTCTGTGACTTATATATACCTGAATGCCAAGTACCCAGTGCATGATAAGCAGAGATCGCAGGGATCCTAGTGCTGCTTAAGGTGTGGAAACAGACACCAGCCCAAAGAAACAAAGCAATTCAGTAGAGAGGAAAGAGCCTTTTGTTTTTGAAATTTTATGTATTTGTATTAATTTAGGAAATATTCTCATCTAATTGCCTCTAATATTAAACTAATAATACTTTTATTTACAGTAGTTAATGAATAACACTTTATTCTTCCTTTTTAAATTTTTTCTTTTACATTAATTTGTTAAATCATACAGATGGATATTGTTGCTTAGATATTACTTTTTCCCAGAAATAAAACATCTAAGGCATTGAACACTGTTTAGTGTTAAATGAATCAGTTACAGTTTGGCTGAAATTAGAAAGCCTCTACTCCAGATATTAAATTACATGAATTTCCACCGTTTTTAGCGTATTTAACTAACTGAAGGTGTTTCAGCCTGAGAAACTTAATGGATCTTGGTCACACAGAGTTGCATCAAGGTCCAGCATGTGACAGTCCTGTCCAGTAGAACTTTCCGTGACTGTGGAAATTCGTCATTTGCTCTGTCCAGTGTAGCCATCACCTGTGGCTACTGAACACTTAAAATACAGACAGCACAACAGAGGAACTGAGTGTTTTTTATTTTATCTCAATTAATTTAAAATTATATTTAAATGGGGCTAGTGGCTCCAGTATTGACCAATGCAGGAACTCTAAAGGAATTCCTCACAGGACCAGGCAGATCCTAACCAAGTGATGATTTGATTTGCTTTTTCCCTTTTCTCTCTTGGGCGCAGTCCTCCTCAGTACCGATCCTTTGGCGTATGACGAGGTTAGAAACGTTAGACAAAATAAAATAACGTAAAAATCATGTCCTTTTTTCTTAGCATTACTGATGTTAAATATATGTTAATTCCCTTCCCCTGAACTTCTGCACCAAAACAAACTCAGAAGAATTCTGCTATTTGTATCTTCTGTAGGGAAACTCTCCCCTGTGTTCCTGGTGAGTGAGGGTGTGGCTGGCAGGTGGAAATGGGGCCCTTCCCCTCCTTGAAGACCCTCTGAGCCAGGACTGCCTCTGTGGGGTGTTGTTCTGACAACCTCTCCAGTTCTACAGTTATTGGTCTATTCAGGTTTCTTCTTCTCCCTAAAAGAATCTTCATTATGTATATTTTCCTAGAAAATTTCCATTTCACTGAAGTTTTTGGTAATAGTGGCATCGTCTCACATGGTGTTCTCTCACACTTTTAAAAATATCTTTTCTTCTTAGCAACTATATTTTCTTTATTATCACTCTGTGTATTTGCGTTTGTCTTTGATTTTTATTTATTTCTTTATTTTATAGAAATATAGTTTATTTACATTATTGTGTTAGTTTCAGGTGTACAGCAAAGTGATTCAGTTATATATATGTGTATATATACACATTTATGTATATACAGGTATATATATATTTTTTCAGATTCTTTTTCATTATAAGTTACTACGAGATATTGAATATAGTTCCCTGTGCTATACAGTAAGTCCTTGTTGTTTATCTATTTTATACATGGTAGTGTGTATCTGTTAATCCCAAACTCCTAATTTATAAAAATATGGAATGCTTCACAAATTTGCATGTCATCCTTGCTTAGGGGCCACGCTAATCTTCTCTGAATCGTTCTAATTTTAGTATACATGCTGCCAAAGCGAGCACACTCTTTGCTTTTTAGAATCAGACTTGCTGGCCATCTCTTGGATGTCAATTCTACTGGCTTTCTAAATCTGTAATTTCTGCTCTGATCTTTTATTGATTCCTCCCCGCTGCTTTCCTTGGGTGTATTTCATTGTTCTTTTTGTACCTTCTAGCAGTTAATGCTTTAGTTCATTGTTTTTATTCTTTCTTATTTAATGACGAAATCATTTAAGGATATGAATTTTCCTGTAAATACAGCATCTATTGCATTATCTGTTTTGATAGGTACTGTTCTTGTTGATGTCTGGATAGTGTCCAATTTTAGTTTTCCTACTTGACCCAAGAGTTTTTTCAGATGTATATTTTAAAATTTCCCACTTTTTTATCCTTTTGACCCTAATTTCTCATTCAGTTGCACTATACTAAAAAAATCATCTGTACAGTTTCTGTTTTGCAGAATTTATTCATGATTGCTTTTATCCGATATTTGATCAGCTTTTTAAACTTTAATAGATTTTCTTAAAAGGTATGTATTCTCTGTTTGTACCTTGATAAATTCAGTGTATGTCTATTAAATCATGCTTATTAATTTTATTATTTGATTCCTCTATAATTCCTTACTATTTCTTGCCTTGACCTATCAGAGAGAAATATACTAAAATCCCCCATTATAATTATAATTTTAGAAACTCCATCTATTTATAAGAGTTTTGTTTTATAATGAGTGCCTATAATTATTATATTTTGGGAGTGAGTAGATCTATCTATCCATGTACCATAACTTTTTTTTTTTTTTTTTTGTGGTACGCGGGCCTCTCACCACTGTGGCCTCTCCCATTGCGGAGCACAGGCTCCGGATGCGCAGGGTCAGTGGCCATGGCTCACGGGCCCAGCCGCTCCGTGGCATGTGGGATCCTCCCGAACCGGGGCACGAACCCGTGTCCCCTGCATCGGCAGGCGGACTCTCAACCACTGCGCCACCAGGGAAGCCCCTGTAACTTTTTTAATGATATTTTTTTCCTAAGTTCTACATCTGATTTTATTATTCCCTCACCATTTTCTCCCCAACTTAGCATGAATATTTTTTACTTTGCCTTTCTTTTTCAGGATTATCTTATTGTTTTATTTTATTATCTCTTGCAGCTAGTTGGATTTCATTTTTATTTCCAATCCTTGAGTCTTTCTTCCTTTAATAGAGGAGTGTAGCCCATTGATATTTATTGTAATTATCTGTGCTGTTCTCTCCAATGACCTCTAGGAGGTGTTCCAGACTCCCCATTATCCACTTCCTCATTTTACCCCTCTCCCTCACTCCATCCTTTAGGAGTACAGATCTGGACTGATCAGATAAAAAATATCTTACTGATCACTGAACTCCTGGGTAGGCAGAGCACTTGCAAAGGTCAGAGCACATGTGGGAATGTCCTTTTTGGACATTTCTCCTGAAGAATAACAAAGGGCCAGGTATACTCCTGTGTGAGGAGACTGCCTGACTCCCTCCTCTCTGCTGGCCTTGGAGGGGTGAGATCTCAGATTGCCTTGCTCTCTACTTTGTTTCTAAACCTTTCGGGCTGGTCTGCAGTAAATAAAGGCATTCTCTAGTTGTGGTCTAGCTCATCAGTAGGCGACCTTACCAGAGGGTAGTTGGTCTACGGAATGATTTGGTTGGCCTTGGGTTCTCTGCCAAAAGACCATCTTAACACCCCAGTCCATTATTCCTTGCATTTTTCTCAGGTATGTTCTCTGTGTTTTTGATAATCATTTTCCTCTATTTATCTCAAACTGATATGCTAATCTACTCTTTTGGGGGTATTTTCTTCTCACTGTCTAATTTTGAATTCACTATGGTCACTGTGAAATGTGGTCTACATTTCAAAATTCAGAAACCATGCTTTTACATCAGAAAGCTGATCACAGATTGTTCCATATTCATAGATCAAGTATCCTCCCAAATTATTACAATTAATGATGGCCTAAAATTTCCTTGTGCTTTTTGTAGTAAATTATATTTCCTAGAACATTTGCTCATATACCTCAAGTCAGTTTCCACATTTTAAATTATGGACTTGTCATAGGTTTAATGATTTTTTCTTTGTTCTTCCTTGTAGGGTATGTTATAGGGTATATAGTTGGCTTAGAACATCAAAATGCAGTTAAAAACAAGTGTATTTCTCTGTCACATTGAGCCAAGCATTTTAAGTTGTTGGGTGGCTGTGCCCCACACATTCAGGCTTGGGATGAACCCACTGTCTTCAATATGGACTTCGAGGTCTCTCTGGTCATTGAGGTTTAACCAGTGGAGGGAAAGAGCACGTGTGGGGGCACCTCCCCTCTCTAAAGGGCTGGGATCCCTGCATGCCCCTGGGACTTTGACCCACCTGCAAGTGGCGAGATGAAGTCAAATGGCCACCTTGAGGGAACTGTGGTCTAGCCATGTGTCCGGCTACAATTCCATTACCGTGGAAGATGGTGAGGATGGATTTTGGCGGCAACCAGAACTCTGTACCACGTGGAAAGAGTCGGAGGAGAGGGCTTCTTGGTTGTGCAGTACTGGACATTTAGATGGGTTCTAGTAGACATTGTGTCAGTCCTGAGTCAAATCTCCTTCCAACAAAGGGAAGAGTTTATAGATTTTTAATAGTTTTAATTAGCCAGATCAAAGGCTTATGAGGAATAATAGAAAGAAAACTACTGATAGAAACAGCTTCTCTGCTGTGTTAAAAGGATATTTTCTTCCTGGAGTGTTATTTTTTTCAGCCCCTCATTTGCTGGAGCACTGTTCCCTTTCACATCAGGTGGTGAACCAGGCCTCATCAGCACCAGCCTCCACGGCACCCTCTGGTTTATTTAGCCAGCTGCCCGAGCCAGCTGGGGGTTGGGGGGGTGCGGGGCAGGGGAGCTCTGGGGCTGCCATTCCACTTGCCAGCGAGAGTCACTTCCCCAGTGTGACTGGTAGGTCTCTTTCCCACCTACTGCCCGAATACCCACCTTCACCTCAGACAGGCCCTGCCAGCATGAGCTCAGCAGTGTTAGTTTGACCTTAGTTGGACTAAGTTACTACTCAGGCTGCCTTTCCCTTGCAAATGGTGATTCAAGTGATTTGGTCCGTCCTTCACCTTGGTCTTTCTTTCATCATAGACCTGGTAGAATCTCTTTGAAATTTCTTGGGTGAGTAATGAACCTTCTTGGTTTCTGGAGCTAGAGTAGATCTTTCCCCCAGTCTTATATCCCTTTGGTCATTTCCACAGGGATTTGGCATTCATCTGTTCATGGATTTCTTGTGTAATAAATATTTAGTGAGTATCAATACTATGTCAGGCAGTGAGCATAGCTCTGGGGATGCAGTGGTGAGAAAACCATTATCTTCCTGGAGCTTCTCAGTGAGAGTGGAGGGGGTGCGTGAGGAGAGACAGGCATGAATCAGGTGATGGCACAAAGGAATGGCAATCAGGACACTGAGGCCCTCTCTGAGACTTGCAGTGGGAGCTTTTCCCAGGCAGTGAGGTCAAGGAAGGTGTCTGAGCAATGGCGGCTGTGGTGAAATTGAATGATAAGGAGTTCACGAGGGGAAGCGGGGAGAGGAAGACCTTCCAGGTGAGGGGGTCCCGTGCGTGCATGTCCTCTGGTGGGAAGGAGAGGGATGCCAGGATAGAGATGGGATCGTGGGACAATCAGATTCGCAGTTGCCAAAATCCCGTGCGCTTTGATGTGAAGAGTGGTTTGGAGAGAAGCGATGGTGGGTGGATGCACAGGCCAGTTAGGAGATGGTTGCAGTCACCCAGGGGAGAGATGACAGTGACTTGATGGAGATGGTGGTGGTGGCGATGGTGATGGTGATAGAGTCAAACATGTTAGACTAAGGCAGGAGGTCAGGGTCTTCATGGATTTTGTGATTATAGTTCAGAGGGAGCTAGATTCTTTCTAGCCATCAAATCATTAAACATGTCCTTCCTTTCTTCTTCTTGAACCTTTCAATCAAGATAAGCGATAAGCTTCTTGTTCTAATCTCAGCAAAGGAAAATGGAATCATAGCCGGTGCCTAGCAGTGTCTGGAATATAGTCCACCACTATTTGTACTTGTTATGTGAATGAATGACTGAATCAGTGAATGATGGTCAGCTCTTCTCCCGAGCCTTTAAGTCCTGGATGAGACTGGCTATAGTGAGGACTATATTTACCAACCTCTAATACAGGGATGTGTGTGTCACCCTCTCTCTTTATACGCCTATGGCAGACATTAGTAATTGATTGCGGCTCCTGGCAACAACGTGTGACAGTACACACGGAGTATTGCCAACCAGGGAAACCCTTCTCAGTCTTGGTGTCCAGAGGTAGATCTGATACCGTGTGACCCAGAGCACCCACCATACTCTGCTATGTGGCTCAAAGTCCCCAAGCAAACAGACACTCATGCAGGACATTCCCGGGGCTTAGAGATCACCTAGCAGGAGCTGAGAGCAAAGGTCAGACCTCTCTTTGGGCAAATTAAATTCTTTGCTCTGTAGCCTCTATTGCCCATCTTCAGTCTATCAACAGTGTAATGATCTGATGATATAAAAGCTAAACACATACATAAAAATCTTCTTCGTAATTGTTTTTAGAAATTATTTTGCAGGATATAGGTTAGGTATACATATAAGTTAGGACCTTATCATGGACATTCCATGGAGGAGGGTTAAGTAGGGTAGTGGTCAGATGAGGATAACAGGCTTCTGGAGCCTGACTGCCTGTGTTCACATCCCAGGCCCACCACTGACTTAGATGTAACCTTGCCTAGTTATTTTAACCTTTCTCTGCCTCAGTTTCCTCACTCATAAATGAGAATAACGATAGTACCTACTTTGTGTTGTTTTTATGAGAATTAAATGAGATAACACATGTTAAGGCCAGAGGAGTACATGGCATGTAGAAGCTCTCGATAAATATTAGATACTATTATTTTTGTATTTATCACGGGAAAAGTTTATCAATCTTTTTCAAACAATTTTCCTTAGGAAAAGTTGTAGAGTTTTTCCCTGAAATTTTTCCATTTATTTTCACACTTTCATATCTCTGAAACACGAGTAAAAATACGAGATAATCATTCTTAAGTAATTGTGTATCATTTTATTGGGTAAGACTTGAGAAGTGCCCCTCTGGGCAAGTGTGTTCTAATGGGATTTCTGGGATATGGAAATTGTTGGCAGATCTTTGCTGCAAATTTGTGGGCTGAGAAATCTAGAAGATTTAGGAGAAAGTAAGTTAAATCTTGAGTCAGTGATTTTAGGATGCACCAAGCACTGATTTCTTTTTAACTCATCTCTTTTTAGCACCGAGCTCCTTGAATGGAGACTGCCTATTTGCAAGCATCGCATCGCTGGAGCTAAAATACAGTCTGGCAGCCTTGGAAGGGACTAATTGGCCTTTTGGAAACTGTTTGAAACTGAATGAAGTACAGGAGCTTTCTGTGATGTTAGTAGAGCCTTGAGTTTCTGCCAGCCATTAATTGTGTTTTAGGCTTTCCTGTGAAGGCAGCTGAACTTGAGACTCGGCTTTCGGTGTTGCCATCTGTGAGCTACGCTTGTCCGCGTGTGACGTGGGTTAAGCTTGTAGGGAGCATCACCTCAATGCTTCAGTATTGGAATAAGTTCAAATTTAGATTTGATGCTCTTGTTTTCCACTCTTACGGGTTAGGTGTTCCTCACCCTTCAGCTTCCTAAAGACTGTGGGGCCCACCTGTACGAGGGCGTGGCTGATAGAGCTTCCAAGACTGTTAGCTCTAGGCTGGGCCCTCCAGCTCTCACTGGATTTGACTTACTCGTAGGCAGATACGGACAGATGGAAGGGGCGTTGCAAATGGTGACCCAGCTTCCTAACTGAGTGCTCTTTTGTCCCCCAGCTTATCTCTAGTGATGCCGATGGAGCCATCCAAAGGGCTGGAAGGTTCAGAGTGGAAAACGGCTCTTCAGATGAGGTAAGGAAGTCTGTGTCAGCACCAAGCCCACAATCACGGTGCCTGTGATACAGCCGTGAGCAGCTTGTGACCCTCTTTCCCACAGAAGACCTGCCTAAGTGGAGCCCAGGAAGGGGTCAGAGGGGCTCTTCAGAGTTTTGCTTGAAGCAAACAGGAAGGGAAAGTGCCATCATTCTTTGTATGGAAGGTGCTATTAATAGAGTGACGCGTACCCTTTGAAAGATCTGTAATAAAGCCAGGTAGACACATGAAGGTGGTCTGCCAGCAATGGGACCGAAGACAAATTCACAGCCACAGCACCCTTTGTGAATGGCCCCTGGAACCCTAGCTCTTACCCTTTGCCAGGCTTGTAGGCTTGGAACTGCCGTGTGAGCAATGTCAGGGTCCAGGAGAGAGATGCAAAAATTTACTTTGATTATAAAATGTCGTCTTTATTCAGAGAAGACACCAAGAAAGGAGGCCATTCCTGTCTGCCACTGCTTGGGCCCAAGCCCTCTTTCTGGGCTCTGCTGGTCATCCTCGCCATAGGCCACAGGGACTCGCCTTGCTGGCCTTTCTTTGTTAAAACTTCCACTGCCCGCTCCATCCCTTGGAGTCTACCCCCAGAACTGCTGAGTGCTATCTAAGCCCCCCCAGTTTTTTCTTCTTTGCTGCTTCTCTGAGAGGCAGCCCATTGCAGTGCTTCAGCACCCCCAGCTTTGGCATCAGGCAAGCCTGGGTTCAAGTTCCAGCTCCCCCACCTCCTAGCTGTGTGACCCTCAGCAAGTAATCAGCCTTTCTGAAGCCCAGGTTCTTCATCTGTAAGGAGGAAACGGTCTTGGGATTATCGAGAGGATTCAGTGAGCTAAGCTTTTAAAGCTATTAGCGCTCTGCCCGGTGTATAGTGAGAGTTCAGTGAGCGAGAGCTGTAATAGTAATAATGGTTGTTGTTGTTCCCATAAGTGGTGCTGTATGGCCAGCCTTGCCCTCCTGACCACTTCCTTCATCACGTTCTTGGTGATGGGCTATGGATTTAACTTGAAAGCCACAGCATTCAGGAAGTTGTTCCTCATCTTCACCTTTGCCTTAACTTAGCAAAGCCCTTCACCCAGACGTGGTACCGTCACCATTGCTGTGAGGCAAAGGGGGCAGTCCCACCTTGGGCTGGGCCCCCGAATAGGTGCCCACATACTTCTTATCCAGAATGATGTCAACTGACCTTCATAGAAGAAAGAACTCCCAGGGAAATTTGCTTCTGAAGCTTAGAAACAGCCCTCCCCAAATGGTCCTGCTCCTGAGACAAGACAGTCTTATCCTCTCAGACTCAAGCAGCCAAGGGTGTCCCAGGAGCTAAGTCAGGAGCAGAAGCATCTAGTCCTCATTCTCCAGTGCTCAGAAAGCTAGCAGCCGCCAGGCCGAGTATCTACTTTGAGCACCTAAGTACCGAAGATACCAGAGGTTGCTGTACCTCAACACATCTTCCTGCTACCAAAATTTTACAGAACTTCAGCCCAGCCCGAAATGAACAAACTGTACTGGCTTTCCCCACCCCACATAAGCACAGCTCTGGCCCCTGCCAAGACCAGTGTCTAGAGGAAATCCACAGCTCCCCAGAAAAACATAAATGGAGCCTTCATGCAGTCCTAGGATCACCACGTACTTTGGTTATCAAACACTCCTGCCTGGCCCTGTCACCTGGCCATACCACGTGCCAGAGGACAAGGTCAGGGACTAGAAATCACCTGTGGCGGATCATGGGCAACAGTGGCTCCAGAGTCAGGCTGCTGGGGTTCAAATCATGGCCCCACAACTCACCAACAGTGTGGCCATGGGCGGTTCCCTTAACACCTTTAGAACCATTTGGTGGAGTTACTGATTTAACAAATCCTTGTGGTCTGTTGCATTCAAAACACAGTCCTGTCTCAGATTGCTTCTGTGGGCTCAAATACTGTTTTAAATTTTGTTTCCACCAAAGCCACCGAGCATGAGTGCTCCATAGGAGCACCTCGGCTGGGTTTTATATCCATGGTCTTCAGTTAAAAGCTCTGGCCAGTGCCAGCGCCCAGCCTGGTGTAAGACGGTGGAGGAACAGGAGACTCAGAGGAAAAAAGCCTGGCTTGCGCTGAGTTTGTTAAAGCAGTTAGTGCATTAGAAGGCTCAACACGCATTTGAAGTTTTTCAAACCCATGAACAAATTGCAAAGCAATTTCATCACTGAGTTATTTTTCCTTTTATCGTTGCATTGATACAGTATGGATACTAGACCCTTATCAGATATATGATTTGCCAAAATTTTCTCCATTCCTTAGGTTGTGTTCTCACTTTCTTGATTGTGTCCCTTGAAGCATAAAAGTGTCTTAATTTGCTAATATCTAGTTCATCTATCTTGTCTTCTGTTACTTGTGCTTCTAGCGTATCTAAGAAAACATTGCCTAACCCAGGGTTGCTTGGTCACTTTTTAGAGTTTACTCTTCCCTTCGGATAATGTCAAATTTGTCTTTTATTTCTTTAAACATAGTCAGTGTAATGGTTTTATTCTCTGTGACTGATAATTCCAATATGTGAGGGTTTTTGTGGCCCTCTCTGTTAGCTTTTTCTCCTGCATATTCTCATGGTGTACTCTGCTCCTCTGTGTGCTTGGCTGCCTGATTGTGTGCTGTTTGTTGTTCTTGAAGATGACTTTTTTAGGAATAATATAAGGCTTAGGATGCGTTGCCTTTTGGTACAGAGTGTGATCCTGTGATTTATAATAAGAAATACATATTTGGTCTTCGTACCTCTTCCTGGCACAGAGCTCCTAAAACCCTCGGAATTTTCTAAGTAATGAGAGTGATCATGGTGTCTTTTGTTATGTTAATAAGTGACTTCTGGAAAGCCCCTAAGTTTCCTAAGGATGGGGGCTGGTCACCAGAGGAACCAACCACGTGATTAGAGGGTTAGCGCTTCAGTCCAGCCCCAGCCTCCTGGGAGGGGAGAGGGGCTGGAGAGTGAGTTCAATCCCCAAAGGCCAATGATTTAATCAGTCGTGCCTATGGGATACAGCCTCCATAAGAACTTGAGAGGGCAGCGTTTAGAGAGCTTACAGACGGGTGAACACCTGGAGATTCCAGAAGAGTGGCCGGCTCGGGAGAGCATGGGCGCTCCACACCCCCTCCCACGTCCACGTACCTTGCCCCATGCATCTCTTCCATCTGGCTGTTCCTGAGTTATATCCTTTTATAATAAACTAGTAATCTAAGTAGTCAAGTGTTTCTCTGAGGTCTGTGCTCTAGCAAATTAATCAAACCCAAGGAGAGGGTGATGGGAACCTTCAATCTATAGCCAGTTGATCAGAAGCACAGGTAATCACCAGGATTTGCAGTTTGCAGCGGAAGTTGCAGACGTCAGAAGCAGGCTTGTAGGACTGAGCCCTTAACCTGTGGGATCCGACACTGTCTCCAGGTAGACAGTGTCAGAATTGAGTTGAATTACAGGACACCCAGCTGGTGTCGGAGAATTGCTTGGTGGTGTGGGGGGAAACCACATATTAGAATTGGTGTCAGAATCAGAGGGAGGGTTTGCATTTGCTTTTGCCAGACACCTTTAAACTAAAGTTCCAGCTTGAAACTTTTTAAACCCTTTAAGCCAAGATACAGGATGGAGCTGCAACTTTACGTGAGACTGGCTTGTGGTCACAGCACCTCAGAGACACTCCTCCACTCAGCACTGTGGCAGGCTTCCTTGGAGTCTTTGGGGTAGAGGTGGTTTCTTCCGGTTCACTCTTTTCTTGAATGTGTAACCCTTTGGGGTCCCAGCTTAATGTGGGATGGGTCTCCTATAGACCTACCTACTTCAGTGGATCCTGGGGGTTTGATTCTTTGCCCTCTTGCCTCTTGAGGTCACCAAAACCCAAGAGTAATTTTGCCAGGATCGATAGATATCTTCAAGCTAAAGAGAATTTCCATGCTCTACTTACCTCTCCGGGTTCCCACTTGCCTTTGTTTTGACTGGTAATTCCTTACTACCTTGTAAGCTCTCCAGTGCTTTTAAGGAGATGACTTTAATATTTGTCTAATGCTTTTAGTTTCTTCAGTGGGAGGTTTGGTCGAATAACCTAGCTCACCATTACCAAAAACATAAGTTATATCAGGAGCGCTATTCCTATAATACATCAAGTCATTCATTCAGCCCACACGCAGGATCACTTCTCGGTGCCAGACAGGCTGAGCGCTGGTGATGCGGGAATGAATAAGACTGCTGACTGCTAAGGTCCCTGCCCCCGTGGGCTCACAGACGGGCAGGAGAGTGGCCAATAAATAACACAGGTACATAGGATGATTGCAAATTCTGGTAACTCCTGTGGAGAAAACACACAGGGGGCGTGTCTTAAGGACGTCACGGTGAGGCCCAGGCTCCGAGCAGTGCTTCTGAGACTGTGTGTGGTGAAGGGCCTGCTTTTTTATTTCCAGTCTGTTGCAGGACTCTCTGTGGTCCTACTATGTATGACCGGTTTGCAGCACCCCCTCATACAACTCACTACCAAAATCAGTAACAACTGGATTGGTCTGGGTTCTGTTTAGGGAAGCTAATCCCCTAAGACTTGCTCTCCACTGCTGTCTACTTCATCACAGACTGTTGGCAGATCAGCACCCATCTGTGGACCACACCTTCCTGCCGTAGAGTTCATCTAGGCCCATCCTCCATCCGTGGACCACACCTTCCTGCCGTAGAGTTCATCTAGGCCCATCCTCCACCCAAGGCATGAACCCCTGCAACAACTTTGCCAACAGTTAGCTCCTCTGTCCCTGCCTGAATATATCTCCAGTGAAGGGAAACTTGCTCCCCCCCTTGATAGGTTTTTTCCTCGGGACACCAACCAGTTCCATCACCAACTAAGTCCCCTACAATTCCGTTCAATCCTGACCTTAACCACCTGGAGCTAGCGTCAGACTCCACTGGTTTCAGGCTCAGTTCCACATGCTGCCCTCACTTCAGACACCGGTGGCAAGTGTCAGGTCCCCAGGGTACCCACACATCTGTCTAACTGGGCTACAAAGTTAGGGGTTCCCATAACCCCCCTCCTCGGGTTCAGTAATTCATTGAAATGACTCACAGAACTCTGGAAAGCACTTTACTTACCATACCCATTTATTACAAAGGATACAACTTGGGAACAGCCAAATGGAAGAGATGCAGAGGGCAAGGGATGGGGGATGGGGGCACAGAGCTCCCCTGCTCTCTTTGGGTGTACCACCCTCCCAGCACCTTGATATAGTCGCCAACCCAGAAGCTCACATGGGTATGGTTGATTAATTCATTCAATCTCCAGCCCCTCTCCCCTCCCGAAAGGTTGCAGGGTGGGGTTGAAAGTGCCAAGCTTCTAATCAAGCTTGGTCTTTCTAGCTACCGGCCCCATCCTGAAGCTAGCTAGGGGCCCACCAAGCGTTGCCTCATTGGAGCAAAAGATGTTCCTGTCACCCTTATGTCTCAGGAAATGCCAAGGGTTTTAGGAGTTCTGTGCCAGGAGCCAGAGACAAAGCTGAAATATAAATTTCCCATTATACCACAGCCCTAAAGTTACTTCCATTTTTCGGCATCTCTCATTGCTAGAAAGTTCTTTTTATTGAACAGAACTCATCTGTCTATATTTTCCACTCAGAGTTTCTATTTATGGTTTCTGGAGCCCATAGTGTAAGGCTGAGCCTTCTTCAGCATGGTAGGCCTTTAAGCATTCCAAGACATCTGCTGTTTTTCTCCTAAGACATGGACTCAGTTCCACTTATCATCACATTCCCTGCTGCTCCTTAGACACATGTGAGGTGGTTAATGGACCTTTTAGGTGGAAGTGCTCGGAAGTGAACACCTGGCTCCAGGTGCGCCTCACGGCCACAGAGTGAGGCCGGCTCATCCCCTTCCTTGCTGTGCACACGCTCCTCTTTTCATGAAGCCCGAGGACTCATTACGAACCCACGATGTGCTACCCCCAACTCCAGTCTTTTTCACATGTGCTGTTATTTAGCTGTGAGACAACATCATGGTATAGTGGAGACAGTTTTGGAGTCAAGCAAACCTGGGTTCAGACCTCAGCTCTACCACTTACCAGTTTATGACTCAATGTCACGGAGCCTCAATCTCCTACTGGGTAAAAAAGAGAGAATTCCTACTTTGTAGCACCTGGCCTTCTCCACCCTTTACTTGTACAATTCGTATTTGTACCTAAATGTAGGATTCTGCAGTGTCCACACTAGATTTAATCTCGTTAGAGTGTCCTGTAATTGCTAATTGTCAAGAGGTTTTTTTGACATCTTGATTCTGTCACCTGTCCTATTAGCTAACCCAGTGAGAATCTTTCTATTACCTTCAGATGTGCTTATCCTGCCATCTGTGTGCTCATTCAGATTATTAATTAAAATGACTGTGACCCTCGGGTAGATCCCTGGAAACCTCCCTTACAGCTTACTGGTATGTATCAATTAGTATATGGTGGAGCAGAGGGGACGATCTTTCAGCTTTTTATAGATCTCTTCCTTAGCATGGGGAGGGTTCTCTTACACACTGTTGGGGGACATGTAAATGAGTTTGGGGAAGGCAATTAGCAATCATTAAAAATGTGTATACCATTTGGCCAGCAGTTCTACTGCTGGGATGTGTATTGTAGCGTTATTTTAAAATAAAAAAATAAAAACACTTGGAAACAACATCAGTTTCCATCAGTAGAGGAATGATTTTGAAAATTATGATTTAGACGCTGGAATGCTTAGTAGCTGTTAGGAAGAACGAGGTACAGGTAAATGTAATACCATAGAAAAACATTTACTATACAGTGCTAGACATAAAAGCAAGTTCCAGAATGATTCGTATGACATCATCCCATTTCCTTAAAAACAACAAAAAAGATAAACTTGCTGGTCAATATTCAAGAAAATTTCCAAAAGGTTACCTAAGAATTTAATAGTAATTGCTTCTGGAGTGGAAATGGGAGGTCAGGAAAGAAGTTAGAGGACCTTAACTTTCTACCCTTTTATGTTTACATATTTTACACATCTATACTCAACTGAAGTGCTTAGTTTTTTTAAAAAACTATGTAGTTGTTAAAAGGAACAAGGTAGATCTGTAAGTACTAATAGAAATATTTCTAAGATTTCTTTTTTTAGTGAAAAAATAAGTTTCAGTGTAATACCTATAAAACCATCCCATTTATGAAAACAGATTATGTGTGTATATATACATATGTATGTAAATATACGTATATGTATGTGAATGTGTATACATATGTATAGACACATTTTTGTAAATGCATAAAAAGACCTGGGACTATCCAAACCAATCTAGTAACATGGTTATTATATGGCAAGGAAGTAGATTAGGACATGGGGGTTGGGGGGAAAAAAAGCATTTTAATTTTTATATGATTTAACTTTTTTCAACCAGCTTATATTTATATTTGCAATTCAAAATTTTTTAGTTTTTTTTTTTTTTGAATCCATCTTCTTTATTGTCAGTGTTCTTTCAGCAATTTAACCTAGAAAGTGAAGGAAAGTCAGTTTAAAAGCATTCATTCATTCATTAAACTCACTCTGGAAGAGACTCTGAAAAATCACAAGCATTATATAAAACTATGGATCTCGTTTGTAGCCTGAGTGCTTGTGTTGTGTGGACTCCCTGCTTAAAGTCAAATATTAGAGAACATTCAGATAAAATGGGGGTGTTATACATGGATTTTGATTAAATTCTCTTCGCAATATCCTGGCCATACAGTCTTCATCCTTCACATCCCACAAGTATAAATGTGGTTAAACAAAACAAAACAAGGAAAGCAACAAGGAGCTTTTGTGGGCTTTGGAATTTGATGCAGAAATGATTCAGGATTTCTCAGTCTCAAGACTCATTCAACCCTGTGGGCGTGTTCAGGTACATCTGCAGCATAGAAGAATTTGAGTTCATTACTGCATAATACCTTTGAGCAGATGATTACCTAAAAGGGATAAAATTAGTGTGGGTGTCTGCAATGTTAAACTTCGATTGTCTGGAAAATGTGCTCATCAGAATATTTCCTCCTAACATTCTTGCTGATGTCAAGTAAATACTGTGTTCCTGTGTAACTGTCACCTTAAAATGCTATAGGAAGTTTCTGTGTCTTTGAAATCCTCTGTAAAGTAGGCCATACTTAAAATAGTTGGGATTTATGGCGGTTATGTAAGAAGATACTTATTCTTGGGAAATACACATTGAAGTATTTAGGAATAAAGGGCTATTATTTATGCAATTTAGTCTTAAATGATTCGGGAAAAAGTGTGTGTGTGTGTGTGTGTGTGTGTGTGTGTGTGTAGAGGGATAGAGAGTAGTGAACAAGTGAATAATGGGATAAAATGTTAGCAGTAGGTGAATCTGGTAAAGGGCATACAGATGCTTTTTGCACTCCTCTTATTCTTGCAACTTTTATGTAAGTTTAAAATCACTGCCAAATAAAAATTTATATAAATGGGTGTGGGTGTGTAGGGATATATATATATATATATATATATATATATATATATATATCTCTCTGATTTTTTTAAAGTCAAGAAAATTCAATAAAGCCACAATAATACTAAGAATTTTAACCTACTTTTTACCCCTTGATAGATTAAAAAGGCATAACATTAAATAAAAGACTCAGAAGATGATGTAAGGTTAAGATTTTAAAAAAGAAAAAAAAACACTCTGACATTGGAACTGA
Organism: Phocoena sinus; assembly: GCF_008692025.1. Classification (NCBI taxonomy): domain Eukaryota; kingdom Metazoa; phylum Chordata; class Mammalia; order Artiodactyla; family Phocoenidae; genus Phocoena; species Phocoena sinus. Next base: position 8,355,899 of record NC_045768.1, on the reverse strand, counting down.
TTTGTTTTAGCTCCACTGCTTATTATTTCTGCAACCTTAGGCAACATACTTAAATTATCTAAGCATCAATTTCCTCATCTGAAAGTAAGGGGATAAAATCGACTCTATCTCATGAGTTGGTGGAGATACTATGGAGATAATTCATGTAGAGTGTGCGGCCTAATACTTGGCACTTAGAGCTCTTTCCGTGAACGTCATTATTTCCAGAGCAATGAGAAAGACAGAAAGCATCTTAATTCACTTTATAAAGTAATATAACCCTGAAAGCATGACAGAAATATATACTGAAAAGAAACCTACAGATTCATCTCACCAACAAATATGATACATAAGTCATTTTTTTAAATCCAGCAATACAGTATATCAACAGAATACCTATAAGGGTGTCTTCCAGAAATCTAAGAACCATTCAGTATAAGAAGAGCCAATGGTATAATTTATTACATGACTATGATTTTCACCATTTAACCTATTCGCTAAATAGTTGCCAAAAAAAAGCTTTCAGTAAAATTCAATATTCATTTCTGAGAAAACTGCTTTATAAACTTGGAATTGAAGGGAACTTCTTCAACATGATACAGAAACTGACCACAGGCATCCAGTAAATCACTAGAGGCATGTCAGAATGAGAAAAGAATGTTCCAGCAGTCTGTCTTACACACAGGGCACAATGTAGATGTCAATGGAGTTTCAAACTGTATATTCAGTAAGATTCCATTTTGGTAAGAAAAGTACATATGTACATGTAGGGGAAAATTTTGAGGAAACCATATCAAATCATGAATAATGATTATATCTTTGGATAGAGGATTCGGATTATTCGTTATGTTTATCCATGTTTTCCACATTAATTGAGTTACAGTAAATTTTTAAAATTCTACAAAGAATATGAACTCAAATAAGATGCTGCCGAGATGTGTTCCAGGTGAAATGTGCCTGTTACAGGGTAACAAACAGAAGGGCGTGTCTCTGCGGGCACCAACTCCCAAATGTTGTGGAAGCTTCAGCCCAGAACGGAGAAAAACTTTAAACTCAAGTTACACTCAAGTTAGAAATCGCTTAACTTACTGGTTCACCTGGTGCTTCTTCCTACACCCCAAGGACCTTCAGAATGTTTCTATGATGTGGATTTAGACAGGTATCTTTTCTAATGAGAACATGTGGTTACAGCCCTGTTTGTACACTTTTAACAGTGACATTTCTGGTTCTTTGGCATCCGGTTCATTGCTACCTTGTTTACTTTCTAAATAAGCCTCTTAATGGCATAACTTTGTTCCATTACAGAATGCAACTGCTCTGCCAGGCACTTGGCGAAGGACAGACGTGCACTTAGAGAACCCAGAATACCATACCAGATGGTATTTCAAGTATTTTTTAGGACAAGGTAATTATGTCATTACAGTGGTTGGGAAGAAAGGATATTCAGAATGAAAATTAGTGTTGGTATAATTTCTGGTACCCTATATGTGTGAAACTTATCAGTTTAGGGACACTGAGGTCAGGGCATTTCATTTCAAGGTCAGTTGTAAACTTTGTAGATTTGTAAGCTTTGAAGATTCAGCCCTAGTAGGTTTTCCTCCGTTTTAAATTTGTTATTTATATTTTATTTTTATCTTAAAATTTTTTATTTAGTTAGTTTTTGCTAGTTGTTTTTGTCCCTGGGGAGTTAAAGAGGATTAGATAGTATGAATGAGTGATTTGCAAGATGAGAAGAATTTGCAGGGCACAAAACAATTTTAGACTTAACAAGGCATGTACCCGGTCTGTAGTGGGCCTTGAACACTTAGTTCAAGGCAGTGAGGGGGAGAAACGATTCCCTGAGCTCCAGGGCCAATGCAGAACAGAGAGGCATTACGCTGTAGACTCTGGTGACCAGGATTTGTTTATCACTTACCATGTGCCAGGCAATGTGCTCTTGCAAAGGCAGCTGTGATCCCTGCCCTCGTGGAGACTATAGACTGTTTGAATCCTGGTTCTGCTGTTATCAACATAGGACCTTAACACTAGTTACTCCCACTTCTCTGAGTCTTAATTCCTTATCTGTAAAGTGGGGGCATTACTAGTACATACCTAGGAGGTTTGAACAGAAGTTTCAGTGAGGCACATTAAGCCTGGTGCCTGGTACATACCAAGAGCTCTGTCATGAATCGTGATGTACATTTGAAGTGAAGGGCTCATGTGAAAATATATGGAAAGGTGGGAAACAGGAGCGTGGTTAGCGACAGAAGGCAATGGGAATGGAGATATAATCACTATGGCAGGGTTAGAGATGGGTTAGATAAATTGCTTATCAGGCTAATGCATTTCTTTATTTGTAGAAGATGCGGTACTTGAGCTATAAAATGAGAGTGAGCAGACCCAAATGTTGTCTTTTTAAATATCGGATACTGTATCATTCCAAGAAGTTCACTTATTTGGCAAGACATATCTCTTTATAAAGAAAGAAATTGGGGGGCTTCCCTGGTGGCGCAGTGGTTGAGAGTCCGCCTGCCGATGCAGGGGACACGGGTTTGTGCCCTGGTCGGGAAGATCCCACATGCCGTGGAACGGCTGGGCCCGTGAGCCATGGCCGCTGAGCCTGCGCATCCAGAGCTTGTGCTCCGCAACGGGAGAGGCCACAACAGTGAGAGGCCCGCGTACCACAAAAAAAAAAAAAAAAAAAAAAAAATTGGGGGAAAGTTGCTATCTTCCCAAATGCTTGAAAGCATAGTGCCTGGAGTACTTATGACTTCAGAGAAAAGTGGTGCCGTCAGTTTGGATGCCTTCAGCTGCCTCAACGGGCTTAAACAATAAGGGAGACAACAAGAGACCCAGAGGTAGGGCAAGCTCTAGGGTTGGTGGAGTCAGAGGCTTGGTGATATCATCCATGCTGGCCTTCCTCAGGGTCACAAGATGGTTGCAGCAATTCCAGGCATCACTTCTAGACACCACCGTGTCCAGGGGAAAAGAAGGCCATCTTCAGGAATGAGGAGGCCCTTCCAGAAACCCCTTGACACACTTTTCCTCCTGTCTCATTGGCCAGAATTGGGTCACATGTTAATTCCTGAGCCCATCCCTGGCAAGGGGAACAGGAGAGCATGATTAGGTTAGAGTCACCAGGTTCTGTCCTGAGCTGGGCTGGAGATTACTGTTCCCTGATCCTGTGGGAAGGGCTGGCTGCCACCTGCCGTGCACACTGCTCCCAGTGCCTGGAGGAGCCGGCTGCATCTTCACTGTTCTGAACCTGCCTCTTTTCCAGTCCATCAGAACTACATTGGAAATGATGCGGAGAAGAGCCCCTTCTTCCTGTCGGTGACCCTCTCTGACCAAAACAATCAGCGTGTCCCTCAATACCGTGCAATCCTTTGGAGGAAAACAGTGAGTATCAGACCTGCACCTGGAGTTTCAGCACCACTCCAGAGTTTAACCAGTGTCATTGTCAGCCTTTTTCTACAAGGGTTTTTGAGTTTGGCCACTGAGGATTATCCTGTTCACAGGGGAGACCTTCACACTCTGAGTTTAAGAGCAATTTTTCCTATATAAGCCACTAAGTAGACATGTTCATTCCCCTCAATCTCTGCCCTCTCGGTATACACGACTATGTTATTATCGCTGTTACTGATACTGAAAGTGATGAGCTGGCACACCTTCAACCAAAAGAAACAAGATTTAGTGGAGGACTATAATACTGTTACATGGGCACGGCCCCTGGAGGCTCCTGTTTCCATGAGTCAGTTGGTCAACTGCTGAATCAGCTGTGCTTCTAGGATTTCTTTGAGGCTTATCTCCTTTCATCAGTTTCATGGTGTAGAAAAGCAACTCTAGATCTAACAAGTACCTCCTGCCCACAGTGGGCCCTGGACACTGAGCTGGGGACAGCGGGCTGAAAGCAAGCCCTTTCAACTCCAGGACGCAGGTCTTTCTTTAGCTCAGGAAAGTTTTTTTATGTTCATTGGTGTTGCTTCTTTTCCTGTTCTGAATTTTTTCTATTAATTCTTATATTCGACCTCTGTCTTTCATCTTTTACCTTTTCTCATTATCTTCTTCTCTTGTTTCTTTTTTACTTTGCTTCTTAGAGAATTTTTTAGAGACCATATCAACACTAGAAAGAGCAAAGGGTTTGGAGTTAAGCAAACTAGGGTCAAATCACCTCAATAACAAGCTCATTTTGTGTGAATTTGAGAAATTTGCTCATGCCGTCTGAGCCTCCATTTTCTTCTTTGTAAAATGGGGAAAGTTCTGGGCTGTGGCTCACAGGGTGATGAGCACTAACAAGACTGCCTGAAGTGAGATCTTGCTTGAAAATTTACCCAGTGTCCCAAATCGTCAAACCTTAAAACTGGTTAGGTGCCTAAAGGATAAAACATCTTATTCTTGAATTGGTGAGTACGGTGTAAAATTTAAAAAGCGATAAAATAAACCACACTTAGAAAATGTTAGTTCTATTATTTAGTGGTCCCACCTGATGGGTACATTTGTTGAAATCCAGTATTTAAATAATTGCATGCTGATTTATATATATATATATTATACACACAGCAGGTTCTTATTAGTCATCAGTTTTATACACATCAGTGTATACATGTCAATCCCAATCTCCCAATTCATCACACCACCACCACCACCACCCCTGCCACTTTCCCCACTTGGTGTCCATACGTTTGTTCTCTACATCTGTGTCTCAATTTCTGCCCTGCAAACCGGTTCATCTGTACCATTTTTCTAGGTTCCACCTATATGCGTTAATATACGATAATTGTTTTTCTCTTTCTGACTTACTTCACTCTGTATGACAGTCTCTAGATCCATCCACGTCTAAACAAATGACCCAATTTCGTTCCTTTTTATGGCTGAGTAATATTCCATTGTATATATGTGCCACATCTTCTTTATCCATTCATCTGTCGATGGGCATTTAGGTTGCTTCCGTGACCTGGCTATTGTAAACAGCGCTGCAATGAACATTGGGGTACATGACTCTTTTTGAATTATGGTTTTCTCAGGGTATATGCCCAGTAGTGAGATTGCTGGATCGTATGGTAATTCTATTTCTAGTTTTTTAAGGAACCTCCATACTGTTCTCCATAATGGCTGTATCAATTTACATTCCCACCAACAGTGCAAGAGGGTTCCCTTTTCTCCACACCCTCTCCAGCATTTGTTGTTTGTAGATTTTCTGATGATGCCCATTCTAACTGGTGTGAGGTGATACCTCATTGTAGTTTTGATTTGCATTTCTCTAATAATTAGTGATGTTCAGCAGCTTTTCATGTGCTTCTTGGACATCTGTATGTCTTATTTGGAGAAATGTCTATTTAGGTCTTCTGCCCATTTTTGGATTGGGTTGTTTATTTTTTTAATATTGAGCTGCATGAGCTGTTTATATATTTTAGAGATTAATCCTTTGTCCATTGATTCCTTTGCAAATATTTTCTCCCATTCTGAGGGTTGTCTTTACGTCTTGTTTATGGTTTTCTTTGCTGTGCAAAAGCTTTGAAGTTTCATTAGGTCCCATTTTTCATTTTCATTTCATTATTTTTGTTTTTATTTCCATTACTCTAGGAGATGGATCAAAAAAGATCTTGCTGTGGTTTATGTCAAAGAGTGTTCTTCCTATGTTTTCCTCTAAGAGTTTTATAGTGTCCGGTCTTACATTTAGGTCTCTAATCCATTTTGAGTTTATTTTTGTGTATGGTGTTAGGGAGTGTTCTAATTTCATTCTTTTACATGTAGCTGTCCAGTTTTCCCAGCACCACTTATTGAAGAGACTGTCTTTTCTCCATGGTATATCCTTGCCTCCTTTGTCATAGATTAGTTGACCATAGGTGCGTGGGTTTATCTCTGAGCTTTCTATCTTGTTCCACTGATCTATGTTTCTCTTTTTGTGCCAGTACCATATTGTCTTGATTACTGTAGCTTTGTAATATAGTCTGAAGTCAGGGAGTCTGATTCCTCCAGCTCCGTTTTTTTCCCTCAAGACTGCTTTGGCTATTCGGGGTCTTTTGTTTCTCCATACAAATTTTAAGATTTTCTGTTCTAGTTCCATAAAAAATGCCATTGGTAATTTGATAGGGATTGCACTGAATCTGTAGATTGCTTTGGGTAGTATAGTCATTTTCACAATATTGATTCTTCCAATCCAAGAACATAGTATATCTCTCCATCTGTTGGTATCATCTTTAATTTCTTTCACCCGTGTCTTATAGTTTTCTTCATACAGGTCTTTTGTCTCCCTAGGTAGGTTTATTCCTAGATATTTTATTCTTTTCATTGCAATGGTAACTGGGAGTGTTTCCTTAATTTCTCTTTCAGATTTTTCATCATTAGTGTACAGGAATGCAAGAGATTTCTGTGCATTAATTCTGTATCCTGCAACTTTACCAAATTCATTGATTAGCTCTAGTAGTTTTCTGGTGGCATCTTTAGTATTCTCTATGTATAGAATCATGTCATCTCCAAACAGTGAGTTTTACTTCTTCTATTTCAATTTGTATTCCTTTTATTTCTTTTTCTTCTCTGATTGCTGTGGCTAGGACTTCCAAAACTATGTTGAATAATAGTGGTGAGAGTGGACACCTTTGTCTTGTTCCTGATCTTAGAGGAAATGCTTTCAGTTTTTCACCATTGAGAATGATGTTTGCTGTGGGTTTGTCGTATATGGCCTTTATTAGGTTGAGGTAGGTTCCCTCTGTGCTCACTTTCTGGAGAGTATTTATCATAAATGGCTGTTGAATTTTGTCAAAAGCTCTTTCTGCATCTATTTAGCTGATCATATGGTTTTTTATTCTTCAATTTGTTAATATGGTGCATCACATACAGTTAATATGGTGCATCAATTTGTTAATATGGTGCATCACATATGGTGATTTGCATATATTGAAGAATCCTTGCATCCCTGGGATAAATCCCACTTGATCATGGTGTATGATCCTTTTAATGTGTTGTTGCATTCTGTTTGCTAGTATTTTGTTGAGGATTTTTGTATCTATATTCATCAGTAATATTGGTCTGTAATTTTGTTTTTTTATAGTATCTTTGTCTGATTTTGGTATCAGGGTGATGGTGACCTCATAGAATGAGTTTGGTAGTGTTCTTTCCTCCACAATTTTTTGGAAGAGTTTGAGAAGGATGGGTGTTAGCTCTTCTCTAAATGTTTGATAGAATTCACCTGTGAAGCCACCTGGTCCTGGACTTTTGTTTGTTGGAAGATTTTTAATCACAGTTTCAATTTCATTACTTGTGATTGGTCTGTTCATATTTTCTTTTTCTTCCTGGTTCAGTCTTGGAAGGTTATACCTTTCTAAGAATTTGTCCATTTCTTCCAGGTTGTCCATTTTATTGGCATAGAGTTGCTTGTAGTAGTCTCTTAGGATGCTTTGTATTTCTGCGATGTCTGTTGTAACTTCCCCTTTTTCATTTCTAATTTTATTGATCTGAGTGAGTCTTCTCCCTCTTTTTCTTGATGAGTCTGGCTAATGGTTTATCAGTTTTGTTTATCTTCTCAAAGAACCAGCTTTTAATTTTATTGATCTTTGCTTTGTTTTCTTTGTTTCTATTTCATTTATTTCTGCTCTGTTTCTTTGATTTCTTTCCTTCTGCTAACTTTGGGTTTTGTTCTTCTTTCTCTAATTCCTTTAGGTGTAAGGTTAAATTGTTTATTTGAGAGTTTTCTTGTTTCTTGAGGTAGGCTTGTATAGCTATAAACTTCCCTCTAAGAACTGCTTTTGCTACATCCCATAGGTTTTGGATCGTCGTGTTTTCATTGTCATTTGTCTCCAGGTATTTTTTGATTTCCTCTTTGATTTCTTCAGTGATTTCTTGGTTACTTAGTAACGTATTGTTTAGCCTCCATGTGTCTGTGTTTTTTACAGTTTTTTTCCCTGTAATTCATTTCTAATCTTATAGTGTTGTGGTCAGAAAAGATGCTTGATATAATTTCAATTTTCTTAAATTTACTGAGGCTTGATTTGTGACCCAAGATGTGATCTATCCTGGAGAATGTTCTGTGCGCACTTGAGAAGAAAGTGTAATCTGCTGTTTTTGGATGGAATGTCCTATAAATATCAATTAAATCTACCTGGTCTATTGTGTCATTTAAAGCTTCTGTTTCCTTATTTATTTCCATTTTGGATGATCTGTCCATTGGTGTAAGTGAGGTGTTAAAGTCCCCCACTATTATTGTGTTACTGTCGATTTCCTCTTTTATAGCTGTTAGCAGTTGCCTTATGTATTGAGGTGCTCCTATGTTGGGTGCATATATATTTATAATTGTTATATCTTCTTCTTGGATTGATCCCTTGATCATTATGTAGTGTCTTCCTTGTCTCTTGTGACATTCTTTATTTTAAAGTCTATTTTATCTGATATGAGTATGGCTACTCCAGCTTTCATTTGATTTCCATTTGCATGGGATATCTTTTTCCATCCCCTCACTTTCAGTCCTTTCAGTTACATACATGTCCCTAGGTCTGAACTGGGTCTCTTGTAGACAGTATATATATGGGTCTTGTTTTTGTATCCATTCAGCAAGCCTGTGTCTTTTGGTTGGAGCATTTAATCCATTCACGTTTAAGGTAGTTATTGATATGTATGTCCCTGTGACCATTTTCTTAATTGTTTTGGGTTTGTTTTTGTAGGTCCTTTTCTTCTCTTGTGTTTCCCACTTAGATAAGTTCCTTTAGCATTTGTTGTAAAGCTGGTTTTGCGGTGCTGAATTCTCTTAGCTTTTGCTTGTCTGTAAAGCTTTTGATTTCTCCATCGAATCTGAATGAGATCCTTGCTGGGTAGAGTAATCTTGGTTGTAGGTTCTTCCCTTTCATCACTTTAAGTATATCATGCCACTCCCTTCTGGCTTGTAGAGTTTCTGCTGAGAAATCAGCTGTTAACCTTATAGGAGTTCCCTTGTATGTTATTTGTCGTTTTTCCCTTGCTGCTTTCAATAATTTTTCTTTGTCTTTAATTTTTGTCAGTTTGATTACTTTGTGTCTTGGCATGTTTCTCCTTGGGTTTATCCTGTATGGGATTTGCTGCACTTCCTGGACTTGGGTGGCTATTTCCTTTCCCATGTTAGGGAAGTTTTTGACTATAATCTCTTCAAATATTTTCTCGGGTCCTTTCTCTCTCTCTTCTCCTTCTGGGACCCCTATAATGTGAATGTTGTTCCATTTAATGTTGTCCCAGAGGTCTCTTAGGCTGTCTTCGTTTATTTTCATTCTTTTTTCTTTATTCTGTTCCGCAGCAGTGAATTCCACCATTCTGTCTTCCAGGTCACTTATCCTTTCTTCTGCCTCAGTTATTCTGCTACTGATTCCTTCTAGTGTAGTTTTCATTTCAGTTATTGTATTGTTCATCTCTGTTTGTTTGTTCTTTACTTCTGCTAGGTCTTTGTTAAACATTTCTTGCATCTTCTCGACCTTTGCCTCCATTCTTTTTCCAAGGTCCTGGATCATCTTCACTATCATTATTCTGAATTCTTTTTCTGGAAGGTTGCCTATCTCCACTTCATTTAGTTGTTTTTCTGGGGTTTTATCTTGTTCCTTCATCTGGCACATAGCCCTCTGCCTTTTCATCTTGTCTATCTTTCTGTGAATGTGGTTTTTGTTCCACAGCCTGCAGGATTGTAGTTCTTCTTGCTTCTGCTGTCTGCCCTCTCTGTATGCTGTTTTTCTTTTGGTTTTTTTTTTTGCGGCACACAGGCCTCTCATTGCTGTAGCCTCTCCTGTTGAGGAGCACAGGCTCCGGATGTGCAGACTCAGAGGCCATGGCCCACGGGCCCTGCTGCTCCGCGTAGGGCTTCCCTGGTGGCGAAGTGGTTGAGAGTCCGCCTGCCGATGCAGGGGACGCGGGTTTGTGCCCCGGTCCGGGAAGATCCCACATGCCGTGGAGCAGCTGGGCCCGTGGGCCGTGACTGCTGAGCCTGCGCATCCGGAGCCTGTGCTCCGCAACGGGAGAGGCCACAGCAGTGAGAGGCTTGCGTACAGTAAAAAAAAAAAAAAAAATTGCTATGTAGCTCTTTTTGGAAAAGAAATTAGCAGAAACTTAAAAGAACAATAATTAAAAAATTTTTTTTTAACTTTTTAAACATCTTTATTGGAGTATAATTACTTTATAATGGTATGTTAGTTTCTGCTTTATAACAAAGTGAATCAGCTATACATATACATATATCCCCATAAGGAACAGTAATTTTTTATACACACACATTTGCATGCATGCATACCTATATAGCAATAAAGTAGCGACTTCAAAAAGCCCAGAAAGAATTTCCAGGAACCACTACAGAATAAACTGTGGCTAGGAACTTTTTGTGATGATTAAAGCTAGTACTAGTAATAACAATAAAATCTAACATTTATTGAGCACTTACTGTATGCCAGGTAAGTCCTCCAAATGCGTAGGTGTTATTATAGTTTAGGGAACTTAAATGACATGACTGAGGGAGGTGGCAGACCAGGCAGAATCCAGGACTGCATGCTGAGCTGTCACCACTGTACATAACTAATTCTATATGTACTTCTTTGACTCATGCTTTCACTCTCCCTTTCCTGTGAGCTCCATGAAAGGAGGGGACATAACTGCTTTGTCCTCAGTATCCCCACCAGCAAGCCCAGTGCCTGGGACATAGAAGGAGCTCGATAAATATCTGTTGAATGAATTCATGAAATGATTAATAATTAATGAATCGAAGTCCAACTTAACCAGTGTGCTCTGCTACCTCTATTTATATAAACTTCTGTGTTATATTTCAGAAATTTTTCTTTCTTTAAGCAGGTTTAAGGTAAAGATATGATCTAAAATAGTTAGGTCTTACTCGTGAATTATTTCCTGCAGACAAGTTTTGGCCTTACCCCTCTCCCCATGCCACTGCAGTTGGGGTCAGTCTTGCCATCAGCATGGCTGTCCTTGAAGTAAGTTTAAGCGTCAGTTTTAGAAGATAACGCTGGAGGACGGGTGCCAGTTTTCCCCAAGTGCATGATCATCTCTTCTCCTTAGTCACCTACTGAGAAGGGCTGGTGCCTTCGTCCAAAGCCTCTTACCTTCTGCACCAGGAAGGCTATTTTCTGGCCCCCTCCATTTTTTTTTTACTTATTTTTCTTATGTTTGCCTATTACAGTATTCTAGTCCCTTCTGGCTTAAATATTCTCTTCGGATGACTCTGTCTCTTTTGGACAAATAATCAGCCTTTCCGATTTCAGTTCCCTAGCCCTGTTTCTCCTGAAGTAAATGTTTGGGTATGTGAAGAGAGTGTCTCTGAGGCCTCATGTTGGTGGGAGAGGAGGACCTGGGATCCACACGGGGCCCTCTGGGTTCTTTCTGGTTTCTGCTGTGGAGAAGCAACCACTGAGGTGTAACTGGTCTCCTCCGGCTTTTGGGGGGGTCACTGAAGAGCACCTGTCCCTGAAGTCCGTGTCCCAGCCGTTTGCTCCGTGTAGTGAAGTCACTGCACATGTGAACGCTCTCACCTGATCCCAGGTCTCTGCTGGTTGCCGAGCCTCTCGGAAGTGCTGCACTCTCTCAGCCCTGGGTCAGACAGGAGGAGGCGGGAGCGTCGCCTTAGGCTCAGGTCTCTAATCTTGCTGGCCATCCATGCTGGAAGCTACCGAGTTACTGCCCCTCACTGTGTTCAGACAGGCTCTACCTGGACTTCAGGACTCCTCTGGAAGGCCATGCCTGGGAAGTGAGCCTCTAGTCCAGCTGCCTCCAGGTCTTACCTTGACGTGCTTCCCCACCCCTACCCCTATCAAGGCCTGCCCTCGGAACGGAGGCGTCAAGGGCCCCAGCACCTAACCCCGCAGCTTCCCTGTCTTCCTCTTCTTTCCTTCCACCGAGGCAAGGGTCCGTGTCACACTTCTGCTACCTCCCTCCGGAAGAGATTTCCTCAGTCCTATCTTCTTCCTTCAGAAAACAGTCACTTCACCTCCTCACCTGGGACAGTTGCCAGGTACTGGGGCAGGAAGAGTGAGGCAAAGGCAAGGGGAAGTTTTACTTATTTTAATTTCCAAAGATATTGTCTGTATTACGTTATAAATTGTGATGAGCACTCTGAAGGAAACAAAGACAGAGAATGAACGATACGGAGGCCTGCCAAAGTGAGATCGTCCAGGGAACACTTCCTGAGGAGGTGACATTTAAAGAGACCCACAGGATGAAGGGGAACCAGCCACATAGAGAGTAGGGGGAGGGGTGGGGGGACGTTCCAGACAGAAGGAACAGGAAATACAAGAGAAACAGGAGCCTTCTGGGGATGACTCTTGGATGGTGAGAGAAGTCAGGGAGGTGGGATTGAGACCCAGGACCACCGTGGAGGCAGCATGAGGTGGGCAGAAGGAGCATTAATCCCCTTCTTTTGAGAAGTGCCAATGCCCAAATCCAGAGCCTCTTCTCTTGGCCCTAAATTATGTGCAGGGCTGGGTAGGTGTTTGCTGCCCACTGAAGGGCAGTGAGGAGATGAACACATCAAAGCAGAACATCGGCATCAGGGTCAGTCATTGAGGCCCTGTTGGCCCAAAGCCAGCGCTGGAGGCTGTGGGGAATCCAACAATGCAGGTGACTCAGCGCTCCCTCCCTCCTCCCGTGAGCTCACATTCTCTCATTAAACAGAAACACAGCTAAACGTATAAACCCTGCTAGAAACTGTCTTGCACATCTCTGGCTGTGTTCCTTCTAAACCCAAAGAGAAAAAATGACTCACACTTGTAAAAATTCCATCCAGACAATACAGCAAGTGAAAAAGAAGAGGATCAAAAAAAAAAAAAATCTAACTACCCAGTGATAATCACTGCAGTGTCCTCGACATCTGTCCGTAAACACATACACACACACACACACACACACACACACGCGCGCGCGCTAAATGGGGTAATGTGGACATGCACTTCTGTGCCCTGCTCTGCTCACCTCGTGTTGCCTGATATGCACGTGTACTTGACTCCCTGTGCATTTTTTGGTTCCACTGAAAACAGAGAACTGGAAGGTGTTTTTTCTAGAACAGCAACCCTGGAAAGCCACAAAAAAAAAAATGACAGGGAGGAAGAGCTTTACCCCTTTATAGTGAAGAAAAATACAGATCCACAATCCCAAGAGCCCTGGGTTTCACATCCATTTCAGCAGCTTGTGACGATGATACCAGCACCCAGGCAGGGCTGATCCTCCCTCGCCCATTCCATACATTCCCCCCAAAGCTGCCCCGGTCTTCTCTTAAAAGCTGCCTTTGGTGTGTTTGGTGAGAAGAAAAGGTAGACAAGCAAGAAGGTCAGATTCAAGACCCTGTTCTAGATGGGTTGGCATCCCACACAGGTGACCACAGTATGAGGTAAGCTGGGGCTGGTGAAAAAGCAAGGCCACAGGACTAACTCAGGTTTCAGTGGGTGGGTCATGTGGAATTTGAAAATGCATATTCCTATCATAATGTTTATATGTAGAAATTTTTTTAAATCTACTTAATGCAAACTACAAAAAAGAAGAAAAAGAAAAAGCTCAACCTAATTTCCTTGGCTAGTAGAGAATCCAAAAGAAGGGCTCTACCTAGTGCAACTTCTGACACATAACTGGGAAGACATACTCATCCCCAGCCTGGAGTAGGGGTGAGAATACCCAGTTCTCCAGGGCCCTGGGTGTGAAAGTTTAGTTTGCCAAAAGAGATCATGGGCTTGAAAAGTTTGGGGAACTCCACTCCGTGCCATTGGTCAGGGCTCGGACACATGAGTTTGCAGATGTGTCCCGAAAACACGAACAAACTTGCCTGATTCCTACAAGGAATGTCCTTTCCCTTCTCTAGCTGTTTGTGCTGCCGATGTTATTATTAGTCATAGTTAGAAAGGGAATTTTATATGTGGACTGTATCATAATCTCTTTTGCTAAATAAGTATGTAGTATAAATGCTTTGTGAATTATAAATCTGTATCGTCTCTTTCTTGGAGATTGTAAAAGAGACTAGCCCTCATCTCTCCTGGGTGCTCAGACGTGGGACTGAGCCATCAGGCAATCCTTCCTTCATTACCTTTCGTTCAGCCAGTATTGATTGAGTGCTTCCTATGAGTTGGTCACAAGGGGTACTCATGCAGAGAGGAAGAAACAGACTTTAAATAAGTAAACACAGACAAATATAAAAGTACACATTATGAAAACTTCTCTGAAAGAATCGGGTGATTTCTAGTCTAAAAACTCTTTGACCTGGAGGAATCACATTTGGGTCCCGTTGAATGTGTGGAGACAGTTTTCTTCTTCTGATCTTTGAGGCTGATCCAATTCTTGGCTCAGAGACCAAACCCCCTTCTCCTCCGGTTCAGACGGCTCATCTGCTCATCACAGCACCTGAGACAGCGTGGACCCAGCAGTCCAGATGCTGAAGAGTAATGCTTAAAGCGTAAATGCCGGGACTTCCCTGGTGGCGCAGTGGTTAAGAGTCCGCCTGCCAATGCAGGGGACACGGGTTCGATCCCTGGTCCAGGAAGATCCCACATGCCAAGGAGTAACTAAGCCCGTGTGCCACAACTACTGAGCCTGCATGCCACAACTACTGAAGCCCGCGCACCTAGAACCTGTGCTCCATAACAAGAGAAGCCACCGCAATGAGAAGTCTGCACACAGCAACGAAGAGTAGCCCCCGCTCACCGCAACTAGAGAAAAGCCCATGCACAGCAACGAAGACCCAATGGGAAAAAAAAAAAAGAAAAGCGTAAATGCCAGGTGGGGGGAATGGTGGAAGATGCTGTCGAACCTCAGTAAGAGTTTTTCTAACATAAAATGTATTTATATATATGAAGAAAAATGAGAAAGGCTGGATATGGGTTTCTTTTAAATGACCAGGTAAGACTCTCTCAGAGCTGGAAATTGCCAGACTTCTCACTGGTTTGCTGTTTTGACTTTCCAGGGTACCCAGAAAATATGCCTTCCCTACAGCCCCACAAAAACGCTCTCTGTGAAGTCCATCTTAAGGTGAGTACGAATGAGCAGAAACCCAACACCTGGCACCCACAAATGGGTTTTTTCCTGTGATCATTCTGACATCAGCTTGCTATTTCCTTGGACCTTGGCGTTATACTCAACATTTTGCTAAGCTCTTGACATGCATTACCTCACTGAATCTTCACAGCAGCCCTATAGGACAGATAGTGTTATTGTCCCCATTTTATGGATGAGGAAATAGAGGCCTGGAAGGACAAAGCCAAGATCACACTGCTTGTGTATAGTAGGACTGAGGCGCAAGTCCAGGTCCGGCTGGTTCCGAGCTTTGCTCTCAAGCATTTGTGTTCTGCATGCGTCACCTGCTTCTTTTTTCCGGCACGCATGCAAATATTTTGGTTTCGTAAAGAAAATCAAGAAATTTTTTCCTTTCATTTTTTTGGTTTGAAATAGAACTCAGATGTCAGCAAATGCTTCTCTGAGAAGAACGTGCTTATTCTTCACCAACAGAAAGTTAAATGAATGGAAGGAACCGGTCGCTGCTCGGTGCTCAGCTGCCTCTCGTGCTCCCATCTTTCCACCTCCCTCTCATCTCTCCCCCATGTCGGGTGACAGCCTCCCCTCGGGAATGCCACCACGCAGGTCGGTCGGCCTGTTGCTCTGTCACCAGCTAAGATGCTACATCATAGTAACAGTAGCTTCTGTTTGTTAGGTGCTGTGCTAAATGCTTGACAAGCATTCTCTTGGGGAATCTTTAAATCAGCTCCATAAAGTGGATATATTACTACCACCACTCCGCATAGGAGGAATCGGAGCCTCAGAGAGTTGAGATTTGACAAAGATCTCACAGCTGGTAAACCACAGAGCTGGGAATTAAACCTGGGTTCGTGTGATGCCAGGGCTTGGGCTGTCAATCACTAATGCCATCCTGTGTGAGTCTGAGACCTTATCCTGGTGGCCTGGTGATTTAGTCTTTATTTATCTGCAACTAGGTGGTGGCAGGAGGTGGTGTTTTTGATGTTCCCACCCACGACTCGTACTTGCCAGAATGTCTGTTAGAGTGACAAACTTGACTGTCAGTTAGGGATTGCAATTGGCTGATGAAATTCAGGGTCCAAGGATTAAGAAGTAAAACATTTCATATCTCACGTTCAAGCTTGACTTCATCTTCAGATTGCAGACCTTCTCCCCAGGCCCCATGATCTTTCTCCTGGCCAGTCTGAAGCCCAAACTAAGAGGGCATCAGTGCAGAGGTTAACCATTTTCTTGAGCGCAGAAGTATCTTGCTGCTTCTAAATCTTAACTTGCTTTGAGAGCAATAGTTTGAATTATATGGGCTTAAATTTCTGTGAATCCTTTTTTCTTCTTCTTCTTCTAAAATGAAGTTTCTCCAGCTCCTTTCTTCTGTATATTTAAAGACCAGGGATTTCACTGAGTTGTAATTTCATTTAATTGTCTGAGTAGGCCTTCACTTTTCAGTCCTCCACTTATAGCCAGAGCAAGCTGCAGCAAGAGAGTATTTTTAAAGATGCGAAGATTAAAACGTCTACAGTTGCTGCCAATAGAAGAAAAAAAAAAAAACACATATATATATATATATATTTTTTTTTTTTTTTTTTTTTTTTGGTGGTATGCGGGCCTCTCACTGTTGTGGCCTCTCTTGTTGCGGAGCACAGGCTCTGGACGCGTAGGCTCAGCGGCCATGGCTCACAGGCCCAGCTGCTCCGTGGCATGTGGGATCTTCCCGGACTGGGGCACGAACCCGTGTCCCCTGCATCGGCAGGTGGATTCTCAACCACTGCGCCACCAGGGAAGCCCAGAAGAAAATATTTTATCTCTGTTTGTTACAATCATGAACTTGGAAACTGAAAAGGAAATTAAAATATAAAGACTATGGAGTCAGATAAGCCTGAGTTCACATCATGGCTCCACTACTTCACAGCGTTGTTATCCTGGACTAT
Source organism: Phocoena sinus (assembly GCF_008692025.1). Classification (NCBI taxonomy): domain Eukaryota; kingdom Metazoa; phylum Chordata; class Mammalia; order Artiodactyla; family Phocoenidae; genus Phocoena; species Phocoena sinus. The sequence goes on along the minus strand of NC_045768.1, from coordinate 8,339,055 downwards.
TTCTTTAACTTCTGAGCCTCAATTTACTCATCCTTAAAATGGGGATAAAATAGTACTTGCCTCATAGAGATTAAATGAGATAATCCATGTAAAGCATTTAGCAGGATGCCTGGCATATAGTAAATACTCTGTAAATATTAGCTATTATTTTTACCTTTCATTTACAAATATGAGGATTCTTGCTGAAAGGGGCCTTAGCCAACGTCTAGTCCAATTTCCTTGTTTTACCTCTAGAGGAACTTAGCTCAAGGAAATTCACGTTGCTTGTCCAAAGCAAAACATAAAAGAACAATCCTGCTAAGGACAGCCTTTTGCCCCAAATGGGAGAGGAATTGCCAAAGGAAGAAAGACACGTCAGGTCATCTTAGTTACATTTCATCATTAATCGCTATGTAAATGTCAGTGAATCACTTTTTTAGTAAATAAAAGTAAGAATCATGGAGATTAGTCAAGGTTGCCTGAAACAGATGCTCTCAATTCCCCCCTCCCTCTCTTACTCTGTGAGTGTGCTCAGGGTACAGTCACTGCGGTTGGTTACTCGCATATGTTCCTTCATTGATCACTCCTTGTTGGTTTGTACCTCCTGTGGCCCTTCAGGGAATCCAGCTATGATTTTCTAGGAGATAATACTCAGCTTTCCTGAAGACCTGAGACTGGCTCCACATTATTTAAGTTTCCACCACACTGCGGCTCACTCTGTCCATTCTATTTCAGTGCCATGAATCTGGACAAATTCGAGAAAGGCCCCAGGGAAATTTTTCATCCTGAGATACAAAAGGTAACAGAGAATTTTGTGCTTCATAATTGTATAAATTTGACCACAGTGTTAGAACTGACAAATCATCAGTGATTCTTAGCCTAGGATCCCAACCAGAATCACCAGTGGTTCTCATCATGGAGAACCTCCCACCCGACATTCTGATGCAGTCAGTCTAAGATAGAGGCTGGGAGTCTGTCATTTTCAGAAATTCAGAGGATAGAAGATGTCCCGAAAGCCGTCCTAGGACTTACTGTTAAGGGAAAGCAGTCGGCCTTGGGAGAAAAAAAATTTAGAGTCATAAACTAGGTAACAGTCCATCAGAAAAATGTCAGCCAAACTTTTGTCTTGCAGTTGCAACCAATTTCGCTTTGAAATCATCCCCTTGAAACGTATAAACCCAGCCATCACTAATGGTGTGACAGTTGTGTGTTAGAGCTGAGCTTCGAGGAGTTGGCATGCCAGGTGGGGTGACGCAGGAAGAGGCTGGAGAGGCAGGTTGGACTCTATCCAGGAGACAGCGGGGAGCCAGTAGAATCTTTAAGCAAAGCAGCGTCATGCTTAAATCTGCTTTTCAGGGAAATAATTCAGGCAGTATGAGAAGGACGGATGGAAGCGTGAGCGATCTTTGTGTACATACCTTCACGATACAGTCAGCTTTTATAATAAGTTCCTGGCTCTCAACTTAGCTTACCAGAAATGTATAGAATTGTGAATTCCCATGTCTTTTGTTCTAATTTAATTTTTAAAATAGTATTTGTACCCTGACTCAACCCCAGAAGGAACTGAGGCAAAAATGGATGTGTTAGGTTAAACTTTAAGCAACTTTAAGCCATAATGTGCTTAATAGTAGTTCCTTATAGCCACCTTAAAGACAAATTAGAATTATAAATTCAGTACCAGTGTGCCCTTATTACTTAATTTGTACCAGTTATCCTACTCAATCCCTTCCTCCTTGGAGCCTGGACCCCCAGACACTGGCGCCAAAACCCACGAGGCTTTTGGATGCTTCCTTCTGCGTCTTGCTGCTGAGCAGATCCCTCTGCCCAGAGAGGTCACCCCTGCCTGGCCATCCTTATCTGCTTTCTCTCTCCCACAAAATGAGACAGGACAAGAGAACGAGACACAGCAACCTTCTGCCTATTTATATCATAACTCTATGCCTGTCTTTCACCAAACAAAAGACACTTTCACACTCTCCCTTCCATTCATGAGCTTTCCCTCCATCCTCTGTGGGTGTGTGTGTGTCTGTGTGTGTGTCTGTAACTTACCAGCAGGAGTTCCCCTGCTGTCATCAGGTGTCTGTAGATTTCCCTTAGGAAGGCTCGAGCAACAGGCTTCCGGTGTAGGGAAAAGAGTTCTTACAAAACACTGGATCCAAAAGGTAGACAGAAAATAAACCACCTGCACTCTAAAGAAGGCATCTTTCCACCAAAAGTGGGAAGGTGGCTGATGCTGTTTTAAAATATTATTTGTCTGTTTCTGCTGCCCTTCTGTGTAACATTTTTCTCGGGCGAAATCTTCCCAGAAGCGGCATGTGATAAGCTAGCTTGAAGTGGTTACAGAAACCTAGGTATCTGTGTGTTTCTTCCCACTGCTATGCATCATCTTTGTTTCCCGATAGTTGTGGTATAATATGCCTTTCCTAAATGACCAGGTATTGTATAAAAATCTGTAGAGCTAAACTGGAATATTTTAAGCACTTCGAAGGGCAGAAAAGTGGTGTCAATGTCAGTAGACTGAAGCTTGGCTTTCACAGAAAGTCAACATAAAATGACCACCATTCAGCATGGACATAACTTTTCAAACTTCATTTGACAGGACTTGCTGGTTCTTGAAGAACAAGAGGTAAGTAGTCTCGCGAGATGCCTGGTCGTGCCGCTCCGCCTCCATATTTGTAAATGAGCTTCCCCTTCACCAGGAACACAGCCCTTTATCCCAGGCACACCTCTCTGTGGATTTGCACAGCGAGAATCTCTTATCACTGAAAGACTCCACTGACATGTTTTCTCGGGTGTATTTCAGAATTTTCTATGCAGCTAGCCGTAAAGATAGAAAAACAATCAAGTTGCTTAAATCTGCTTGGAAATATTCGAATGTTAACCTCATGATCAGGGTAAGGAATTAGGTTTTTGTTTTCATTCAGTTAAAGCTAGTGTACTTTATTAGCACACTCGACTTACAGAATGCCATATTATTTGCATGTTTCCATTACCTGTTGTCCCACTTTAAAAAAAAATATGTTGGGTTTTCCAAGTCCATAACTAACATAGAGAAATATCCGAAATATCATCAATAGACAGTTGAGTAAATCAGTGGAGTGTGTGTACACTGTGCCTCTCGGTAAATGGCAGTATCATTCGTCCAGTTGCTCAGGCCAAACTTGGGAACATCCTTGACACCTCTCCTTCTGTCACACGCCCCATCTAATCCATCAGCACATTCCATGGACACGTCTCAATGCCTCCACCACCACCGCTCGAACCCCTCGACACCAGCCCCACCGTCTCCTGCCTGGACTCTGCAGCTCTCCAGCTCTTCTCCCTGCTTCCTCTCTTGCCCTCTCTTCTAGTTTTCACAGAGTATCCAAACATGCCAGGCCAGGTCCTCCCTACGAGGGCCTGCGTGATATGGCTGGTGCCACCTCTCCATCCTCTGCTCTGCACTAACCACACTGACTTCCTTCTTCTTCCACCTCCTCAGGAAGCCTGCTCTTCCCACCGCAGGGATGCTCCTCCCAGGTGTCTCATGGGCCACACCCTCACTTGATTAGCATCTCTGTTCAGCAAGGCCTTCCCTGGTCACCCGTTTAAGATAGCACACCCTGCCTCTCACCCACTGCCCTTCTTACTGCTTTGCTTATCTTCTTAACACATGGATTTCATTTATTCAGTTTTTATCTGTTGCCCCCATTAGAATGTAAGCACCGTGAGAGCAGGGACTTATTCAATTTTGTTCACTGCTGTATCTTCAGAGCCTAGAACTGTGCAGATAGAGGACACAAAGTAAATATTTGTTGGTTGAATAAGTGAATTATGTATTGATTGAATGAATTATGAAATACTATGATGCCATTAAAAAGAATGAGGTAGACCTCATTACTGGCATGGAAACATTTCCACGACATAGTATTTACTGAGGAAAAAGTAATTCACAGGGCAATACTTACAGTATAATCCCAGTTGTTTTTATAAACACAGATTTCTATGTGTATTCATTCATTCACTCCTCTCCTCCATTCATTGATTCAACAAATGTTTACTGAACTCTGACTGTGGGTGAACCGTGTACTACTTGAGGCATTGGGGATTGCTAAACAAGACAAAGTCCCTTCTTCATGGAGTTTACAATTTGGTGAGCTAAGACCAACTAAGCAAGTAAATAAGCAAACATAAACACGGTACTGTTGACAGCCCCAATAGCTGTGGGGAAAGTAAACAAGGTAGGTGATGTGGGGTCAGGGGTAGGTTTTATACGTTAACCAAACAGGGAGGGTTTCTCTGAGGTAACGACATCTCAGCTGATTCCTGAACATGGTGATGTAAGTGCAAGGAAGGAAGCTGAGAGGTTTCACCGCCGACTGTTGGCAGGAGTTGCTTTGGGCAGGTTCATGGAAGTGTAAGGTGGGATGAGGCAGAGAGTGGGCAGAAGAAGACATCTACATTTTAATCTACATATTCACCATGTATGAATCATGCTTTTTGCTAAAGAATCCATGAACTCCACGTGTAGTTTGTAAAAGGCAAAAAATAAAAGTCATACACATTTCTGACAAACATTTGAAGAATACAGAAATGCACAAAAGGCATAAAGAAAATATCACCTACAATCACAGAGGAAACTAGTATTGGTATAGTATCACATTTTGATATATGTTTGTTATATTTTATATAAAATTAGGATTATACTATATATAGTTTTTATGTCTCAAAATGACTGTACTCGCTAATTCACAAATATTTATTGAGCGCCCAAGAGTGCATGCACCTGCCCGTTGTGACAAACAGTACAGAAATTTATCAATGGAAAACATGAAAGCTCCCCCACTTCGCCACTTCCACCCTCCCTTGAAGAACCACTGTTTGCTGTTTGGTGTATATCCTCTCACACTTTTCTTTGGATCTCCCAAATTTTGAAAAAGGGGTAGCTGATCTCTTTATTTCTCAATTTTATTTCCTTACTAAGGGGATATTTGCTAGAAGCAACAAGAGCACTCATGACAATGTACCTGAAGAGGTGTGAGCAGTGGCCAGCATCCTTCAGAGCTTCTCTGAGAGCTGTGTGGCCAATGCACTCTTCTCTAATCCTGCCAGCTTCTTGACTTTATCTCAATTCCACCCAATTATAGTGATAATCAGCTGCAAAGATGGGCAGGGAAAAAATTAGTAAACAATACTAGTGATGTTTCTGAAAGGTTAGCTATTTGGTGAAGTGTTGTTTGGTGTCCTGAAACCCAAGTTTTATTCGTCCACTGTGTAGAGAGCGCCCCCTGCCCCCGCCAGGAGAGAACATGGCATCCCAAGTAAACACACGTGGAGAGGGTGACAGATGTGTAGGAACATGTGAATCACAGAAATATGGAGACATTGCCTAAATAAGAGTAACAAGGAACCAGGGGCGTCCAGTTTTGAATCAGGACATCATTTCTTGATTCCAAAAGAGTCTTCTGGAATCAATGGGACGTTAGTCTCCCCCGTATACTTCACTTTCTTCAGAAGAAATATAATTCCTAGCATACTATTAATTCCCAAGGATGTGACTATACGTTGGTTATAATCGTGTTGAGTTTTGTCTCAGGAAATTTAGAACTTAAAAATTTAAAGTCCCGTACAAGTAGGCGTTACGGATATGACCTCATCTCCATGCTGAGTGTCTGGGGAGGACTGAAGTTCCAAGAAAACCAGTTCCCACAGATTCCCTCCACCAGTCACCTCTCTCCAGGGGCCCAGGTGTGGTCTTGGGACTTTGAGCACTCCCTCCCATCCCCCAAGTGGCAGCCAGCCTCATGAAGCACTGATGACGTTAGGCTCCACGCTTCGTTAAAATATGACCCGTGGTGGTCAGAGAGCCCCAAATCAAATGATGCCCTTCTCAAATAGCCCCTCCTAAAAACTATCTCCTCCAAAAATATAATGCATCTGTTCAGCGATGCCTTGATTTCTGGAGATAGGAGAAATCTCTGTTATTCATTGACATCATTTGGGAAGCCCAGAAAACAAAATTACCAAAATCAGACCCCGTAAGGAATTTCAAGTACTTATCAAGGCCTTGCCACACCAGTCTTTCTGGAGCCTCCCCCTGAAGTGGGTGAGTACCCTCAGCAAGGGTACTGATGCCAGTCACAGAGCTGCCCCAACAAAGCTTTTTAAAGCTTCAGCCAGTGATGAGGCAGCAGTGGGTCCCATTTCTGCTTGTAACTGTTAGCTTCGCTCAACTCAAAACCATCCTGAGAAGACCCTGCCACTGCGTTGGAAAGAGCACTGGATCGAAAGTCAGGAGACCCGACTTCCAGCCCCAGTCCTGCCATCCACTTAGTACCAGCCTTGGGCAAGTCTCGTCTTCCCTGGGCTTCAGTTGTCCTTTTTGTAAAATGAAAGCTATGGATTCAGTGGACCAGAGGGTCCCTTCTGGTTCTAACAGGCTATTAATTCATGGCTTACGGCTCATCGCTCTGGTCACTGACCCAGTCTTTCTGCCCTTGGCTTGCTAGCTGTCAGCTCAGCTGGACCTGATCCTGGGCCTCCTGACCGTCTGCTGGTTGGTTCCTCTAGTCCTGTGGTTCTCAAAGTGGGGTCCCTGGGCCAGCAGCATAAATGTCACCTGTGGACTTATCGGAAATACAAATTCTTGGACCCTACCCCAGACCTGTGGAATTGGAGACCCTGGGAACGGGGCCAGCAATCTTTAGTTTAACAAGCCTTCCAGGTGATACTGATGCCTGGTCAAGTTTGCGAACCACTGCTTTAGTCTCTGCACTGTTATTCTAAGAGGGTCATCTGTCAGACCCCAAACTACTGTAGGTGCTTGTTAAGGGACCACTGAGAATGGAAGCGGTGTCAGAGTCTTAGAGACATGTGATTGCTGTCACATTCCCAAAGGAGAGAAAGAAGAGCTACAAAAATCATAGAACCCTGAAGTGGACAGAAATCCTTGACAAAATCCCAGGATATTTACCAAAAACGGGTTTGTGATGAAGAGGTGATCATTTGGAAGCAGCTTGTGAAAAATAAGTTGTATCTGACCACTTGTGTTTCTTTTCTCATTTATTACGCATACAATTATGCCATGAATATTTATTAACCCTCTCCAATATACCCAGCACAGTGGCGGGTCCTGGAGATTCCACGGAAAGTAAGATGTATACCTTCCCTCCTTCACAGGACTTAAGTTCTAGTGGGAGAAACGGACAAATATGCAAGCTCAATAAAAAGAATTACAGAGTATGAATAGTACTATTAAGAAAATAAATAAGCTGCCGGGACGGAGAATAACAATGCGGGAGTGTGTTGGGAGATCAGGGAAGGCTTCTTTCTCTGGAAATTGACGTTTGAGTTGAGACCTGCATGGTGGGCAAGAGCTTCTGTAGAAGGAGCTGTGGAGGAGCCCCGGGTGGAGGGAACAGCCTGGGAGCCGCCTCCCTCTTCCTCACTCCGTAGAGGAAACCACCAGATAGAAAATTACTACTATGATGGGTATGCATCTGTCCGTCAGGTGTATCGGGGGCAGAAGAATGTTTAGAAGTACAGCCGTGGACCTTTGGATTTTCAGTCTTAATTCTCCCAGATCCAGCTGTCCTGAATTCAGGCATTCTGCCTTGATTCCCCGCTCTGACCCACTGGCAATGTTTTAATCACCTTTGTTCTTTGCCCCTTAACTGACCCCTGAGAATTCCCCCATCAAACAGCCTTGCAAGGGTTGATTCTTTTCCAACCTCAGATTTTTTAAAATTATGAGATACTTCAGGCACACAAAAATGTATAGACAACAATATAATGAAGACCTATAACCCTGTTACCCAATTTAAGAAGAAATATATATATTAAAGATACAGTTGAGCTCCCTGATCCCATTCCTCTCTCTTCCCTGTGGAAGCTTATCTTGCATTTGGTATTTATCATTCCCACAGAGTCTGATTTTAACCCAGCATTTAAAGTTGAGGATAGTAGACTGAACATTTGTACTAACTACTTCTTGATTGCCTTTTTCTCCCCACATCTGTTTTATGACTTCTTGAGATTAAATAGCTTTAGGAATTGGGGCAACTGAGCTTTTAGAATACGTTGCCTACAGTCTCCATTTCTATTTCTAAAGGAGTCCTCGAGATATCAGCCTCAGATTGTTGTGTTAAATTTTGAATTACACTGAGCTCTCCAGGTTCCAGACTGCTGCTGCTGGGCTGATCAGAGGATGGTGCCAGTCCTGTGAGTTCCTGTGGCCTATTTATTTTGAGCACTGTTTTGCTGCAGAATGGACCTGGCATCCTGCAGACGCTATTAGTAGTGAAATTTCAAATGAACTCACAGAAAAGCACAGTTTCTTCTGTAAGCTATGAAAATCAAGGAATGATTGTTGTTAATATTGGTCAGAATTGAGGTGGAGGGGAGGAAGTAATCCACCAAGTAGTCATTCAGGTCCCTGTAGTATTCCTGAATAACGACTAGCACATCTCATAACTGTGTATGCTTTGATGAGAAAATTAAATTCAGCACCTTTTGTTGTCTCATTGTAAGGGCTCTGTGAATTTCAAGTTTGGGGTTCTTTTTGCCAAAGATGGGCAGCTCACAGATGATGACATGTTCAGCAATGGTGAGTGTCTCCTTTCTTCTGACACCCGGCCCCAGCCTCATTGCAATTTAGATGATCCCAGCTGAACTTGCCTGTTGCGTTGGAGTTTTTAATGCAAAGAAACAGCCAGTCGTTTTATGAAGTTGAAGGGTGAATTTTCAGGGTAAATTTTATAGGAAAGAAGTTGCCCAGTTTCCTTCATCTGCCAAATACTTATTGGTCACCAAATTACTGGCACCAGGGATACAGTCTAACTGGAAAATTACATGGGGATTTGAAGAATTTCATTCTACATAATCTCAGGAGCAAAGAGGCGACTTTTCTCTGGGATTTTTATGCTTGAGAGAATTACAGAATGGTCCTATTTCCTGTTATTTCACACTTTTCATATTAAGGACCTGTTTCTTATCAGTGGGAGCAGTAATGATGTTTTCATTTTGCAACACTAGACCCTTGTGACCCCAGTCTGGCAGCGCTCAGTTTGGTTAGTCTAATTCTGTAGTTTTCCTTTCCTCGGATTCTGGGAACTGTGACCCTCCTGTACAGTCTCCGAGAAGAGGGAAGCACGATTTCTCATTCTGTTTGCCTGCTGCACATGTCGGCGGAGCCTGGTTCATTTTCAAGTGATTTCACTGCATAGTTAGAAAACGGGGACTTGTGGACACTGTACTTTCTTCACATTTGACCTCTTCTTACAGAAATCGGAAGTGACGCTTTTCAAAAATTTTTAAATCTCCTGGGTGACACAATCACTCTCAAGGGCTGGACAGGCTACCGTGGAGGTCTGGACACCAAAAGTAAGGTTGCCTCCTGATCCATTCTGCTGTGATTTGTATAACTTTTGTTAGTCAGCCTCATCTGAATTTGAATTTGTACCCAAGGTGGGGTACGCTATGTCATAACTGTACAGCATTTCTAGTTTTTTTCCTGTACTTTTACCTCTGTCATTTTATTTGCTCTTCACGGCCAGTCCTTGATGTAAGGCAGGCAGGTGACATGAGGCTCATTTAGCCTAAATTTGATAGGCTTCAAATCAGGTACCCTGACCCTCTGGGGGTCCCATCTCGCCCACGTTGGAGTCGTGTCACAGATTCTGAATACAGAAAGGTGAGGCGATTTGTGAGAGCTGCCCTGTGAGTAACTTAACTGGCAGATGCAGAGATGAAGTATTCGGTCCCAGTCGTCAGACCTCATCTCCCCCCTGCTCCTGCCCCGCTGACGAGCTCTGTGTGCCTGTGGTGACTCCTGGAGTACCTGCAAGTCCATCATCCTCACCGCCCTTCCCCAGTGTGATCTGATAGACATCCCTAGCAGTTAGACACTGTTTTCATCCCCATTTTCAAATTAAGAGACTGAGGCTCAGAGAAGGCAAGGTAACGTGTCAAAAGGAACATAGCTAATGAGAACTCGAACCCAAGTCTAACTCCAAAGCGCATGCTTTGAATCACTATACGATGCTGCCAGGGATATAGTTCCTTTTGTTTTATGGACATGATAGCTGTGTGTATGTCATCTTGTGTTCATTTTGTCCTGAGCACCAGCAGTGCTAGAAGGCAAGGAACTGTAACATACTCTCCTCTCGGGCCCAGACTTCTCGTGATCTCCTCTGCTCCAGGGCAAGGCATGAATCAGACAGCAAGCGGGCTTAGAGGCGGGTGAAGAGGTCCCCCCGTGTGGGCAGGAGCCTTGCATCAGTTGGAGGGGGTTCCATACTGTTGCTTCCACTCAGGCGGATAATCATAGGATCTTTGGGGTGCACTAACTGCTGTATTCCTCTAGTCTGCAAATAAAGACTCTCCTTATGGCCTCAGAATTCTCTGTGCTCACTAAATGTATATTGTATTTTACAGATGACACCACAGGGATTCATTCTGTTTATACCATCTACCAAGGGCATGAGATCATGTTTCATGTTTCCACCATGTTGCCATATTCCAAAGAGAACAAACAGCAGGTACGTGTGAACACGCAAACCATTCAATAGTCAGTGACCTCAGTGTGGAGAAAGCATAGCTATGACTTCATAGAATTAGAGACTATGGATGTTACTACATGAGCTGAACTTCAGGCACCAATTTTGGGGATGTTGTTACAGTCTGTTTATTTGAACTTTCAACAAGCCATAGGAAGAACTACCCTCACTGATCACGAAATAAAGGATCAGAGGCAGTGGTGCGTGTACACGTCTATGTGGATGTGTGTGTGTGTGTGTGTGTGCGCCTTTGTGTGAGTGTGGTTTTCTACACTCCTGAGGGACTATCTTGCATATACGTGACCTTTTCTCTGTGACTTCTGTCCATGTGCCTTGTGTCTTGTCAGAATGAGATTTTTCCAAGATGTAACACTATGTTTCCTGAGGAATGGTTGCCAAGTGTTTTTTCAGGTTAGTGCAGGAGGTTAACACTGAGCATCTACATGGCCTGTGCCCTATCGGGGAAAAAACTACCTGAGAACACTCCTCACCCACCCCAGAGATTAGCCATTTCCAGGAGAAAACTTGCCAGTTTGATGAAATCTAGATATAACAATGATACATGCTGCTGGTTTTTGAAGGATTTGGGGGGTCCCATTTACCTTTTTATTAGATTCTTGTCCCTTTTTTTACACACTGAAGGCATCTGTATAAGTAAATATCACAAACAGGAATGGACAGTTGTTCAGCAAAGATTTGTGAAAAATACGGACCTAGAGAGGGTATGTGATGGGCTAAAAGGGCTTTTTTCTGAACACTTATAATCCATATTTCAGTAAGACTTCAGTGAGGGGGAAAGACAGTGCAGATCATTGGGCTAAAACATGGCGGTGTTGTCTTGAGACATAGCGGTGCTTTGGGGACATGGTGGGGGGTGAGGGGAGGTCAGGAAGAGCTCGTTCTGTCTGGTGGTTTGGGGCCTGGAGTAAGGAGCTGGTGAATTGTCTTATAGGCAGTGGAGACCCATTGGAGGTTTTAAGCTTGATCTGATTTTAGAAGGCTAACTGGTAAAGGACAGGCAGAAGCAGAAAGTGCCTCAGCCCAGGAAACCTGCTTAAGTGGCTAAGAGTTACTTTCTGCAAGGCGTCTTCCCTCGTGTGGTTGAGGTGACCTATGTTAGTGCTACCAGGCTGTCTCTACCTCTTAGGAGCTGAAGCTCTTAGGATCTTGGGATCACGTGGAGAAGAGAGACCAAGCTGGCCTTCCCAATCGTCATGAATTGTGTTGACCTCTTACATCTCAACAATAATAGCGAAAAACTTCCACTGAAGTATTTTACAACCCTCCTCCTCCCCCAACTCTGTCCGACATTTTCAGCCCTGTACATTCACCAACATTGCCCATGTCCTGTGACAGATAAGGGCATTAGCCAGAGACAGGAGGAAGCAATGTGACAGTTCAACCTTCACCCAACCCAAGTCTTTAATCTTTTTTCTTTTAATTTAATTTGGTTTTGGCTGTGTTGGGTCCTCGTTGCTGTGCACGGGCTTTCTCTAGTTGCGGCGAGCCAGGGCTACTCTTCATTGAGGCGTGTGGGCTTCTCGTTGCGGTGGCTTCTCTTGTTGCGGAGCACAGGCTCTCGGCGCACGAACTTCAGTAGTTGTGGCACGCTGGCTCAGTAGTTGTGGCTCGCAAGCTCTAGAGCGCAGGCTCAGTAGTTGTGGCACATGGGCTTTGTTGCTCCGCAGCATGTGGGATCTTCCCGGGCCAGGGCTCAAACCCGTGTCCCCTGCACTGGCAGGCAGATTCTTAAGCATTGCACCACCAGGGAAGTCCTAAGTCATTAATCTTATCTTTTTGAGGGGGCTGTTAGCATATTAAGATGTAACGCGTTTACCAGGAGAACTGAAATATTCCCAGATGGACTCTGGTGTGCTCAACATCCTGGCCAGCTCCATGGGTAGTGCTAGTGCCCTCCACTTGCCCAGCATCAGTAGATATGAAGAAAATCACAAGTAGAAGACTTGTCTCTATTACCAGAAAGATCAAGCAGGTGGGAAGAGTCAAAGAAATGCACAGTGACAGTGAACCTTATTGGTGCCTGATTGTGGGAGAGCAGAGAAGGACCACTAACTGCAAGCCTCCTTCTGAACCTGTCGTGGTTTCTTGGGGGCCTAGGGTAATGGTCAAAAGTCAGAGGCCAGGGCTTCCCTGGTGGCGCAGTGGTTGGGAGTCCGCCTGCCGATGCAGGGGACGCGGGTTCGTGCCCCGGTCCGGGAAGATCCCACATGCCGCGGAGCGGCTGGGCCTGTGAGCCATGGCCGCTGAGCCTGCGCATCTGGAGCCTGTGCTCTGCAATGGGAGAGGCCACAACAGTGAGAGGCCTGCGTACTGCAAAAAAAAAAAAGTCAAAGGCCAACGTGGCTCATAAAATCTTGGTGGCTTTTTGACCTCCTAGCATCTAGAATGCTAGTGGAACAGTCCAAGTCACATTCCCAAATCTGATGTGAAGAAACAAGCTTTCACAAAGATTTTGTAGGTCCTGGTACTACAATTAACTCCTTCATCTCTCTCCTCCATCACCAGACCAAACCACAGTGGGGGCAGGGGAGGGGGTGTAGTTATTTGGCTCTCTGAGACTCATCTTCTCCCTAACGTCCCGTGATGTCTGCACCCCGAACATCCAGTCTCCCAGCATTCCAGACCCCGACAGCAGCACCTAGGACCAATTGAAAGCACAGGCTCTGTGATCAGCCGGATCTGGGCCAAGCCCTAGCTCTGCCACGAGCTAGCTCTGTGATCTTGGACACCCCGTGTGTGCCGCCAGCCCCAGGGCTCGGTTCTCGGCTCCCTTCTCTTTCTACACTCATTCGTCCCTTTATGATCTCATCCAGTCTTATGGTTCTGAATAGCTTTTATATGCCACTGACACTCAAACTTACAGCTCCAGCCAGCCCTCGTGAGAACTCTAGACCAGATAATGCAGCGTTCTCGACACCTTCCCTGGGCTCGACATCTCAGACCTAGTCTTTCCAAAGCTGAACTCCGACTCTCCTCCAGACCTGTTCCTCCTGCAGTCTTTCTTATCTCTGTTGATGGCTATTCTGTTCTTCCAGTTTCTGGGGCAAAATGACTCTGGAGTCATTCTTGACCCCTCTCTGTCTCATCCCATTTTCAATTTGTCAGGAAATCCTGTTGGCTCGACCTTCAGATGACACCTAACCTCTCCTCACAATTCTGTTACCACACAGCTCTGAGCCCCATCACCTCTTGTTGGATTATTGCAGTAGCTTCCTCTCTGGCCTCCCTGCTTTTACCCTGGTGCCCTGATAGACTGTTTCTCAGTCCTCCAGCCAGAGTGATCCTTTAAAATGCACGTCAGTCTCTTCCCAAACAGTGGCTCCTGCTTCACTCAGAGTCAAAGCCAGATCCTTAGAGCGGCCTGCAAGGCCCCACGTGACCTCTGTTCCTTCTCTGGTCCCATCGCCCACTACTCTTCTTGTTTCCTCCCTCCCAGTCATATTGGCTTCCTTTCCTGTTCCCCAGAGTCACCAGATACTGTCCCATGTCATGGTCTTGGCGTTGCCCTTCTTTCTGCCTAGAACTCTCCTAGAACTCTCTCCTACCAGGTATACTCTGGCTGCCTCACTCACTGCCCTCAGATCTACCCAAATGTCAGCTGTTAAACTGAACCGCTGGCTGAACTTAAAGCTGCAACCCACCCTCCCCCAGCGCCCCCAGGCCCCTGTGTGGCTCTCTTTCCTCCACTGCACGTATTACCGCCTAACGTTATGTGTATTATTTAGTACACTCGTTTGTTATATTTACTATGTAATTTCTGTGCCCCCTGCTAGAGTGTACGCCCCATGAGGGCAGGGAGATTTGTCTGCTTTGTTCCTGGCATATACTAGGAGCTCAATAATTACTTTTAAAAAATACATAAAAGCCATGGAAGCAACCTAAATGCCCATTGACAGACTAATGGATAAAGAAGATGTGGTACGTATATTCAATGGAATATTACTCAGCCATGAAAAGGAATGAAATTGGATCATTTGTAGAGATGTGGATGGACCTAGAGACTGTCATACAGAGTGAAGTAAGTGAGAAAGAAAAACAAATATTGTATATTAATGCTTATATGTGGAATCTAGAAAAATGGTACAGATGAACCAGTTTGCAAGGCAGAAATAGAGACACAGATGTAGAAAACAAACGCACAGACACCATGGGGAGAAAGCGGGGAAGGCGGGGGGGCGGTGGTGGGATGAATTGCGAGATTGGGATTGACATATATACACTAATATGTATAAAATAGATAACTAATGAGAACCTGCTGTATAAAAATTAATTAATCTAAAAAAATAAAATATATATGTATAAAAGCTTTATTGAGATATTATTCATATACCATACAATTTGCCCACTTCAGTATGTTCACAAGGTTATTCACCTATCACCAAGATCAATTCTAGAATGTTTTCTTACCCCAAAGAGAAAACCCTCTCTTAGCCAATACTCCCCACTCCACCACTGCCCGGTCTCTGGTAACTACCAGTCTGCTTTCTCTCTTGATTTGCTTATTCTGGACACTTCGTATAAATGAAATAACATAATATGTGGTCTTTTGTAACTAGCATCTTGCACTTAGCATGTTTTCAAGTTTCATCCATGCTGTAGCCTGTATCTCATCTCTTTTTATTGCTGAATAATTTCCCATTTTTTAGATACCTACCACATTTTGTTTATCCACTCATCAGTTGATACATCAAAAATTACTTATTTTTATTTTAACGTAAAATTTACAAGTTTAACCACTTTTAAGTGTACAGTTCAGTACAGTGTTGTGCAGTCATCACCACCGTCCATCTCCAGAACTTTATCATCTTCCCAAACTGAAACTCTGTACCCATTAATCAATAAATCTGCATTTCTCCCTCCCCCAGCCCCTGGCAACCACCATCCTCCTCTCTGTCTTTATGAATTTGACCATTCTAGGAATCTCATATAAGTGGAATCAAACAACATTTCCCTTTGTGTCTGGCTTATTTCACTGAGCACAATGTCCTCAAGGCTCATCCATGTTGTACTATGTGTCAGAATTTCCTTCCTTTTTAAGGTTGAATAATATTCCATTGTATGTTTATACCACATTTTCTTTATCCATTCATCCACTGGTGGAAGTTTGGGTTGTTTCCACCTTTTGGCTATTATGAATACTTCCACTAAGAACATTGGTGTACAAATATTTGTTTGAGTCCCTGCTTTCAATTTTTGGAGTATATACCCAGAAGTGGAATTGCTGGATCATATGGTAATTCTATGTTTAGTGTTTTTGAGGAACCACCATAACATTTTCCACAGCAGTGGCTATATTTTACTTTCCTACCAGCAATGCATAAGTTCCAATTTTTCCACATTTGTAACAACACTTGTTATTTTCTTTTTTTTAAATAGCTATCCTAATGGGTGTGAAGTGGTATCTAATTGTGCTTTTGATTTGCACTTCCCTAATAATTGATATACTGAGCATCTTTTTGTATGTTTATTATCCATCTGTATATCTTCTTTAAAGAATTGTGTATTCAAGTACTGTGCCTATTTTTTAATCACATTATTTGTATTTTTGTTGTTGAGTTGTAGGAGCTCTTTATATATGTTATTGGATATATGATTTGCAAATATTTCTCCCATTCTTTGGGCTGCCTTTTCACTTTGTTGATAGCATCCTTTAGTGTACAAAAGTTTTAAATTTTGATGTAGTCGAATTTGTGTATTTTTTTCTTTCATTGGCTGTGCTTTTTGTGTCATATCCAAGAAACAATTGCCAAAAATCTTTTTGAACTGAATTGAATTGAAATTATTAGAACATCTCTAAACCTTAGTTTCCTTATTTGCAAAATGAGAATAATATCTAATATGAATCAGATAGGGATCCTATTCCCGGGAGCTTACTGTATAGAATAGGGGACACACAAGGGATCCATGGAGCACAGTGAATCATTCTGTTTGGCCGGTTAGGCAAAGGTCTTGGACAGGGGTTGGCAAACTATGGCCCGTGGGCCAGATGCTGTGTACTGCTTGTTAAATAAAGTGTTACTGGAACACAGCCATGCCCACTGATTTATGTATTGTCTATAGCTGCTTTTCTGTCACGACAGCACAGCTACATGGTTGTAAAGAGACAGTATGATCTGCAAACCCAAAAATATTTACTGTCTGGGCCTGTACAGAAAAGATTCACTGACCACAGGTCTAGGAGATCATTTTGGAAAGGTCAGCTGGGATCAGATTAGGTAGGGCCATTGTTCTCGCCAAGTATATGCTTCAGAACTAGCGAAGGCATTTATTTATATTTTTAAATATACATGTTTGAGCCCCATCCCTAGGGAATTCTGATGCAATGCCTCTGGTCTGGGGGCCTTGAATGTCAGACTAAGGAGATGAAGCAGGAGTGAAGGTGAACCCAATCAGAGCAGTAAAGTGGGAGAGAACGGAGGCAAGGAGGCTGTTAAGGAGGCTCCTGAGGGAGGGTAGTCAAGAGGAAATGCAGGCCTGAATTGGGAGAGGAGGGGAGGAGATGGCTAGGGAAGCCAGGAGATGGGCTGGTGAAATTTGGGAGGCAAGGAGACAAAGATACTGAAGCTCCGGGCTCTGTGAGCGTTGGGGTTTGTCGTGCCGAGTTAGTGTTTTAACTCTGTGAATGTACCGTGTGTGAGCAAACTTCTCAAGGGACGTGTTGTATGTTTGCGTCCAGGTAGAAAGGAAGCGCCACATTGGAAATGACATCGTCACCATCGTGTTCCAGGAAGGGGAGGAGCCTTCTCCTGCCTTCAAGCCTTCCATGATCCGCTCCCACTTTACACGTATCCTGAGCCTGTGTGAACCCTCCCACTAGCAAGCTGTTGGTCAGCCTCACTGGACTTAAAATGACCCTCAAACCAAATGTTACGGTTGACTGGCATGTTGTGGTTGTTTTGCGTTGCTAGATTCTTAGACCCACTGTGTTGTATTTTTCCCTCTTCTCTCTCCATCCATTGCAGTAATGGATGGATGCATTCTCAGAGAATTCTTGACTTTGGAACTATCTTCCCTTTCCTCAGGCAGTCTATGAAATGAGGGAAACTTCCTACCACCCATTGATAATAAAGGAATTAGAAGAATTATAGTTAGTGAATCCTCTGAGAAATTTGCTTTAGGTATAAAAACTCGCAAGTTAAGATAAAAAGCCAAAATAATGTGTCTTTGTTGACTCTAAGCCCTAGGAATGGCTGCTACATTACCATCTCTTGACATCTGAGATATGATAGAATTAATCCTAGTTTTATTTGCTTTCCCTCTGCTTCCTCTCATCCCTCTTTAGCTCATATTGCTGCCAAAGCCCTGCTGAAGTTCTCGGTAATGTCCAAGCTCAGCTCAGTCACACAGGCCTGGCACATGAGCATGGTCAGCCCAACACATCCCCAGCCTTGGCCCCATTGTCCTGGGCCGCTGGCCGTGACAGTGAGACCCAGCAGTAGTGCCTACAGGTTGTACATAATAAGTAAAAGGCAACTAATAGGCGTTTTTCAGAATAAATTCTGGTCTAGTTGTTCATGTTCCTTGGAAACTCCAGTGAAAGTGTTGGGAGATAGAACCATGGTGACTCATTGCATCTGCAAGTAGATTGCTCTGCATCCTTTGACTTGTTCACTGTAGCCTCACAAAACTGCCATGAGGGCAGGGAAGAAAACAGATATGCACGTACACATTAATAATAAGTGATATCTTGCTCTGTTCACTGATGTAGGACTAATATTTCCCTCTTCCTGCAGCGGTTCTTCTTGTAGAACAGAAAGAAAACTTCTCCGGGAGGGGGAGGGAAGTGATCAGAGTGACAGAGAGATCATCATTATTTTTAGAATTTCCTTTTGTTATGAGTTTTAGATTTGAGGCTTGGCATATTTGTTTCTGGAAAGGGACAAGCCGATAATTAATGCAAATTCTTTCCACTAAGTCTAGGAGTGGAAACGCTTTGAGGGACTGAGGTTGGTTTTTAGCCCTAGCTAAGGAAAGCCGGGGCTGGGAGATGGTGGGGGAGGAGGAGGAATGGAAGAAGGAAAGAAAAGCTGGTGGAGGTGGTACTAGTTCAGACTCAACTCGCCCGATACAAGCAAAGCAGATTCTACTGAGAGGCTGCCGCCAGCTACACTGGTTTGTTTTGGTTTGTTTTGTCTACCAAAGCCAGAAGGAGAGAGAAGGAAGGTGTACAGTGGAAACATTTAAATTTCTTTTCTTTTCAAAATGTGTGAGATGAAATATATGACTCATTTCATTTTGGGACTTTGTTTATACTTTCAGGCAAGGGAACTGATCTTTTTGCTTTGTTTTAGTTGCTTAATAGCCTTATTTATATTGCTTTTCTGAAGGATTTGGAGAAGTAGCCCTTTCCCGAAAGGATGAGCACGCAGCGGTTGAACCTGTGTCTTCCCAGGCTGTGTCTTTAACAGAAGTCAAGGTTCCATCTCAGCCTATGGGTGACAGGAGCCCTGACGCCAGGAGTGCAGGTCCAGGATGATTCTGCACACAGGGTTTGCAAAGCACAAGCCGTTGACTGTGTGAATTGGGGTCGTTGCTTAATTTCCTTAACCATCACCACAGATATTTTTGCCTTAGTGAGGTATGATCAGCAAAAGGACAATTACAGGTTGGTAACAACTTTATCTCGATTACTTGTTCTAATTCTCATGTTTACATGTTAATTTGGCATTCATTTTAAGACTTTTTTTTTTTTTGGTCACGCCGGGTCTCAGTTGCAGCAAGCGGGCTCCTTAGTTGTGGCTCGCCGGCTCCTTAGTTGTGGCATGTGAACTCTCAGTTGCAGCATGCATGTGAGACCTACTTCCCTGATCAGGGATCGAACCCAGGCCCCCTGCATTGGGAGCTCGGAGTCTTAACCACTGCGCCACCAGGGAAGTCCTGAGACTCTTGACGTACATATTTTTTGATTGATTTGAAAGCCACCGTATCTTCAGGAAAAGCTTGTTGCATATAGTGTTGCTCCATGCAGTAGACCCAAGGGTCAGGGTCAGGCATGTTACTGTGCTCCACAGAGGGCACAAGTGTGATATGTTTGATCTTGACCAGAGTACCCTCCTTCCTAGGCTACATTCTTGCCCGTTTATCCTTCTCAAAAATTAATCCCATTCTCAAAAATTAATCTGTTAAAAGGTATCGTGATGTTGTGAAAAGAGCATGAACTTTGAGCCAAATAGATCTGGGTTAGAATCCCAGCTCTTATCACTTATTAACTTTGAGGCTTTGAAAAAAAAAGTGTTTATCTTCTTGGAGCCTCAAGCCTCGTCTGTGGAGTGAAGGTAATGATTCTACCCGGACAGGTTGGTGAGAATCAGCTGATGCTATGTCTTAAAATACCAAGTATGCTGCCTGGTGTGCAGTGCGGGCTCAGTGGTGGTCTTTGCTATTGTTCCTGGGGTGCCTGACCTTGCCTGCGGCTTGGTGGGTTGGACCACGAAGGATCCAGTAAGACTTGGTCTTTGCCCTAAAGCACATAGGATTGCTGCATGGTGGCCAAGGCTCTGGCAGCCCAGAGAAGGCCCTCCTCCTATGGAAGGAGCATTCCTAACAAATCACATAGGCAACTGAACAAATTTAAGATCCAAATATCGGTGATCTTTGAAGAAAAACCAAGTAATTCTGCAATGTTCTCTACACAGGCTGAAAATATTTTCAGAGGAAAGCGTACCACTCTTTGGCCCACCCTTGCCCTCCCCACCAGTGTTTACAGACCACCAGGAATTCAGGGACTTTTTGCTAGTGAAATGTAAGTTTCTATTTTGAAATGTTTTTGCAACTTGTTCTACATCAGAATACATTTCTTCCAGTTCTCCCAGGATGCTGTAAAGAAGACATCATTGTTTAAGCATTGATTGCATTCCGTGTTCTGTTAATTCTTCACGAGAAGCGTATTTAGTTTTCTGACAGGGTTGCGAAGGTCTCTCCTGGGTTCTCATCTGTACCTACCATCCTACCCACCAAATAGCTAATATTTATTCAGTTTGATATGCCTAGCTCTGTGTTCTTTTATACGTATTATATGACTTACATTCTTACAACAACCCTATAAGGAAATATGGTTATATCCATTTTACAAGCTAGAAAATTGAGACCCCAAGAATCTAAATAATTTGCTTAAAAATGCACAGATAACAGCATAGCTGGGATTCAAACCCATAACTATCTTGACCTCAAGCTCCTAACTGTACTGCACACTTCCTATTCTGTGCTCTTCCACTTTATTGACTCTCGGTGTCTGTTGTCCACTAAACCACCGGCTTTTTCTTCCAGAAGAAACTTTCATTGAGCTAAGAATCCCAGTACTCTGCTTAGGCAATTGTTATTTTTTCTAACAAAATGCAGCAAATATATATTTAATCCCATTGAACGGCATCCTGGTGTTTTGGCCCATGTGTTGGATGGGTGGGTGGGATAGACGGATGGATGGATGGATGGATGGGTGGGTGGGTGGGTGGAATTGTGGATGAGGGCACGTTGGGTGTGTGCTAGGTCTTCAAGTAATTAGATGTACCCTCTGCTCAGGAAGCTTGTAATCCAACAAGAAGGGTAAGATAGACATACCTATGGACTATGGATTTGTACAGAGAAAATTATAGAGTTTTTAAGCATTCTTCCATGAAAGAAGAGTTATACCAGTATTAGGAAAGTGGGTGGCATTTACTGTGAGGAGTTTCCTTGAGAAGGGCATTCTTCAATAGCCTGTTAATATTTGTAACTCCCTTTATAACTTGATTTATTTTAGTAATTAATGGTGAAAAAGCCACTCTGGAAACCCCAACGTTCGCCCAGAAACGTCGACGAACTCTGGATATGTTGATTCGATCTTTATACCAGGATTTGATGCCAGATTTGCATAAGGTAACCCTGGGTCTGTGGTGTTCTTTCCTTCTCACGGGGTCTGAGTTGAGAACACAAGTCCTAGCGATGAGTCCTGGTTAGAAAAGCATAGAGTCGCCTGATCCAGCTGTCAACACTGGACTGTGGCCTCCAGGGCCTCATGTTCTCTCATGGTTGTCACAGGAAGAAGGGATGTTGAATGTCCATATACAGGGGCGTGATTTTCATAAAGCCAAGGCCTGTGGAAGTCGAGATGCAGGCTGAGGGCATGAATGTCAGTCAGCAATCCCTGGAGCATTTGAGAGTACTTTTGGGGTATCTGTCTTTGGGTGTACTGCTCAGCATTTCCCGTGCCATGGAGCTGATAGACAGGCAAAGTGAGGATTTGGGGGAGAGACTGGGGCCTCTATAAGGTTTTCTGGAGATTTACTGGTGAGCCCCATATTCAGGCACTGAAATAAGCATGTA
The DNA here is from genome assembly GCF_008692025.1 of Phocoena sinus. Classification (NCBI taxonomy): domain Eukaryota; kingdom Metazoa; phylum Chordata; class Mammalia; order Artiodactyla; family Phocoenidae; genus Phocoena; species Phocoena sinus. Next base: position 8,317,219 of record NC_045768.1, on the reverse strand, counting down.
CATTTACTGAAAATCCACTTTGTGCCAGATACGTCCTAGGCTGAAGGTGTATCCACACTGATGGGACCCAGTACCTCCCTGAGGAACCCAGCGCCTCGAGGGGCACCCATGCTTTTTGGAGGCCTCTAGACTCAGTGCGAGATCGCCACATGTCACAGTGGTTAACGAGTGTTAATGCAAAATGAAATCATCGTTGTTTAGAAGCATTTCCCAAACTTAACAAGGAAGCACAGAACAAGGGGGGGGACTTCCCTAGAATCGGTACAACTACAAACTCCAGCAAAAGGAGTTGCTACTGATGTGTGAACATAAATGCAGTGTCCGGTCTCAGGTGGCTGCCCAGAGAGATGACGAACATCAAAACGAGCTGGTGCTCGTGCAGTCCTTTCCCTTCAGCACAGTGACCACCACCATCTTACAGGTGCCCTTGACTTCTGGCTGGTCGATACACCCTAACTACTCACAGGGATTGGTCCAGACCAACCCCAGGGCCCTAAAGAGCCAGCCATAATTGGCAATCTGTCCATTCCCTTTTTTCCTTAAAGTCAGGAAACAGTGAAGAGAGGGTACCAAGAGGAATATGTGATGTCCTTCAGGTCTCACCGGAAACATCACTGCCTTAGCAGCCTTCCCCAGCCCCCAGCTGAAGCCATGTGCCCCTGTTAAGTGCCTCCACATGCTTTACGGACCTCCCCTTCATAGACATTATCCCATGTGCCAGTCATGTAATCAGCTACTTAATCTGTCTCCCCCGCAGACTCTGCTCCACCAGGACACAGACCACGTGCATCGCATCCCCCAGATCCGGCAGAGCAGTGGATGCTCAGCCAATACTTGCTAATTGCATGCGTGCACCCAGTTCTCGGCAGTTTGGAAGAAAACTAACATTTACTGAGTATGTGCCCAAGCACCTTCCATGCATTTCCTCACTTAGTCCTCGTAACACACCTCAGAGACTGGTATTAGCCACACAGAGACACTGAGACTCAGAAACTAACTCCCTTGCCCGAAGTTACCCAGAAGGCCACAGAGCTGCGCAACTCCAGGGAGTACCGTTCACACAGAATTTTGTATGTCGTGTTCCAGGGGTGCCCCTCTCTGAGAATGGCATCCTTGCAGCTGTGCAGCGTGGTGGCCGACCACGCTGTTAGGCGGTTAGTAGGAGGGGGGATGCTGGTTTGCTTGATTCCAGAGCCCGTGCTCTCAGCCTCCACGGGGTGGGCTCTCCCCCTGTTGCTCCTTAATCCCTCGCGTCTAGCACAGACCTGGCGGGCACTTAAGTGGTGCCTCATCTCATAGATGCTTATTGAGAAAATGAATAGAGAAGGCAGAAGTAGGACCTTTTGGACAAATAGGTTTGTGCACTAAGAGAAGCCAAAGGATGAGATTTGACAACCGTCTTTGGAATTCATAACTTGTCTTTCTTTTTCAGAACATGCTTAATAGACGATCTTTCAGTGATGTCTTACCAGAGTCGCCCAAGTCAGCACGGAAGAAAGAGGAGGCCCGCCAGGCAGAGTTCGTTAGAATAGGGCAGGTGGGTTTTATTCTGACACCTGTTTTATTCTGACATCCAAACCAGATGGCCCGCCTGCAAAGAATGTTATGTTTGCATACTCCTGGAAGAGCTCTGTCACTTCTCTTAGGATTATTGTGGAACCACGAGTGAGAATTTTTTTTAATTTTATTGAAGTATAACTGATTTACAATGTGTTCATTTCTGCTGTACAGCAACGTGATTCAGTTATACATATATATTCTTTTTCATATTCTTTTTCATTATGGTTTATCACAGGATATTGAATGTAGTTCCTTGTGCTATACAGTAGGGCCTTGTTTATACAAAGATTTTTTTTTTTTTTTTTTGGCTGTGTTGGGTCTTCGTTGCTGCACACAGGCTTTCTCTAGTTGTGGCGAGCGGGGCCTACTCTTTGTTGCAGAGCATGGGCTCTAGACGCACAGGCTCAGTAGCTGTGGCTCTCAGGCTCTAGAGCGCAGGCTCAGTAGTTGTGGCGCACAGGCTTAGTTGCTCCGTGGCCTGTGGGATCTTCCCAGACCAGGGCTCGAATCCGTGTCCTCTGCATTGGCAGGCAGATTCTTAACCACCAGGGAAGTCCCTAGACAAAGGAGATTTTTAATAACCATGTAGGCGTAGCTCTCTGCAGGTGTGAGTGAGAGGAAAGCCCTCTGCTGAAGCGGGGTGACACTGGCTGGGAGCAAGAGGCCACAGGGCCCAGGCTGGGCTCCCTCTTGATAAGGGAGCACGTATCATTTGCCTGCCTCCCGGGAATTTTCTGAAGTGTGGGGAGCCAATTTAGGGAAAGCACCTTGAACTCCTCCCTGGCAGGAGTCAGCACATAGAGGGTGTCCTCGCAGGAGACCTGGATTCCCCCTACCGCTTGGAAGTAGTCGTCACAGTGAGGCGGCTCCCAGGCATCACCTTATTCCAGATTTTGGAGGAAGCCATTCCCCCTTTGCCTTGCTCCTACGTGACATTAGTATTTCTCAGTTCTGGAGGTGACACAGCTTTCTGCCTTGGTCCCATGTCACAAGAGGGAGGAGGAGAGCTGCCAGCTGCAGACAAGGTTCTGACCCAAAAGTCGAAGCCAATAGTAAGGCGATCAGGAAAGCTTAACGGCAAAGATAACCTTTTCCCAAAGCAGGTGCACTGTTACTGGGGCCCTCCAACTTTGGTCCATGTTTAAAGATACCCCGACTCGGGACTTCCCTGGTGGTCCAATGGTTAAGACTCCACGCTCCCAATGCAGGGGGCTCGGGTTCGATCCCTGGTCAGGGAACTAGATCCCCCATGCCACAACTAAGACCCGGCACAGCCAAATAAAGAAATATTAAAAAAAACAAAACAAAAGATACCCTGACTCTACTTTCAGAGATTCTGATTCATCAAGTTTGAGGAGGGACCTGGGGATTTTTTCCAATACCATCATTTCCAATGATGGTTTGGAAATCACTGTACTGATATACTGATTAGTTGAAATGACAGAAAACATTTGGAGTCATGAGGACTTCACCAGGTCCAGCTGACTGTGTTCCTTATCTTCAATGATAGGGCAGCATGGGAACCTGAAACTTCAGCCTGAAATTACTCCTGTTTCATTAAAAAAATTTTTTCCAATCATACTTGTTGATCCTGCTGTTGTTTTCCTGCCCGATAAACTGAAAGAGATCTCTGTTCTGTCAGGCGCTAAAACTGAAATCCATCGTGAGAGGGGACGCTCCATCAAGCCTGGTGGCAGCGGGGATCTGTAAAAAAGAGGTGAGTCGATGATGCTTTCAAGTTCAACTGTGAATGTCCTTTGTCCTCAGTGAAGTTATTGAGATTCTTAGAAGGAGGTTTGTGGGGCAGGAGAGGAACAGCTTGTCTACAGCAGAGCCCGCAGGGGAAGCCCCAGTTGAAGCTGGGCAGCATCTAGTGAGAGCCTCCCTGTTTCCGTATCGTGCCTGTGCCTTTGCTTAAAGGAGCAGAGCTGCTAGACTGGACTCAGCAGTGCTCCTCAAGCCCTGTGTGCCTACAGACCACCTGGACTTCCTGACCAAGTGCACGTTCTCATCAACAGCTCTGCGTGGCAGGGCCAAGATGCTACAGTTCTAACAGGATCTCAAGTGGTGCCTGTGCTGCTGACCATGGACACACTAAATGGCAAGGCTCTAGGGCGGTATTTCTCAAGCCTTAGTGTGTGTTAGAATCACCCCCAGAGTTTCTGATTCCGTCAGTCTGAGTGGGCCCTGAGAATGTGCATTTCTAACAAGTTGATGCTGATGGTGTTGGTCAGAGGACCACAGCTGAGCAACCACTGCTTCATCTACAGTTCATTCAGCCAAACCAATAATTCTGTGGCCAGAGTATCTACTTCTCATTTCCACTTTCTGTGGATAAAGAACTAGGTGGTCATCAAGCATACAAGAGAAAACAATGAAAACAAGTCACAGTACAAACTTACTATTTGCATGATTTTGTACTGTAAAGCCCATACGCTACATACTGAAATATGTCTATGTTCAGAATAGGTAACAGGTAGTTAAATGGAACAAATCCACAGACATTGCCTCACTGGAGAAATGGCCATCGTAAAAGCAAAAGAATTACGAATACCTCTACTTTCGCAATAAAGGTATGGATGATCTGTATCTGAACTGCAGAACCTACAAACTTTAAAGTCTGGTTTCAAGAAAATGATGAGCTCAAAATACAACTGATGCGGGAAAACCACAGCCAATTTCAGACAAGACCAATGGCAAAGCATCGTTTCCAAAGGTTCCAAAGATTGCAAAAATTCCCACTATCTGCTTGTTCCTATGAATAGTAGAATTTGCAGTGTTGTCAAGCCCTTTATAGATAACAACTTCCAGTAAGACTTAGTAACCTTCTTAATAAGAAGTTCTTAGGTGTACATAAAAATGAAAGTAACTTGTTCACCGGTAAACGACAAAGTAAGAGCTTCCATGTTTTGGATCAGTGCATGACCTACCAGTGGGCCACGGGCCATCCTTGAAGAAGCACTGCTCGACAGGCCCTCATGGACTGTTGTGCAGTTGGCTCCGCAGAGGCCAGAGTCCCACATGCTGTTCCCGAGAGTGCTCTACTTGCAGAGCATGGGCATTGCCAGCCTCCTAGGCATCCATCATTTTGTGAGCTGTGTTAATGTCCTTAGCAGGGAGCCGGTAAAGAGTTCTGGGCTTGGGCAGGAAGGCCCGAAGACCACATCATTGCCCTCAGAATCAGCACCAAGCCCGTCACGTGGCAGTGGGGAGTCCAGCGCAATGATAAATGCCATCAGGCCTCAGACCAGAGCGTCTGTGGGTCTGGGGCTGAGTTCTCATCGCTGACACCTCCTACGTGGTGGCCTCAGACTCTTGCAGTCCCCAGCCACTTTGAGGGCCCGTGAAGCCAGTGGACCCCCATGCCCCCAACACACACACTCCAGCCCATTAAAATTACGAATGGCACCTATACAGCACGTTGAACACAGTTTCAGGGCTTCACGGACCTCCCTAAGCCCCCCTGGATCCTTCAGGGCCCCTAGATCTTCTGGGTTAAAAACCCCAGTTCTGCATAAGTGTTCTGATCTTGTGTCCTGCACGCAGAGAACATTCTGTTATTTGGAGTTGGCTTTCCACCTTGGTGTCTAATGCTCTAGCGTCTGTCTGTCGCCCAGTTGGCATTTACATTGGCTTTGCTTTTGAATATCCTCCTGCTCTAAGTCACAAACTCAGAATTTCCAGAAATCTTAGGGAACTGCCATTGCAAGTGATGGCCTGCACTTGTGCAGCCCTCTTTCAGTTTATAAAATATCTTCACATTCTTTGTGTGATCTTTTCACAACAGCCTGAGCCTCATCTTAGCAATTAGAATACTCATTTTGCGGCTGTTGGGTTTTATAAAGGGAAAGCGTACATCTCTAAGACAGCAATAATGCACACAGTGTTTACCCTCATCCCAAATGACACCCTTGCAGGTAACCTCTGAGCCATCGCTTCTACTTTGAGTGTGCAAGCGAGTGCTCACCCGGCCCATGCAAACACACCTACACATGCACACGGGCTCTTGTATAGCCCCAGGTAAAAGTGAAGACATGGGACTTCAATTTGTCCCTGAGAATCTCCACAGACTTCCTTGTCCCTTGAGGGCAAGCCACATGCTTTGGAGGGAAATTAATGGTTCGGTTGAGAATGTCCCTGATTCTGGTGTGGCTCAGAAGCCACGAACAGCGCCTGCAGACTCCAGGCATCGGCCGCAGCTCCGAGGCAGCAGTGAGGGGGAGCTGACTCTTCCTGCCCGACATGGAATGAAACTAAGCATGCGAGTTCCATGACGTGAATGTGTCACATGGGGGAACACGAGTGGGTTTCATCAACAGCCCTCGCCATATTCCTACAAACAGGTGTTATTTTTTTCTTGAAGATTTGTAGCCTTAAATGGGTCAGTAAGCATTTTCATGTTAAGACGATATCAACTTCTTGCATTGTGTACGGTTTAATAATTTTGCCGAATCAGCAACACAGGAATCTGACTTTGTTTAGAGAGTTGGGTGGGACTTCCTCTTATAATAAAGAGAAACGTTTGCTTAGAAAACGTTACCAATGTTCTGATTGGCCCTGTGGGGTGTCATTACGATATAGACGCTGGTCACGGTGCCAGAAACATGTGACTCCAGCCTTTTCCTATTGCGTGCGTTTCTGGAAAGAGACTTTTCTTCCTAAGGAAGGTAACTGAGTCAGAGCCCTTCTAGCTCCCAGGGTTTGAGGGCATCTGTGTTGCTGTTTTGGGTGGTGGTGTGCTGTGCATTTCCACCTGATGGGCCGGTGTGTTCTTTCTGGTGCACTTACCTTCTGATGCTTGGTTGCCTCGCAGCCTTGGGAGCCCCAGTGTTTCTGCAGTAATTTCCCTCACGAAGCCGTGTGTGCAGATCCCTGGGGCCAGGCCTTGCTGGTTTCCACTGATGCTGGCGTCTTGCTAGTGGATGGTTAGTGAGTAGCTGCTCCTTCAAATGTCTCTCTTTGTATAACTTGTAGTGCTTCTAAGATGGGTGACCACCGATCAGCTCCCTTTAGATAAATGGGTCCTCAGCAGTGTCCTTAGCAGAGCTTTGTTTCCTTAAAAATTACTCCCTTGTTTTCAACAGGCAAGCCAGGGCCATGGGGGCTGGGGGGTGGGCACGGGCATGCATGACAGTTTCATCACTTCCGATTAGTCTGTGGATATCAAATAACCTGCAAGGAAAATCTCCTTTGCGGCAAATACTTATCATGATTCCAAAATTTTACTTTAAATTGACAAGCGCAGGGCTTCCCTGGTGGCGCAGTAATTGAGAGTCCGCCTGCCGATGCAGGGGACATGGGTTCGTGCCCCGGTCCGGGAGGATCCCACATGCTGAGGAGCAGCTGGGCCCGTGAGCCATGGCCGCTGAGCCTGCGCGTCCGGAGCCTGTGCTCCGCAACGGGAGAGGCCACAACAGTGAGAGTCCCACGTACCGCAAAAAAAAAAAAAAAAAAAAAAAAAAAAAAATTGACAAGGGCAGGTTGTTATTTAGAGCCGCTGTCTCAGGGATATGCTCTCTCTCTCTCTCTTTTTTTTTTTTTTTTTTTTTGCTGTAATTTTTTGCTGTAAGCGGGCCTCTCACTGTTGTGGCCTCTCCCGTTGTGGAGCACAGGCTCCGGACGCGCAGGCTCAGCGGCCATGGCTCACGGGCCCAGCCACTCCGCGGCATGTGGGATCCTCCCGGACCGGGGCACGAACCCATGTCCCCTGCATCGGCAGGCGGACTCTCAACCACTGCGCCACCAGGGAAGCCCGATATGCTCTCTCTTGAAGCGCTTTCTTTTTTTTCTTTTAAGATTTCTAATTCAAAAAGTATTCAGTATCCAAAACAAACAATAAGAATCTTAGATAACCTGTATTTGGTGGATAGAGAAACAAAGATTTTGACAGGAAGACAGATCTCATCTCAATATAAAACCAAACTTTACACAGCCGGGTGGGTCAGCCTGCCCCCAGGGAGGCGGTCAGCTCCCTGTCACCACAGATCAGTCACCAATCAGACATGACCTTGGCAAGGATGCCGGAGAGGGCATTCAACTTCGAGTGGGGATTTAATTTAGCCTCAAGGACTGTGTGGTCCTTTCCAGCAGGAGGCCCCTTGGATTCTTCCAGACTCCTAATGAATGATAAAGGAGCTAAACACTAGTAGCAAGTCATGTCCTGGGGCTTCAGAGGGAGCTGTAGGTGTAGAGACAGCATCTTCCAAGGGCACATCCTCCGTGCCCAGGAGCAGGCTGCCCGGTCTCTGGTTACCATAGTGATGCTTTATGAGCATCCTGAAGGCCACCTCCTGTGAGAGTAACATAACGGCCTAAAACTGCAGCATCTTCCCATCCTTGGCCTCAACCTTTACTCCCTCCTCAGTCCCTGACTCAGCACTTGTTCCGGCCCCGTGCTAGGTGCCTCCTGTAGGACGATGAGAGGTGGACAAGACTTTATAATGGGCTTATTTCTGACCTTATCTGTTATTTTTGCTATATCTTTAAATGTTGTATCCATAACATAATTTTTAAAATTCACATATATACACATATATAATTGTGTATATAACTAATTTACTAAAAGCCAGATAACTTAAAAATTCATAAATTCAGAATTTAAATTAAATTTTTCATTTTAGAAACTTTTATAAAACAATTAGAAAATCTTTGTGATCTTGAAGAAAACCTCTCTGAGCTTCAGGTTTCTCTAAAGTGGGGGTAATTTTTTAAGTAGCTAAAGAATAGTTTATAATAATGGGAAATGATGAACTAAACAAAATAAGGATGATGATCCTAACCGCAAGGGAGGAGATGCGGACGTTACACGAAGTTACTTACTTACCTGTAAGTGCTTAAAGCAGCGTCTGGCACACAGCAGTAACTTACCAAACAGTCGCTATCATCATTACTCTCTCCCTATGAACTTGCCAAAAGGTAACAAAATCTATAGATTTTGCTCAAAGTGCAACCAGATAAAAGAATTTATTAAAAAAAACAAACTTTAGGGGTTTAGTCTAGTCTCTTAGTTTTACAGATGAAGAAACGGAGGCCTAAAGAAATGATGTGACTTGCCCAAGACCATACAGCTGGTTAGTGGCACATCTGGAACCAGAACCCAGAGGTGATTCCTTGTCCAGTGCTCTCTCCACTAAACCAACTACATTTTATTAAAATTAAATTAAACTCTACCAATGTTACTGTCTTTACCTTGAAGCAGATTTCCAAGACTATACTCCTGGGCAAATAATTATGAAAATTTTTGTGATGAAAAGAATGTCAAATTCTACCTGTTTGCCTTTTTAGGAAAGAGAAAGTATGTTTCATAGTGACTATTTGTAAGGCTTGACTAAAAACAGAAAAAAAAATTCTGTTTGAGTTGCTTCTATGTAAATGTAAAATCCAAACCAAGATTACCAAGTCCCTTTCTGCAATTTTCACCTTTACGTATCCAAAATGTAATGGAAGTGTCAGATATAAAAGGATTATTGTGACCGCCGGGAAATTCTTTTCTTTCAAACTTGAGGGACATTGTCTTAACACAGGTGGTAGCCATATACACCCACCACCAGCTTAGATGTATTACTCAGATTATTACTGTCATGTCCTAGTTATGCAGTAATGCGTCCCTGTTTGCCTTTGCTAAAAAGAGAATAACCCTTAAGGCTTTCTTTGTATTCCTTGTTGTGCTTTTAAGCCATAATTCTCTTGTTATTTCTTTGTTTACCTTTTTCTTGTCTACACTTAATTGTATTATGAATTATCTCTGTGAGTGAATCTCTCCATTTCGTTTCAAGCCAAGTTCTACTCTATCCCATTAGCCTCTGCTTAATTTCATTAGACTTACCCCCTTGAGAGTCTGCTCTTTTCAAGGTCACTATTAAACATCAAGATTCTTTGCATTCTAAGTGTAGCAAAACCTACTCTGAAGGGAGACTAAATACTGATTAAATATGCTATCACCATTTGTTTTGGTTTTGCAGTAATAGAAAAGCCAGCTCTAAAAGATTGTTTCTTCGTAAAGAGATTACAAGAAGGAAACCATGTTATGAAATAGTCATTGAATCCATGTCACTTTCTCATATCCTTTCCTTCCCTTCCTTCCTGTGCTGTATATAAACCTGTTTAGCCACCTGAGAAAGACTGGAGAATAAATGCTAATTTACTCTGTACATAGTCAGGCAGCCACACGGTATCCCTCTGTTTTAACTGTAAAATGAAGTGCTTCTGTCACATTAATTCCTTACGGCACAGTTTTCCCGTGCTCACCCCATCAATCCACAGGGATGCAGTGCTGTTTTTAGGCTACAACACTGGCTGAGAGCCCAGACTTTGTCCTTGCACAGACTTGGGTTCCGCAAGCTCAAGACGTGAGCTTATACAATTTTCTATCACCTCTGACCCTCAGGTTCCTCATTTGTTAAATGGGATTATTAGAAGTTCTTACCTAGTAGGGTCATTGGGAAATCTACATTAAATGACACATAAAACACTTAGCATTAAGACCTGGCATGTAGGAAGCCCTCAGTGTATGTGAACTGTCATTCACAAAATGAAACAAGCATAGTCGCTTAGTCAAACATAGAGATGGGTACTGGAATGATCATCTCATGGTTTGAAAAATTGAGTCTGCCCCCGCAGAAGCACAAAGAGCCTGAGAATCAATCCCCTTGGGAAGGCCTGGGCTAGAGGAGCAGGAAAGTGTTTGATGGGCTGTCACAGAACTTACAGTAGCCCCGATCATGAAGGGCAACTGGAGCCAAGCCCTCTGTCTAGTAAGAGCCTAGCAGGCTCTGTGCTCTGACAAAGACAGTGCTCTCACAGGCCTGCAGGAGTGGGATGATACAAGCTCTGCTCCCTCCTGGGCACCATCCAGGGAGGGACGAACTCCCAGACAGGTTTCTGGAAGAGCCAAGATCCTCAGGGCCTCTCACACCTAAATTACAATGAAGGAAACACCCACACCCACAGCCGAACACTTGAAGACCTAAGTGTCTTCGAAGTGCAGGTAAAGAGTAAGCTAGACAGTTCTGCCTAATATGTCTACACCATCCTGGGACATCTTTGCCTTGCCCTGAGTCTGTGTCAAGCGCAGAACAGACCCTTTGCTTATGGAACAGCCTTAATTCTTTTAGCCCTCTTTGTCCAAGGGACCCCCAGGAGCAAAGTAATTGCTGGCAATTTAAGATCCCAGTAAGTAAGCATAAAAACAAATCCTATGTATAATTTGCAGTGTCTTTAATCACCTGTTTACCTGACGTCTTCCCAAATGTTTCCACTAAAATTCGTTTTTTCCTGTTATTTGGGAAATGTAATTGATATTTCTCTCTTCTTTTATTTTTGTCTAAAAAGGAGATTTCATATTCCTATATGGAGAAATACTGAAAATTTATAGGTAAATTACTATTGACACGGACATAGGGCATGTTGCAATAGGAAGTTTGTTTTTATTTTATATACGAAAGGAAATTCTAATTTTGCTTTCTTGAGAAATATGCAAAATAACCTAAGATGTGATGTGATTTCAAACATGACAAAAAGTCAGAAAATGCTCAAGAGAAATGGCTAAGCTTATTAGCATTTTAAAAAACTTGGTATTCAGTTCTTTGGAATAATCCCAGCAAAAACTGGAATCGGGAGATGCTGCTTTTTCTTTGATGAACACTGAGAAGAATACAGCTTAGGGGCCCTGTATGGAGTTGTGAATGCCTTTGGGAAAGAAATGCCAGGCCTTCTCCCTGAGCTAAGAGGAGACTAGTGCTTGAACTTTCTGGGTAGCCCTTATGAAAGCTCTAGAAACTGTCCTCCTTCCTCACCTAGGGAGAACCGGGGTCCAAAACTACCCGCAGGCACGTTTTGTAGGTTCTAGAAAGTGTGGGCTGGGTTGCAGCATCGGGTAACCAGGTTTCCTCTTCCAGATGACCTTCCGTCAGTGCCAGTGTTTGACAAAACTCTGCCCGTGAAGCAGATGCATGTGCTGGAGGCTCTGGACCTTCTGATTTTCAGAGCAGACAAAGGTGGTACTCCTCTCCAGGTGACGTTTTCTGGGAGGAAGGGAAGAGTGTAGCCTGCAGCCGACACAGGGGTCGTGGGGCTCTGGCTGCATCAGTGGTGCCAGCTGTCTCTTCTCCTGGTGCCCAGGGCTCAGGGGCCTTGGTGGCCTATATGTCCTCTGAGGAGGGGATGGTGAGGGAGAGTGGGGGGGGGGCGTCCTTGATTGCATCATTACATAAAGGCGATGCCGGGTTGCTCCTGGATTCTGGAGCACCTCAAATTCTGATTCCTCGAGCAGTGGTTTTCCTATACAATCCACCCTTTCAGTTCTTCCAGGTCGTCTTACTTTTCCATCTGTCTCCTCTGTCTGCTTTATGCCACCAGGGAAAGACGCCCGCCTCTTTGTCTTCAGGCTGAGCGCTGTGCAGAGGGGCATTGAGGGCAAGCAGGCCGTGAAGGGCAAATATGACTGCAGAGAAAACAAGCTGGAGAAAACCAAAGGTGACTCGGTTCTTCATATTTTGGTGGTTTCCGTCCAATTAATCTTTTTCTCAGACTGCCCAGATTTTACTGAAAAGAAAAATGAGTGGGAGTTTGATTTTATTTGTTTTCACTTGGAAACATCACAAAGGTAGCGTCACTGCTTCCCTAAGACAGCTTGAGCGATAGAAAAGCAGGTTGAGGACTCGAGGAAATTCTAGGTCTGGTTTGACAAGTTTGGGAATGAGTTAAGCTCTATGAGCAAACCTGTGAAAAGAGACTTTTAGACTTTGATTCCCGGAACTCTGATCACCCTTCACTTTAGTTCATATCATGTAATGGGTGTGAAGCTAAGTCCACAAACTCTAATAGAGAGGGAACATGACTTCCTTAATTGTCCTATAATTCAACCTAATTTTTATTTCAAGTCCCCACTTTGCCTAGTGGCGGGAACGTTTCTTAGTCATTTCACTGGGTTATGCTTAATTTCCGGGGTTCTTAGGTATTACCAAATTGTCAAAGCTTGGGGGCTTCCCACCTCTTGTAGTGTGTTCAGCATCATTGATTTCTCTTCCCAGGCTGCCACTTGTATGCCATGAACACTCACCATAGCAGAGAGCTGAGGATTGTGGTTGCCATTCGGAATAAACTGCTTCTGGTCACGAGGAAACATAGCAAGCCAAGCGGGGTGACCAGCATGTCACTGTTATCTCCCCTGCCCGAGTCACCTGTTGAAGAATTCCAGTACATCAGGGTAGGTTTTCTCCTCAGATCGCTTGGCTCCTGGCCAAGGTGTCACGAGGCGGATTCCCTCCTTCCACCCAGAGTCTGCCATCCACTGGCGTTCAGGAACTGACTGGGGAAGCCCTCGCCTGTTGCCCTGGCTTCCCCAGAAGACTAAGGTGAACAGGGCTTTTCCGACTCCATCCAGCTCATTCGTACCAGTGAGCACCCAAAGATGCTGCCCTAGTGGAGATCATTTTGAAATGTATAGAAATTTAGAGTCATTATGTTGGGCACCAGAAACTAACACAGTTTTAAAGTCAATTATACTTCAAAAACAAACTCATGGAAAAAGAGACCAGATTCATGGTTGCCAGAGGCAGGGGGTGGGGGGAGGGGGAAGTGGAGGAAGGTGGTCAGAAGGTAAAAACTTCCCATTGTAAGACAAATAAGTACAAGGGGGGTAATGTACAACATGAGAAATATAATAACACTGCTGTATGTTATATATGGAAGTTAAGAGTTCTCATCACAAGGAAATATTCTGTTTTCTTTTTCTTTTATTTCGTATTTATATGAGGTGATGAATACTCACTAAACTACTGTGGTGATCATTTTATGGTGTATGTAAAGTCAAATCATTATTGTACACCTTAAATTTATGCAATGCTGTATGTCAATTATATCTCAATAAAACTGGAAGGAGGAAAAAAAGGATGCTGTTCTAGACCCTGGGGATACAGTAATGAACAACAAGAAAAAAGTATCTTTTCTTGTGAAGATTGCTTTCTAGTTGCAGGACAACAGAAATAGGCCAATAAGTCTATGAGTCCTGAGGATAACAGTAAAGTAGGGTAAGGAAACAGAGGATCATGAATTGGGGAGGTAGGTGATCTCTTTTAGAAAGGGTATCTCAGAAGCCCTCTCAGAAAAGATTACCTTTGAGGGGAGATCCAGATGAAAGACGGGACCGAGTGATGAGGGTCTCTGGGGAAAGGGTCTCCGGGCAGAAGGGGAGTGGCCAGCGAGGGCCCAGTGGCCCGGCTCAAGGCACAGCCAAGAGGCTGGGCGGCTACAGCCGAGGGGACAGACAGGGGTCAGTGTATGGGGACCAGCTTCTCTTGGGCCCTGAAAGCCATTGCAAGGACGTTGGCTTTGACACCGAGCAAAAGGGGGAGCCATGTGAAGGTCTGAAGCAGAGAAGTGGCAGGTTTTAAAAAGGCCATGCTGGCTACTGGACAGAGGAGAGAGTAGGGGGCCAAGAGTGGAATAAGGAGTCCAGCTAAGAGGCTGATGCAGGGCCCTGGCAGGAGACGAGGTCAGCTTTGGTCCTTGGCAGGTGGAAAGGTGTGGTGGACAAAGCTGCCCCTTTGCCTGAGTCAGTAGGATTTGCTATTGGACTGAGCGTGGAGCCTGTGAGAGAAGCCTCCTGGAGCATCAAGGCCCTTCCCGATCTTACCATTCTAGCTTTTTTAAAAGCTATGGTACAGGGACTTCCCTGGTGGTCCAGTGGTTAAGACTCCATGCTCCCAATGGAGGGGGCCTGGGTTCGATTCCCAGTCAGGGAACTAGATGCCACATGCCACAACTAAAGATCCCGCATGCTGCAATGAAGATCCCGCGTGCCACAACTAAGACCCAGAGCAGCCAAATAAGTAAAACATATTTAAAAAAAATAATAAAAACCATGGTACATTAAGGTGTCAAATATGTCAACCATTGGCCACTAAGGCGGAGTAGGCCCATAAGTGAGCTGAGAAGTTATTTCTGCCTAGAGTTAAAGCTGCCTGAATTATGCGTTTCAGTTTCTGCTGATATGCAATTCCAGGGGACAGAATAGCAAAACAGTTAAAGCAAGTTACAGCCTTGCTTAAACAGGTGTTAGTCTTCTCATACAATGCTTAGCCGTCTTAATGAGCATTTGTGCCGAGCATGTGCATTTATATGGAGTACAAGCTCTGAAGTCAGGTTTCTTGAGTTCAAATCTTGGCTCTGCCACATATAAACTATGTGACCGTAGGCAAGTCATGTGACCTTTGAGCCTCAGTCTCCTCACCTGTAACACAGAATAACAGCCTTACCTACTTCATTAGGTTGTTATGAGGATTCAGTGAGAGCAGTGCCTGGAGCTGTTAACATTAGCTGTTATTATTGTTATTATTAAATGACAGGACGGGACCAGACAGTCTGAAGGCTGACACAGGCCACACTGTTGAATTGCTTTTGTAAAATTGTTTCCTGGCCTCTCCCCTCTGCAGTGGACAGAGGGCTGAGCCTCGAGGACAGGCTGTAGGAGAAGTCTGGCACCATCCCTCCCGTCCTTTCCCACCTCTGCCTCCCCTGCAGGGGCCTGGGGGGGGGGACTCTTCTGCACGGGGCCGGGCAGTGGGGGGTTGATACGAAGGTTGCTGCTCTGTCCTCACCCCTTTCTCCTCCATCATTGTCCACCACACAGGAGATCTGTCTGTCCGACTCTCCCTCGGTGATGACCTTGGTAGATGGGCCATCGGAAGAGAGTGACAACCTCATTTGCGTGGCTTACCGGCACCAATTCGACGTGGTGAACGAGAGCACGGGGGAGGCCTTCAGGCTGCACCATGTGGAGGCCAACAGGGTCAGTTGACAGATATGGGGGCAAGTGGGAACCTAGAAGGCTAGGAGCTGTGTCTTCTAACTTTGTCATGCCGTATGAGGATTTCTTTAAAATTGTATATTATTTATCGTATCATGCGATGTACTGTTTAGGCTGCACCACCTGAAGCTGCCATCTTTGTAGGTCCAAATGGTTCAGTATAATGTAACTGCCCATTGCCCTGTGCAGCTTTTCCAGGCCTCCCCCTGCCATTCCATCCTTCCCAATAAAAGAGGAATGAAGAGTCAAAAAGCTAAATGTAAATAACTGAGTAAATGAGAACATTTGTTTGGTAATTCGTACTGGAAGGGCCTCTGGAGAGTAAGGTTGCTCTCAGAGGACCTGCAGACCCACAGCGTGGGGCCTGGGTGGCGGGGGAGGGTACAGCCCACGTCTCCATCCCCTTAGAGGCTGCTAGGAAAAGAAGAAGGGATGAAACACCATTAGGAGAGAGAGAAAAAGCAGATCAGCACTGGGGGTCCTTACCTCCTGGCCTGAGCTGCACAGAGAATAACCATGTCCTGGATTTGGACAAAGTCTAGGGCCCACCCGAAACTGCACTGAAGCACGAAAGAGGACCTCATGGGTTCCGAGTATCAGCACCCGGGAGTGCCGGTCACTGAGCTGCTCCACACAGACAAGCAGGTCACAGAGCTCTTCAGCCCACGTATCTCTGTGAAGCAGCTCAAGGCCTGATAACACTGGAGCCACTTGAGGACTGCATGGTGCAGGGCCAGCGCTCTGGCTTAGGTTCGAGGACACAGCAGAACAAGGACGTTGTCTCCAGGGAGAACGTTGTTCCTGATGAGAGTTTCCAAACCCACAGGCTTCCCCCAGTCCTGTTCAGATGTGTCATAGAGACAGGGATTTAATTATGCTCTATCAGAAATTAAAAAATACAATTTATATTTGGACAAGCCCTACCTAAATATGCACTAAAATTGCTAATTACTGTACGAAGAAGACTTAACACCTAATGAAAGGAAGATCTTAAAAAATAGAAAAGTCAGAAAAAGAAGCATCTAGATAGTTAGGGCTCCTTATCTTCAGCTGTTGTCAATTGCAGCTTAGTCTGTCCTTTCACGTATATATACTGGTGGCACACAAACTAGTCTGCAGTTGGAGTCATCGGGGAGCTTCAAATGCTACCGATGCCCGTGTCCCACCCACAGAGATTTCATCGGCCTTGGGTGTGGCGTGGGCTTTAGAATTTTCAGATGAGCCCCAGGTGATGTGGGAAAGTTTGGGAACCACTGGTACACGCTGCTTCTCAACTCTGGCTATAATTACCTAGAAAGCTTTAAACACATCAGTGCTCTGATACACCCAGATCAGTTAAACGAGAATTCCCAGGTGTATGCTATGGGAATCAATTGGTCTTGAGTCTCCCCCAGGTGATCCTAATATAGACCGAGGAGACATAATCTATCCTGAAACTCTCCCTAACTTAAAGCCAGGACTCCCGTCCATCCCAGCAGCCGGGAACCTATAATCTCTTCCAGCTGCTGACTTCTGAGGAGGAAGGGTCCAATCTGGCCTTTGAAAGTTCTTGTTCCTTCTTGCTTTTCAAAACTCTGTACAACCAGACAAAAGAGACAGAAAAAGGCGGGTCTAGCAGGTCTTTATTGAATCAATCCTTCCCTGGCAACTAGTCTCTTAAGATTCATGAAGGCCCAGGAAAAAATGTGTTAAAGTTTTCTTTGATGACTTCTGTGTTTGTTTCTCTGAAAGCTGTGAGAAACAGTCCTAAATTTTTCTGTCCTTTCTTCGATATGCTTTTTAAAGCAAAGATACAAAACTTTTCTCTAAGAGAAAACGTTTAAAAACATATTTTTGTTGTTAAGCATGTCCCCTGGATCTGAGTGGGTCAGTGTGCATAGTCCCTCCCAGTACAGTGGTCCCAACCTTTTTGGCACCAGGGACCAGTGTCCTGGAAGACAGTTTTTCCACGGACTGGGGCTGGGGGGAGGGACGGTTCAGGCGGCAGTGCGAGCGATGGGCAGCGGCAGATGAAGCTTCACACACTCGCCCTCTGCTCACCTCCTACCGTGCTGCCCGCTTCCTAACAGGCCGCGGACAGGGGGCTGGGGACCCCTGTCCTAGTAAATCAGCAGCTGCTGTGTTTGCTGAGCAGGCAGAGGTGCTGAGACAGTGGCTTGTCTTTGTGAGGAATTTACTGTCCAGTTGGGAAGAAAAGCCCTAGAGAAATGAGGAGAGTAATGAGCCTGCTTTCTAATAGCTGGTCAGAAGTGGCCTGCGGAAACAGGGTTACTTCCCACCAAGACGTTCCTGCAGGACAAGCCCCGAGTGCAGTGGAGCAGGAGAGAGGCCGACCCTCCTTGAGTCCTGGAGATTTAGTGCCTCAAGTTGCCCTCACTGCCTGCCTGCTCCGTGTGCCGCCATCCGGGCCGGCCTGGTTTCCTGTCCCTGTTCCTCCTCTCTTCTCATCCAAGACCCCTTGATTCCCACTGTAGGCTTCAAACCCACCTTAGGGTCTAAGACAATCCTAGCTTGAGAGAGGAGCTGTTTAAGAAGCACCAGAGCAGCCTTCTGAAAGTCAATGTCAAGTTCGTTCTTCCAACAGGCCGACTGTGACCTACTGCCCCAGCTCCAACAGCCAGCACTGGCCTCCTTCCCAAAACAGAGGACTCCTCTGGAGGGAACTGCAGACCTGGTAACAGGATTTGGGTCTCTGGCTTATTTGCTGGGCCCAACCTGTCTGCCCAGACCCCAGCTGGGCTTCATTGAGAGCTCACCCCGGAATCACTTGGGAAGGCTGGACTCTGACCTCACAGTGGTGACCTCTTTCACTTGTTACAAGTGTGTTTTGAAGTTTCCCAACCACCACATATGACTTTTATTATTTTTAAATGCCAGTAAAATGAACTTTTTTTTTTTTTTTTTTTTTGCAGTACGTGGGCCTCTCACTGTTTTGGCCTCTCCCGTTGTGGAGCACAGGCTCCAGACGTGCAGGCTCAGTGGCCATGGCTCATGGGCCTAGCCGCTCCGCGGCATGTGGGATCTTCCCGGACCGGGGCACGAACCTGTGTCCCCTGCATCAGCAGTCGGACTCGCAACCACTGCGCCACCAGGGAAGCCCAAATGAACTATTTTTAATCAAGGAAAAAATAAAAAGCCAGTGCCTATGTCCTACCCTAGACCTACTATATCTAGATGTCTAGGAGCGAGAACCCAGAATACGTATCTTTTAAAAGCTCCCTAATTCTCAGGTCCTCGCCTGGTCAAGAAACTGCTGCAGGAATGACTCCTGCCAGCGCCCACCCCCCGCCCCCCTGTCCTGGGAGCCGACACCTGTATCAACATCTGTATGTATATGGAACATGCACACACGAACCTGGCCTCACCTTGCTAAGTGTTAATAAAGTCTGACGAAATGCAATGGGGGACCTGAGGAAGGAGTGGTTGAGTCCATGCTGTGGTCTCTGTCCCTGAATTTTGGCCCCGTAGCCTTGACAGGAATGTGCTGTTCACTTCCCCGTTTCTGCAGAAAAGGAAACTGAGGCTCCGAAAGGAGGAGCCACATTAACCCCAAAGCACACAGCTAGTAAGTAGCAGGGGTAGGACTTGAACCCAGGCTGCCTGCTCCCAGGGCCATGCCCTTAAACCCAGCCTGTGGCATCCACAGCCTCGTCACAGAGCGTGATGGGGAGAGCAGGTCCAGGCTGCAAAGCTGGCAGCCCTTGGCCACTCCCCTCAGGAAGTGCACAGCCTGGCAGAGCAGACAGCCACACCCTCTAGGGCTCGAAGCCTCTAGCTGAGATAAGTGTCATCTAACTGACAAGTACGGGGACACCTGAGGAGGAAGTGACTCTTAAGTCAAAGTGCTGGGGATGGGAAGGTTCCCTCCAGGGCCCAGGGGGCTCAAGGGCTGTTCCCTCCCGTGATATACCCCACTGGTGCTGGTTCCATAGCTAAATAGTGCCACCAGCTGACATTATAGAGCGTTTACCAGGTACCAGGCCCTGCATGACCTCGCGGAATCCTCAGCCCCTACAGGAGTGGATGTTCTAGTATCTCCCATTTTACACATGAAGACGCTGAGGTTCCGAGAGGTTCAACCACTGACCTAGGTACCCACTCCTCTCAAGTGGCAGAGTTGGGATTTCATTGACCTGGTTGTGCGTTCGAGAAGTACGTACTCTGCTCCTGCCACTCGACAGGCCCTGATCCAGGTGCTGAGGATGTCACGTGAGCGGGTCGGCAAGGCCTCTGCTTCGTGGAGCTGAGATCCGGTGGGGAGGAGAGTGCCAGCAAACGAACAAACAAGCAGGGGAACACCGGGCAGCAGCGCACGTCATGCAGATAATTAAAAACGAGGGCTGTGACCTACAGCAGCAGAGGAAGTATTTGGGATTTGACCCCCAGGTCTCTCTGATCCCAGAATCAGCACCCTTGACCTCGGAGCCTCGCCGTCTCCCACCCCCACAAAGTTCCACAACTCTTGGTTCTGGCCTTGGCCCCATTATACCATGCTTTACGTGCCTGTATGCTTTTCTGACTTTTTCTTAAGGGGTGAGACCCTGCCCTTTCATTTCTGTGTGCTTGATGGCACCTAGTACAATGCCAGGTAATACTGGGTGGGAGATGGGCCGGGGTTCCATTGCAGGGACTTGCCAGACACAAGGCAGAGGCCCTGGCTGAGGGTGGCCAGCGGGGCTTCAGCACAGTCGTGAGACCGTTTAGAGGAGAAGGCTGCATTTGGGAGAGAGCAGTGAGGAGGAGGGCCTGGGGTGCGCAGGGGCCCCAGTGCAGTGCTGGGCAGCTCAGAGACTGGAAGGGGCTGGAGAGAGCTGGGCCAGAGGGAGACAAGGACACGCGCCCCTGCTGGAGAGGTCAGGCCTAGCCTGGGGTGCAGCAGTGGGTGAGACACAGAAGAGGATGCTGCTGGACTTGGGTGAGAAGGGGAGCCGCCAAGGCTTTGGGGCTAGCTCTGCTAACAGCAAGGAGGAGGCTTAGAAGGCAGCTAGTCATGTGCGACATAAAGATAGCAGCCTCCATGGAGTGCTGGTTATGTATCAGGCCCTGTGCAAAAACGTGTGCCTTGTTTCATGGAATTCTCATGATGATCCAGCAGTCAGGATTACCGTTACAGCGGTTCACAGGTAAAGACCTGGGGCCAGAAGTTAAGCCACTTGCGACAAGCCGCAGAGGCAGCGAGTGGTACAGGCAGGATTGCAGCTCGGGGCTGTCTGACCAGCGTCGTGCTCCCATCTGTTCCCCTACGCTGCCTCCTGCGTTCCCGGGTATGGAACCTGTTGCGTTTGAGAGAAAAGACTTAGGAATATGGGCTGGAGCTCTGAGGAGAATGTGTGCCTGAGGTTGTAGATCTAGAGATTTTGAGCAGAGTAAAATCTGAAGCTGTAAATGTGGGGATTTTTCTAAATGAGAGGAGAGCCAAGAAGTGGAAGAATAATCTGAAGTGGGAGAGAGGGCGGGAGGGAGGAGACGTCCCATGTCAGAGGCTGCGGATCTCTGGATGGAGAGATGAGCTATGGCCAAAGACCTCCAGGCTGGGGAGAAGGAAATCTTCATGGTGCTCAGAGAGGGCAGTGTCCCTGGTGGTGTAGGAGGACAGACTACAAGGGCTGAGAAGACAAGTGAGGCAATGAAAGAAGCAGGAGATTTTTACAGGGTCAGAGTTTTGAAGCTCAAGAGGGGCCAAGGACACTAACAGGTTGAGAACGGTCTTCTCAAAAGCAGAAACGGAGGCCGGAGAAGAAGAGCTCGCCCAGGCCACGGAGCTAAGGCTTCCGACACTCTCTGCATCGTGTCATGCCGCCTCCCTGGAAGTGAAGGAGAGAGAAGAGAAGTGCAGACACGGTGATCCTGAGATTCAGAGATTGTGTTTGAAGCAGGAGGAAGTGGCCGAAGTGCAGGGGTGTTAAGCTTGGAAAAGAAATGCAGACACGGTGATCCTGAGATTCAGAGACTGTGTTTGAAGCAGAAGTTTGTGGCCGAAGTGCAGGGGTGTTAAGCTTGGAAAAGAACCGGGGACCCGGTTCAGATCTTGGCTGGGGCACCCTTCTACCTGAGGCACTAGAGCGACTGCACCTCTCTGAGCCTCACTTTCCTCATCTGTAAAATGGGAGCAATGCCACATACTTTAGGGGTTGATGTGAGAGTGAAACAAATAACCCATGTGAAAAGCTTTTGTAGACTGAGCCCACTGTATAAATAAGAGGCCTGTCAATAGAGAGTGGAGATGTCCGCCTACAGAGCTTCTCAAAGCGTGGGAAAAGAGGGTGCAAAAGTCCCCGTGGACTGCAGTCGTGGCCACCCATGTGGCATTGTGGGTGCTGGTGAGGTGGGAACGCCCCCCAGTGCCTGAGTTTACAGAAAGCCGTAACTTGAGAAAGTCTTTTCATAGTGTCAGTGTCCAGCCTGCCCACTACCATTGCCCATTCTCATTGCAGGTTAATTTCGTTGCAGCTATTGATGTGTACGAAGACGGGGAAGCCGGTCTGCTCCTGTGTTACAACTGTAAGTAAAGGATGTGTTTTGATCTCTATTTGCTAAAATCAACTGTTTTTTTTTTTTTTTTTCTGGACAATTTAAAGGGACTTAGCTTTAGATTTACCTGATGTATCGTTCCTGGGTCCTTAATTCCACTCCAGGGCATATCTAAAAATTGCCTTCCTGCCTGGATCTCCCAATACGCCAGACCTCCTGGTAAGACGGTGCAGGGGCCGCCTGGGGGTGTCTCCAGGACGTGGGAGTGATAGCAGTGGCTTCCATCTAGGCAGCCCTTACTGTGTGCCACGCGCTGTGCTTCACCCACCTCGGTCACCGTTCCATTGACTTTTTCTGTTACTATCTGTCATCTGGAGGGAGGTAAGGCTCCTGAGGCCTGGAGCAGTGAACAGACTTTCTCAAGATTGCACAGCTACAAATGGCAGAGCCCAGGTTCACATTTGGGGCCCTCTTGACTCCAGTGCCCCAAATTTT
The DNA here is from genome assembly GCF_008692025.1 of Phocoena sinus. Taxonomy (NCBI): domain Eukaryota; kingdom Metazoa; phylum Chordata; class Mammalia; order Artiodactyla; family Phocoenidae; genus Phocoena; species Phocoena sinus. The sequence goes on along the minus strand of NC_045768.1, from coordinate 8,294,886 downwards.
AACCACAGTTACTCTTACCCTTTTTGTTATTTCTCGGGTGTTAATGAAATCAGCCTCAACCTGGCGTACCCGGCCTCAGCTGGGTTAGTTTGGGTCAGGTGGCAGGTGGGTTTCAGGCAGACCAAAGATATCAAATAGGGTCTTCAAGGATTTTCAGCATTTCAAAAGCTAATGTGATACTACAATAAAAAGGATCTTTTTTGTTTCCTTTTTTTAGATGTTGGGGGTAGGAGTTTATTAATTAATTTATTTATTTTTGCTGTGTTGGGTCTTTGTTTCTGTGCGAGGGCCTTCTCTAGTTGTGGCAAGTGGGGGCCACTCTTCATTGCGGTGCGCAGGCCTCTCACTATCACAGCCTCTCTTGTCGCAGAGTACAGGCTCCAGACACGCAGGCTCAGTAGTTGTGGCTCACGGGCCTAGTTGCTCTGCGGCATGTGGGATCTTCCCAGACCAGGGCTCGAAGCCGTGTTCCCTGCATTAGCAGGCAGATTCTCAACCACTGTGCCACTAGGGAAGCCCCAAAGGATCTTTTTAACGCAAAGGTAGTAAGATATTTTCCGGATAAGCCTGCCCAGTCTAACTAAAACAATAAAATATATTTTTTTCAGCCTAGAATTGTATCGATTTAGAGTGGTCATTCAGTAGAGAAATTTGTTTGATAAACATTCTCTTTCAAAATTCGAGATTTATGGGGAATCAGGAGAAGGTAGTCACAAGGAAAGAACTTCACCAATAAATCGCTCTTTTAGGATATTTTATCCACAGATCTGTCTAAGCCCTTCTCAAATTTGAAGCTGATTTTTATCATATGTCTGCTCCTTTCTAAAATATAACTTCCAGAAACCCAGAGTTTTCTATAGAGAAATTTTTATCTCAGATAAGTTAAAAACTTTTCTACATGCAGAAAGGGGCTTTTCTTCAGAGAAATTTGTTTTAAAATTAGAACCTATACACTGTTCCCCACCAGCTGGATGGGGAAAGTCAAAGGAGGGAAGTCATAGATTCTGAGCTGCTTCCCAGGCAGTGACTTTCTTAGCATCCTGCCCCCGCACCAGCCCCCGTTCAGGCGGCTCTTTTTAACCACAAGGGACGGCCCGCTCTGTGCCAGGCCCGTGTCGGGCTCTCGAGACACAACAGTGAAAGGCCCTGCCAGGGACACAGTGAGCTCACGCTTCAGGGAACAGCAGGCATGGGCGCCAGTTCATGGGTGTGAATAGGCTGCACAGCTCTGGGGTTCGAGAAACAGCTTCGCTTCCTTTTCTGAATCAGTTCAGTCTAATTTGGAGGCCCCTCCCCTCGGGTGCAGAGACCACCAGCACTGGTTATTGGAAGGGAGCGCCCTCTGCTTCCCTGGGGCTTATCCATTGGAAAGCATGGGGGGCCGGTGGGGAGCGCCTATGGACTGCAGTCCGGTCGCCTCCTCCAGGCCTGCGTGATCCCCTCTGAGGCAGGTGGAGGCCGGGTCTGGCCTCCCAGGCACAACACGGCCACCCGACCCGTCCAGGAGGCTCTGTGCTCAGGGGCCAGGGTCTCCTCCAGCCCAGCCCCTCAAAGCCCCCAGCAGGTTGCTCTCCCCTAGTGGGAGTTGAGGTGGGACAGGGGAGAGGAGAGGGGATGTGTGTAAGGGACCTGGGCCTTTAGAAACACAAGGCTGCTGTGTCCTTCCTGAGTCGTTCATTCATTCAGCAAATCTTTACCCAGCACTTCCCATATCTAGGGGTTTCAGCCGTGAATATAAACACAAATCCAGCCATCAGGTGGAGTTTACATTTTAAAGAGAACAGGTAGACAATTAACAAGATAAATAAGAAACACATGCAGTTTGTTCAATGGTTCTGAGTGCTGAGGGGAAATGAAGGGGGAAGAGGGGCCGGAAGAGGGGCCGGACTGGGCAGGAGTGGGGTGTGCAGGTCACCGGTCACCAGTTACAGGGGGTGAGGAAGGCAGGCCTCGCTGGGAGAGGGGCGAGGACCGAAGACCCAAACGGAGTCCAGGTATCAGGACTGAGTGTTGAGCATGAAGGTATCAGGGTGAGTGTTTCAGGCAGGGACGAGGGCAGGTGTAAAGACCTTGAGGAGGAACACTCCAGTATGGTCAAGGTGACCCCAAGATGACCCGTGTTGACCTCAAGATGACTCATAACAGAGTGAGCGAGGGTGCGAGTGGATAAAAATGACATCGGCAAAGAGGACCAGACTCCAGCAGGGCCCGGTAGGTGAAAGGTCTTTGCGTTGCACCCTGGTGAGCAACTGGAGGCTTTTGAGCAGAGGGGCGACAGGGTCTGTAAGAGGAAAGCGGCTCCACCCCCGCCATGGTGTGGAAGCGGGAAGGGCGGGGACTGCGCTCATCTGACGAGCACGCCAGGGGCTTGGACCATGACCGCCGCAGGGGAGGCGCTGAGCAGTGGTCAGGTCCTAGATGTGCTTTGCACGTGAGAACCAAGGTAACGTGCTGGTGAATAAAGTGTGGCTGTGAGGGGAAGAGAAAAGGAGGACTGCAGTCTGGGGACGTGAGCAGCTGGGAGAACAGAGAATGCCATTTACGGAGATGAGGGAGGCTTTTAGAAGAGCGAGTCTGGGGAGAAAGATCAAAAGTCCAGTTATGACCCATCAGCACCTCTGAGATATCCCAGTGCAGACAGTGAGCGATCATCTGGTTCAAGTGCGGGCTCCGGAGAGGGTTCCCTGGGGGTCATTAGCAGGCAAGTGACCGTTAGGGTTCTGAGACTAAAGAGATCACCCGCCGGGAAGCAGGGAGAGACAGGAGGAACCAGCAAAGTAGACTGAGGAGTGGCTGGAAGGACAGGAGAAAGTGGGATGAGGCCCTGAGAGGCAGTGTTGAAGGGATGGTGACCCGCTGTGCCGTCTGCCTCTGGCAGATCGGGTCTGAGGTGGCGCTTGGCTTTACAAGGCCACTAGGAAACTTGACAAGAGCAGGTGTCTCTGGGGAAGAAGTGGGGACAAAAGCCTGATTGCACAGGTCAGGAGAGATTGGGAAAGAGGAAGTAGAGCCAGGGAGTCCAGACAAGTCTTCCAAAGAATTTTGCTTTAAGGGAAGAAGAATAAGGAAGGGTGTAACAGCTAGAGGAGGAAGAGAGGCCAAGGATTTTGTTTACTAAAAGGTGGAATAAGCATCATGGGTAAGGCTGTCGGGAAGGATCCGATGGAGAAGGGGAAACTGCGGTGCAGGACAGAGGGGAGAAGTCCCTGAGGGGGCGAAAGCCGCGGGCCAGAGTGGAGAGGGGGTGAGCTGCACCCCACGGCATCCAGAGTTGTGGGCAGGACACAGCGGCTGGGGGAGCCGCCGCGGGGAGATCCGGGCGCTCATTCTCTCGGGGAGCGAGGTCTTCGGCTGAGCATCAGGGTGCTTTTTCTCCCCTAGTGAGTCCGCCGTAGCAGAGACAGAACTGACTCTGGTGAGCTTTTCTGTCCCGATAACTCACTCTGTTAGAAGAACAGTGATGAGACAGGATAAGTTAACTGCTTGACAAGGCACGGTGGTCACATCAAAGGAGACCCGACGCTTCAGGTGGGCCAGCGGTGGTCATCCCCAGCCTAGCCCCACATCGCAGCGGGCAGCAGCAGCAGCAGCTCTGGCTCCATGACCTCTGCCCTCTCACAGAGGGGCCACAGCTGTCGATTCTCACACTAGGAATGGCAAGAGACTGCTTCATGGGTGTGATGTCTCTTATTAGGGTGATGAAAATGTTATAAAATCAGATTGTGATGTTGTACACCTCTATAAACACACTACAGTTCATTGACTTGAATGCTTAAAATGGATGAATTTTATGGTATATAAATTACATCTCAGTAAGGCTGTTTTTAAAAATAAGATTGTATGGCTAAAACGTGATGGGCTTCTGGAATAAAAGGGGCCTTTGTTTCTACGTGACCTTTCTCACTCGAAGAGGGTCTGAACCACCTGGACTTGTGTTTAGAGCTCGGAGCAAGCCAGGAACTGGGTAACTGAATTAACCTGGCCTTAATTTAATGCTGGCTCAGATTCACCAAGGTGATACAGGCACATGGCTTCAAATGTTCATAATAAAATGTTGGGGGAGTGGTGTACAGCTCCCATCACGCATGTCCTGCTGAGTGAGGCTCAGAGCGTGACCCCTTGTAGGAGGCCTTCCTCCATCCAGGGGCTGCCTTCAAGTGCCCCTTCTCCTCTGCAATCAAGCCAACCTGGTTCTCTCCCAAGTAGAACTTGTGAGGCTGTGGACAAGCTACTTCACTGCTCTTTGCCTCAATTTTCTCATCTGTAAAATGAGTGTAATAATAGCATCTACTTCATAAGTTTGTACAGATTAAACGGAAGAATGTTTTGAAGCTCGGTGCCTGGCTGATAGTAAATTCTCCAAAAACGGCAGCTACGATGACTTGTAGCAGAAACATCTCTCTGGCTCAGACTGCCTCCCGCGCCTGAGAATCTCACATCATGGCGATATTCGTCCCGGCTTTCATAAAGAACGAGCAGATAGGATGCTATTCTTGCGGCCTGTCTCTCATTTATCGAATTATGGCTACCTGAGTGTTGTCTCTAACAAAAAGGAGTCGCTCTTGTTTCGTTGCAGACAGTTGCATCTATAAAAAGGTTTGCCCGTTTAATGGTGGCTCTTTTTTGGTTCAACCCTCTGCGTCAGATTTCCAGTTCTGTTGGAACCAGGCTCCCTGTGCGATTGGTAAGGAAACCCTTTATCATCATGTTCTTTCCCGCTCAATAGACATATCTGAACTGTTCCATCCTATGTAGGCAAACTCACTGGCTTACCGCTAAATTGCTATGAATTATGTGAGTATAGTGAGTACTCAAAGCCTTTTCTCCTTTAATTGTGTTTCATTTTGTTCCCCTTTGGGGACTGTTGTCTTCCACTGTTCCTCCCAGGTCTTCTCAGTGCCTGAGCATGTGAGCATTCGAGAGCAATTAAATATCAGTTTCAGTAGATCTTGAACAAGATCTCCAGCCTTAAAACTCTGACAGACCTGGGGGAGGAGCACAGTGCACTTGGCGTCCTTTTTATACATTTTGAAGCTTGAAAGTCTAGAGTTACAGAAACTCGGGCACTTTGCCTGCCACTGAAAACTCAGGACGTGAGTGGTGGTGCTTCGTTTCTGTGATTCAAGATCCACAGCTGGGCATCTGCCTGGGGAGAGTCAGATCAGAGCCAAGAATCTTAGCACTGTTTTCCTCAAAGTAGAAGGCTTTGTTGATAGGTAAACATGATAGAGTTTTGAGAGGAGAGCAGAGGAATGGATCCAGACACTCGGAGGATGGGGTCGGCTCAGATGCAGATTAGTTATGGTAAAAAAGGGAGGGAAGGGTTGGAAACGGCTCTCAGGTCTGAGCCACGGCACTGCACCAGGGGCCCCCTTGAGAGATCAAGGCTAGAGGCGTGGGTGTGGTAGGAAGAGTCAAGGTGAAGCCAAGAGAACGGATGAGTCGCCAAGGAGAGAGGGCAGAGGGAGTGGGCCAGCGTGAAGGAGAGAGTGCGAAGTGGCCGGTAAAAAAGACAAAGGTGGGGCAGCTATGGCACCTGGAAGTCATCAAAAAGATCTCAAGAAGAGGGACCAACGTTTAACAAATAACTCAGCAGTCCCTGCCCAGGCACACAGACAGGAGGAGCATAGGGGAGGGTGACCCAGAGACAGGGAATGAAGAAGGAGTAAAGGCTAGTTTCCCGGGTGGAAGGCACGTGCGAAGCCCATGTCAACCTGCAGTCTGGACCATAGGGGGAAGGTCTCCAGGACCTGGGTGGGCAGTGCGCCCCCGGAAGATCGGGTACAGGACTGCAGCAGGAGAAGGGCACAGGGAGAAGCTGGGACAGTGCACACATCACTGGGCAGAAGCCTGGCAGCTAAGGCAGGCTTTCCTGGAATTGGGGGACATGCACCCGTGAACGAAGAAGAGAAGCAGCCAGAGGAAGGGGAGAGATGGGAGTTGCCGGAGGAGCAAGGGGGTTGTGAGAGGGTCCTTGCAGCTCCACAGCCGCAGGCACAGGCTGGGAGCTGACGCCCCATTGCCTTGCAGTCTGTGCATTCCCCTACCTGCTGGCCTTCACCACCGACTCCATGGAAATCCGCCTGGTGGTGAACGGGAACCTGGTCCACACGGCCGTCGTGCCTCAGCTGCAGCTCGTGGCCTCCAGGGTGAGTAGAACTGGGCTTTTATTTCTGTGTGAGGGGCTTTGGGCACCCCCGGCACCATGAGGTTTCAGGCGGGCGCAGACATGTTCACGGTGAGGCTGACAATGCCAACACCTCGTGAGTGTTGAGATGAGAAAGCTGAAAACAGGCTCATGGGTTGGGTTTTCCTATGCGAGTCCCCTTGGGCTTCAAAACGGCCTCCTTAGTGTTAAGAGACTCGTCGGTGCTGGTGGCAGTCGGGGAGCACCCAGCTGAAAAGAGAGACACCCCATCAAAGCCTGGGTCACTATTGCCCTGAAGAAGAGGCCAAGTCTAGAAAAGTAAGAGCTTGCAATGTTCCTTTCTTCCTTTGCCGCTGTCTGTCCTCAGTTTGAATTTGTGTCCCACAAACTATGGCTGACAGACTAATTCACGTCTGGTAACAGAATGTGACCAAAACCGAAGGATGCAGGAACGACGATCTTCCAAGCTGTCTTCTACTCCTGGCGCATAATCCAACAGGTCTTGTTCTAGTCCCCTCCCCCAAGTCAGCCCCACACCCTCTCCCTGGCTCGCCAGGCCAGGCTGGTGCCTGTTGCACGCCTGGAGCACTTTTCCATCCTGACCTGCATCACATTTGGTGGTGGGTGACTGCGTACTTTCCCCACTGCACGGACAGTTCTGTGAGAGCAGAGACTGAGCATCTTATTCACTAACGTAGCGCCAGTGGGGTGCTGGTAAGTGTGTAACCACCACCAGCCCTCTGGAAAATGGGTGTGTGTATGTATACACACACATATATGGACATCAGTTGATTACAAATTTTACTGATTATAAAATACAAATAGCTTACAATTTACAAATAATAAAATATACAATGCTTTTATCTTAAAAGTCCATTTAGCCAACTGGCTCTCACAAAATGCTTTTGTTAATTTTGGCTGAATTCCTTTCTCCGTAGCCAAACTAATGCTGCAGATCAACCACAATTTTATGGTTGGAATTATATCTCCATCCGTTCCTCTTTTTCCAAGTTTGTTGTCATTAAATCTGATGTGTGGGGCTTCCCTGGTGGCGCAGTGGTTAAGAATCTGCCTGCCAATGCAGGGGACATGGGTTCGAGCCCTGGCCCGGGAAGATCCCACATGCCGCAGAGCAGTTAAGCCTGTGCACCACAACTACTGAGCCTGCGCTCTAGAGCCCGCGAGCCATAACTACTGAGCCCACGTGCCACAACTACTGAAGCCCGTGCACCTAGAGCCCTGCTCCGCAACAAGAGAAGCCACCGCAATGAGAAGCCTGTGCGCTGCAACGAAGAGTAGCCCCCGCTCACTGCAACTAGAGAAAAGCCCACGCACAGCAACGAAGACCCAACACAGCCAAAAATAAATAAATAAATAAATTTATTTTTAAAAAATCTGATATGTGATCTATTAAACTATTTTTCACCCTCGTACAAATCATTAAACCAAAACTTCTCTCAATTTTAGCATTAGATTCAACACACTTTTAATTTTAATCTTCATTATTTTTTCTTCATCACTGTAAGTCTAGACAATCAACAAAACAACAAATCAAGCTCTGATTTGTAGCATTTGCCGATTTCCATGGTGTAAACAGTCCCACCATGACTGATCTCAGGCTTCCCATGTGACACGATGGAACACAGCATCACCCCACCCGCCCAAGACAGTGTTCATGTAAATTACCTCAAGAGCTTGGAGAATACTCAAGGTAGTAAAATAATTAGGAATGGCTGAATTTTGATATTTAGTTCCTTTGTTTTTTAATATAATTTAAGTTTAATAATGGCTGTGTTTAGCAGCCAGCTTGCAAAATCCCTGAAACTCAGTGTCCCTGAGTCCACATACCACCGCCGTTACCCCAAAACCAGCTCATCGAGGGTGTGCTTGAGTATTTGCTAAATCATGAGAACCCATTTCCCCACCTGTGACATGGTCTGACTGAATCCCAAACCCTCTCCAGTTCTAACCTCCAGATGCCCGAGATCCGTGTCGGGGAAGTGTGTTGTGTCTGTGTTTGCAGCAGGTGTGTGGGAAATGGACTCTTTTCTATTGTGTATCAGCAAACAGATAAGCGGGTGAGGTTAGCGCTCAGGAAACGTCTGAGTGCAGAGCTGGAAGCCGCTTCCCCGGCTCGTTCCTGCACCACAGTCCCCAAGTGGGGGTGGGGGCAGTTGGGGGCCCTGCAGTGATGACAGAAGGGCCGGTGGGTGCAGGGCCTGTAACAGCAGGTGGCTCAGTAACGCCTTCTCTTTCTCTCTAGTCGGATATATACTTCACAGCAACCGCATCTGTGAATGAGGTCTCATCCGGAGGCAGCTCCAAGGGGGCCAGTGCCCACAATTCTCCTCAGACACCCCCGGGCAGAGATACTCCAGTGTTTCCTTCTTCCCTGGGGGAAGGTGAAGTCCAATTTTCACTGTCTTATGATAGATAGTTTTGATCCATTCTGATTTCTCTAGTTCATTGTCAAATACTGACATGTGACTACTGCCGAAGGAACTCACTATTTGAAGCCATAAAAAAACTTGCAGTGTGGTTGCATTCTTAAGAAACCTTGTGATAATGCCCCCCCCGCAAAAAATCCCATTATGAAAACAGTTGTTGCAATGGGGAGAAGGGAGCTGAGGGCTAGAGAGATTCCAACTTGCCCCAGCAAGTTACCTTTCCTCCAGGGATGTTAACAATATAGTAGGTTTTTATAGCTTAAAGGACATAGTCATACACACACATTACTCAGCACCCAACTTTCACTCTGCCTGGCTTCACCCTTGAACCCTGCCCACAGGCCTTTGTTGTGGTTACTGCCTCGTGCTTTTCCTAACTTCTCACCACATAAGTCGTCACTGTGGCTCGTTGTCACGAGAGCTTGAAGCTCCCGAGCAGGACAGCTGTGCTTTTCTTGTCGACTCCTTTCTCCTGTAACCAGGAGTGGGTGCGTTTTCCCCCTTTTACCCATGAACACGATGCCCTTAGAACACAGAGCCGTTGGGCACCCTCACTTTATTGCCCCCAATGAGACTTGGGAGGTCAGCCTGCAACATAAACTCTTCCTTCATGCTAACTATGTTGAGGAACCAGGAATTATCCTCTTGTGAATAACATGAACTCTTCTTAAAGTTCTGATGTTCTTTTCGAACTCTTATTTCAGGTGAGATTCAGTCCAAAAATCTGTACAAGATTCCACTCAGAAACCTGGTGGGCAGAAGCATCGAGCGGCCTCTGAAATCGCCCTTAGTCTCCAAGGTCATCACCCCGCCCACCTCCATCGGCATCGGCATCGCGGCCATTCCTGTCACTCACTCCTTGTCCCTGTCCCGCATGGAGATCAAAGAGATAGCAAGCAGGACCCGCAGGGAGCTGCTGGGTAATGGCTCTCGATTCTCGTGTTTGCACTGTTTGTAAAGATACCCGCTGGTTTTATCTGTGGATATTAACTGTCCTCAAAAACAATGAGCGCTTTCATAAGGGATTTATGAAGAAATTATAGCACACCTACACCGAGGAACACTATACATCATTTACCCAATGACAATGATGTGTCAATCTGTATTTATTGATGTGGAAAGTGCCCAAACCATGTTCAGGGGGGAAAGGGCAGTTTGTAAAACAGTAGGTCTAGTCTGATATGACTTTTTTAAACATCAGTATCTACATATGTCTAATTTCCTAGGAAAGTGTCCAGAAGGGTTTATATCCTGAAGTCCTCAGATAACATTTCACATTCGTATATCCAAAATTTTAATTTACTTGGGTTTTTTATTTTTTTCCATATGCTTTGTTTTCTTGCCCGTCTGTGGTACAGTTCAGTTATCCTTCTCAAAGCCCCTGGACTGTGGGGCAGTTCTATGGGGATGGTAGAGATGTAAGATCTTTGCTGTGCCCTCCTCTCTCAGTTTACAGGTGGGAGACCAGACCAGAGAGCATAAAGCACCATGATGATTGTGAAAATGCTAGACTGTTATAAAGATTTTTGTTCAGAATTTTGAAAACAAAATGAGGAAAAATGGAAATGTTATGTCAAACCAGTAAGAACTGGTTTGAAAACTTGAATTGGCATCTGCGCGGCATAAAACTGCAAGGACAGCTGGCCTCGGCACATGTTTCCTGACCAACTGGAGAAGGGGATTCGGACCACCTGACAGGGCAGGCCTTGACACTGGCAAAGGCAGTTGGTTTTAGAAGCTGGTGCCTTCCACGGCACTTTTTAAACATATGCATTGCTATTTTTAACCCACTATACCCTCAGAAAGCTTGATCTGCCAACTACTATTATATAAACCACTGTGCTTTTCAGAAATTGAATCTCTGAGCTGGAGAATTACAGTTTCCAGTGGTAGGACTGTAGATTTTCTCTCCTTCATTAAACTCCTCTGACTCTTTTTCCCAATACATATATTCGTTCTAATCAGAAGAAAAAAGACCTTCTACCAACAAGACAACCAGAAAACCATTTAAAAATATAGACTTTATCATCATTCTTCCTGCCTCGATCCCAATAACGTACCAATACCCAACCAAGAGGAAAAGGGCATTTTCTGTCTCTGTGGCAGCCCTGTGGTAATGACCCTCTGACCTGTGATTCTCCCCTGCAATCCAGGCCTCTCCGATGAAGGTGGACCCAGGGCAGAAGGAGCACCAAAGCCCAAGTCAAAAGCCCGGAAGCGGGTGGAAGAAAACCAAGGAGGCCCTAAACCAGGGACAGTGAGGTCAACTAGCAGCGAAAGGTAAAGAGGGACGCAGCCCCCAGCAGCCCCTTCTCAGGGTGGTGGCCCCTGAAGTCACAGGACAGCCACAGGGCCCTTCCTGCTGACTGAGGATGCCATGTGCCGGCCCCTTCGGCCAGCCACAGCAGAGGGTTAGCAGCCAGCTCCTCCCTGAGGATCCCCAGAGAACACTGCCTGCCAGGTAGGGGCCCAGACAAACAGGTGACCTCACTAGCAATCCAACAAATGCACATTAAAGTACACTGAGACTTTTTTTGCTCGCCAGATTGACAGGGATTTTTTAAAACAAGAATGCTCAGTAGGAGTGACAGGCGCTCTCCAGTACTTGTGGTGGGCGTGGAAACAGGTACAGCCTTTCTGGATGGCCGTTCAGTATCACGTGTCCATGAATATTTGTTGAATCCCACTGATTTGTCCCCTGAGGTTCTCTGTGTCCCTTGATAACATCTTGCCTGCTCCTGTGTGGAGGGCAAGGGGGCACGTGTCCAGGCTCCATTGAGTCATTCAACACACATTCTTGGAGCACCTGGCACTGAGCTGGGGATATGGAGCTGAACTTCAGGGGTTCACAGGCTGGTGGGAAAGGCCAACAAAGACATTCTAGGAATTACAGCATTCCAGGGTGGCAGGTGGTGCAGAAGAATGAGGGATGCCATCACACCACACCTGGGCCGGGGGTGGCGGGTCCCAAACATCAGGAAAGGCTGAGCCGGGTCTCATAAATCAAGCAAGCATTAGCCTGGCCCAGAGAGGGGCAGTACTCACTCACGCTTTAATCCAATGCACTTTCATTGAGCCCCTACTGTGTGACCAGGCCCCTGCACTCGTGGACTTTACATTCTAGTGTGGAGAAACAGATAATAAACCTGTGAACAAATAAGCAAATGCTATCATTTCCATTAGTGACAAGCACTGCAAGGAAATCTATAAGAAGGTAGTGATGGGGGTGGGGCAGATAGAAGGTCTACTTGAGGTGGGGGCTGGGAGTCAAGGAAGGCTTCTTGGAAGAAGTGGCATTGAGCTGAGCTTTGAATGAGAAGGAGCTGGGGGAACAGCCCCTCCGACGGCAGGAATAGCAGGGGTAAAGGCCCCGAAGAGAGAGAGAGAGAGAGAGAGAGAGAGAAGAGAGTGGGTCAGCTTGAGCACAGACAAGGATGCAAGGTCAAAAGCAGCCAGAGGCTGGGCCGGGGCTTTTACAGGCTCCATGAGTACCTGTTGAATGAATGAACTCCCTGAATTTGGTCAGGTTGGTTTTGCAGGTATCAAGAGAATGAGTGTCCTGAATGCAGGAGAAAATAGAGAGGGCGGGGGTGGGCTGGGACGAGGCTGGAGGGGTCAGGCCGTGGGGAGCCAGGGGAGGGTTTTAGACAGAGTGACATTATCCCGACATTATCCCGATTTTCCACACAAACACCTGTGTGTCACCGCTGGCTTTTAAAACCCATAACCACCCGTGAGATCGGGCTGTCTGCCTGCAGAACACCAGCTCTGCTGGGGTGGGGGTCACTCCTGCACTCCCCCACCTCTCCCCCATAATGGCAGGGGGAGGGGGAGAAGGGCTCCCGAGTTTAGGGGAACAGGAAACAGAGCAGCCAGCTCAGCGGTGCCCCAGGATCTGTTCACAGTGACTTTTCTCCTCTAGGATCACGTCGAGCTCCTTGGAAAGTCCTTCCACTTCTGAAGCCAATCCCGAGGGGCGTTACCAGTCGACAAGCTCCGACCCGGACCCTGTGGCTGAGAGAGAAGGCAGCCCTGTCTGGGGCAGCAGCCCCTTTCAGCTCACAGCTTCCTCGGACGAAGACATTATTGACTTGAAGTAAACAGAGTCCCAGTCGAGTTTGCCATCTTTAATTTTCTTACGGAGGTTTATACTCTTTAACCAGTTCCGACATCAGTTCTCAACAAAATGTGGCTTTTAGCCTGTCCGTGGTCTATTGGACCAAACCTTCTGCACCCTCGGCCAGTTTGGGTCACTCTCCAATGTCCGGTGCCATCTTAACCTTTGTTTCTTTCTGTTCAGGAACCATCAGTACCCTTGTAATTAAAGGTGGTAGATTTCATTGAGGTTTTAGATTGAAACTTTGAATAAATCAAAAATGTTCATTCTTATTTACTGCAACCTTCTCTTATATTTTATATACTTAGATGGAAAAGTTATTTTTTCATTACGGTTTTGTTTTGTCACATACTGTGTTTCTTTTATAAAGAAAAGCCATTGCTTTGAAAATTTATTATAAATAAGTTTTCTTTCTGCACCTTTGGCCCCTGTTGCTGTTTCAGTTCACTGTGATTGGAACCAGCTGCGTTTCTGCCTACAGACTTTTGAGAAAAGCTGAATTTTTAGATCTTCGAAACTCCTGCTTCTTTCTCTTTGTGTCTCACAAAAAATAATAAGGTATAGGAGCCTGTTAAAGAGTCTTAAGATTTTGGGGGGGGGGGGGTATTGTTATTGTGAAATCATATAACCAAGAAACAGTTACTCTCCATCATCAGAATTATCATTCTCAAACTCCCTCCTCTTGTTCCAGTCTGCTTTGCTCTCTCACATGAACCAAATGAGTATCCTTCCTCTTATCATGTATCTGCCTTCCGTTGCTCCCTCCTTAAAGTGAGAAGAAAATGTGAGTTTGGCCAGGTGGGAATGAAACAGTGAGATGTCAGCCTCTAGCCAGGGGAAATCAAAGGAGGGAAACCTAGTTTCGCTGATATTGTACCAATTTTAAGCGGTATGAAGAAGATAATTTACTTTTGGCTTTAGTCTGATGGATTCCATTTTATTGTCTCGTCTTGCCTATATTACCCATCAAAAGAAACCTGAGATCATTTGCCTGTTAAAGTGGCTCTGAGGAGCTCTTCTGCAGG